>NC_080422.1:29249676-29592610 GCF_029873635.1 Malania oleifera
ACCCAAAATCTTAGAGAGAAGGGAGGAAAACCGAAGAGGAGAGAGAGAGAGAGAGAGAGAGAGAGAGAGAGAGAGAGAGAGAGAGAGAGAGAAGTTGTTCGTGTGATTTAAGCGATAAAAACCAAGTTTATGCTATTTATACACCTGCGCTCGTCGACGAGACACATCACCTTGTCGATGAGACACATCACCTCGTCGATGAGGCCACGAAGGGGGTTCGTCGACGAATGCTTATTTCTCATCGACAAAATTCAGAACTGAAAATAACCTCTCGGTAACTTCTTGTCGATGAGACGCGTGTCCCCGTCTACGATCCCATCAAATGTGTTCGTCGACAAACGTGCTGCGTTCGTCGATGAGACCCCAGTTGAATTTCAATTACAATTTCTTTTTTCTCTCCTCGTTCTATTATTTGGTTAATATAATTCACCGTGTCTCTATAATGTATGCCTTTGGAAATAGAGCCTTTAGTCCAATACCTCTAATGGTGGCTAGCTTAACAAGTCCACCTCATCTATCTTACACACCTATAACCAATACCAAACTTCCACATCACTAAAAGGTGTTCTTGCGCATTCTTGACATTAACATCAATCTGGTACATCAGTGGGACTCAATTCAACATCTCCTTATCTCCTTTGTTTAAAAAGTTCTTAATTTTTGTTAAACACTTTTTTCACTTGCATGGTGGGTGACATTATACCACCATTACTAGAAATTCTTGACAAATCAATTGAGAGACAATGTTGACAAATCCAGTCAGACCCACCAACGATGACTTGAATATTTGATAAGAAATAGCCAAATAAAATATTGGTGCGGTTTCTCATATCTCTGACTAGGTAGCAATAGTAATCAAGCTGATTGTTGGTGATTTAAAGAATGAGATGAGATCTTGAATGGCGGACATGCAAAGAGACATCTCCTGATTTGGGCAAATCCAAATTTTTGATTTGACCTAACATCTCACTTCAATTTGAAATTGTAATTATCAAGTGTCAAATTAATAGTTAATCAAGATTTTTTTTTTTTTAGAACGTAAAAAAATCATGGTACAAATTATTCAATTCGCTAAATAGTTGTGAATCTATCTGATCATATCATCTCTTTTGAAATCACATCGGTTCATGCATCTATATATACCTCTATTGTATCAACTACTACATCTGTTACTAAATCTGACACATACTTGTTATTAATATTTGTGTATGCATCTAAGAATGTGTCTGTTATTACATCTATTTATGCAACCATTGCATCTATTAATGCACATACATATGTATATATATACATCTAACCAAATCTTCAATTATTCTTCCGACAACAAACAATGTTTTGACACTAATCAAAATACAATTTCTAATACTTTTGAATCTCAATCTTTTCAAAATAATTAAAAGTTGTATTTTACATCTTGAAAATAATTTGAACTTTTAATATTGTAGCAAACTTTTGTCACAATTAACAAATCAATTCAAATTAGCAATATATATATATATATTTAAACTTGCACCTCACTTCTTAATGATAAAATAGCTGGCTGTACACCATCCGTTTCTAAAATATTGATAATAATAATGAAGTCCAAAGTCCATAATGCATGAATATGCCAAATTCTTACTATGCTATACTATATTTTATATACATAATATATTATAATAATATATGGACCAAATGATGAGCTCAAGTCAATGGAAGATCAAGCGGGAGAAACAATTCGGTGTGCACAAATAGTAGCATTCAACTTAGACAACTCTAATGCTTCAAATTAGTCAATAGTAAATTCGAAATTAATAATTATTTAATTAATAATATTTAACCAATAAAATGCAAGAATTGTTTTTTTTTTTTTTAAATTTTTCATTAAAAAATATGAATATAATTATGTGATTTTCTAATAATGATCAAGGACAAGTAATGAGATGCGAAGTTCTTGAAAATAATAATTTGAATGATCAAATCTCAATACTAGATTAAAATACAGTTGAATGAATGGACGTCCTTTGATTTTCGGAGTAGATTTGCCCAAAGAAGATGAATGTAGTATGAAGTGCAGGCAATCAGCTCAAGTTTTTCTGTATTCTTGCAATATGGTGTGTTCTTCTCTTATTGTGTGTCCTTAGCTTTGTTCTAGGGTTTAGATAATCAGTATATATAGTGTCTTATCCTTAGGATTGATCTCAGCCGTTGGATCAATGAATTAGCTCGCGAGTTCTTTTAATAAAAAACAAGTTTTTAAATTTGCCGCAGGTTCAGGTGCTTGAGGGTGAAAGCCCAGGCGACCGAAGTTCTTTAAGCCTTTTAAAAATCAAGTTGAGCTACAGGGTCAGGCACCTAAGGAGGTAAGTTCAGGCTCCTAAAGTGGTTCAGGCGCCTAAGGTTCCAGGGTCAGGCGACCAAAGTACCTCAGCCAACTTGCTGTGTTTTCCCATTAATTATTCACGCTACCGAACTTAATCTTCAGGCTCCTAAAGAAATTCTTCAGGCTACTGAGGGTGAGTTTAGGCTACTAAAGTCCCCTTTTTCTCAATTTCCTTTTTCTAATTTAAAGTATGCTTTGCTCTTTTTCTTGGGTCTTTTATAAAACATGTTTTCCATGATTTTAAAAACATTTCTAAGTCCATGAAAGTACCCTAATGATATACATGAAATGCTTGAATCCTAAAATCATTCTAAGTTATGTTGAGCCTCAAATTAAATCATATGAAAATGTAAGTACATGAGTTCTAAAATACCCATTCCCAAGATGTTCTTGAACTTTGCCGCTTGCATCTTGATTCTTATACTCTTTGAGTTCCATGGAGCTCTCCAAGATTTGTTAGGTTTACTTTGTGGCTTCCATGACTCGTTATCCTTCTGCGCATGCTTAATGTAGTTCCTGTTCACAAACTCAATGCACCAATCAAATACCAAGTGATTTGTCATTATCAAAACCGGATTGGATTCGTAGAGTCAACAATCTCCCCATCTTCCCATTTTTGATGATGACAAATACACGAGCAAAAAATATATAATGGGTTATGCCTAACAAGGTCCTCCTCAAATAATGTATCAACCTGTTCATACACAAAGTGTTTAGCCTGAATCCAAATGAAATATGAAATATGCTCATAATAAATATGCTCATGATGTTTTCAATCTAAGACATCAACAACTTTTTGATGATGACAAATACACGAGCAAAAAATATATAATGGGTTACGCCTAACAAGGCTCCCCCTCAGTTAATGCATCAACATGTTTATACACAAAGTGTTTAGCCTGAATCCAAATGAAATATGAAATATGCTTATAATAAACATGCTTATGATGTTTTCAATCTAAGACATCAACAATATGCTCATGATGTTTTCAATCTATGACATCAACAATTGTTTCTCCCCCTTTGCATATCTCCCTCTTTGCAATTAGTTTTACACACATTCTTTGCTTCCATTCTATTATTTTTGCTTCCAAATTTTCTCCCCCTTTTGACATTAACAAAAAGGTGTAAACTAATAAAACATGAGTATACGTACTCTTATGTTCTTCTACCCTTAGATATCTTAAGGTTTTAAACGTGTCCAATTGTTGATTAATGCAATACCAAGTGATTATATCGTAAGTGACGTTGCTCCCCCTGAATTATATCATCTAACATAACTATGCATGAGACCTAATTCACACCTAATTTGGATAAACCTATCCTCTACAAGTGGTTTCGTGAATATATCTGCTCATTGTGCATACAAACTCTAGTGTCACATCCCCTTTTTGTACATGATTACGAAGAAAGTGATGTCGTATTTCTATGTTCTTATTTGTGAATGTAATATGGGATTCTTTGAGATATTTATTGCACTCGTATTATCACATCTTATAGAGATTGTTTCATAACTTAATCCAAAATCCTTTAGTTGTTGCTTTATGTAAAACGTTTGAGCACAACAACTACCTGCCGCTATGTATTCAGCCTCAGCTGTGGAAAGAGCAACTGAATTTTATTTCTTAGAAAACCAAGAGACCAAGGAATGTCCTAAAAAATGACAAGTACTAGTGCTCTTCCTATCCACTTTGCTACTCACAAAATTAGCATCTGAATAACTAATAATCTCAAAGGATGTGTACTTAGGATACCATAACCTAATGTCCACGGTTCCTTTCAGATATCTAAGTATTCGTTTAACTTCTAGAAAATGAGACTCTCTTGGTGGAGACTGAAATCTTGTGCACAAACATATGCCAAACATTGTATCAAGTCTACTGGCAGTCAGGTATAACAAGCTACCTATCATTCCACGATATAACTTGACATCTACTGGTATACTTTGTTCATCTTTATCTAATTTCAATGAAGCGCTCATAGGTGTACCTAGTATTTTTTCATCTTCCATATTAAACTTTTTGAGTATGTCTCTAATATACTTTGATTGATTTATGAATATTCCATGATTTGCTTGTTTGATTTGAAGTCCTAGGAAGAAATTTAGTTCACCCATCATGCTCATCTCAAATTCATTTTGCATGGTATTGGCAAATTCATTACACAATTCTTTATTTGTAGCGCCAAATATGATGTCATCTACATATACTTGCACTAGGAGAATATCATCTTTCTTAGACTTTATAAACAGGGTTGTATCTATCTTTCCTCTTATAAATCCATTTTCTAATAGAAAATCGCTTAGCCTTTCATACCAAGTTCTAGAAGCTTGCTTTAAACAGTACAAAGCTTTCATCAGTTTATAAACATGATCTGGACTTTTATGGTTTTCAAAGCCTGGGGGTTGTTCTACACACACTTCTTCATTTATGTAGCCATTTAAAAATGCGCTTTTGACGTCCATTTGATATAGCTTGAAATCCCTAAACACTGCATATGCTAAAAGCATTCGTATGGCTTCCATCCTAGCTATAAGTGCAAAGGTTGCTTCAAAATCTATACCTTCTTCTTGATTATATCCCTGAGCTAAAAATCTAGCCTTATTTCTCAAAACTACTCCATGTTCATTTTTCTTATTATTATATATCCATTTGGTCCCTATGATTGACTTATCCTCAAGTCTGGGAACTAATGTCCATACTTTGTTTCTCTCAAATTGATTTAATTCTTCTTGCATGGACAGCACCCAAGATTCATCCTCTATAGCTTCACTCACATTCTTAGGTTCTTCTTGAGACAAAAATACAAAATGACTAACCGTGTTAGGTGGTTCATTTACCTCATTTGTAGTTTGATCAATTTCATTGGATGGTTCTTTAAGTTCATTTTTCTTTTCTGAATCATTCTCAATTGATAGTTCTTCAAGTTCATTGTTTAATTCAATTTCAACTTCATCAGTTCTTTTGGAGAAGAGATTTGACTCATCGAACACTACATGAATAGATTCTATGACCATCAATGTTCGTTTGTTATATACTCTATAGGCTTTACTATCTAAGACATACCTTAGGAAGATACCTTCATCTGATTTCACATCAAACTTTCCTAGATGCTCATTGTCTCTAAGCACAAAACACTTACAGTCAAAGACATGAAAATATGATATGTTTGGTCTATGAAACCCTAAACTGTGATTGAGATTTTATCTTTACATAGTTTCAAAGATAATCTTAATTGATACACTCTTGTGCTTGATTTGAGATAATTACTATTCTAAGTGTTGATTACACACATACACCATTGAGTTTATTGTTCTTATATTATTGGTGTGTTCTGATCATTACTAGTGCAAATATGCTTGATTAAGAAGCATTATATTTCTACGCATCTTGTATTGAAATACTATTGTAGTCTAGGCATGGGCCTGAGGGGGTGGTAATCTAGCCTAGAAGGATTGGCTGTGAAGGTTGAGGCTAGCCTTGTGCTAATTGACCTGGTTGTATTTAGGTGCCGCTCCACCCATTAAGTGAGCCCATAGTGTAATCCTTGTACTGGTGAGCCAAGGCGGGGACGTAGGCAGTTTGCCGAACCTCAATAACATTTCTTGTGTTGTTTCTCTTTACTGCTTTCCTTTGCATGCTTAATTAGATTACTTGTGCAGTTTAATTTTGGCCGAATATATATTGATTTATTTTATCTGCACTAGATTGACCTTAGGTTTGTAAAATAATGCTGCTAGTGGTTTGACTTAAGGGATTAATTTTTAAAATACCAATTCACACCCCCTCTTTGGATTACAGTAAAGCCAACAACATCTCTCTCCTTCAATAGGTGGAGACACCTCTAAAGTAATAACAATCCTTTCATTTGTCAATGATTCATAACCAAAATGGTCAGTTCACAGAGAAATCAATAACCATTTTTTGTACAAGGAGAAACTCTCTAAATATAGCTATTTTGTACATGTATAAACACTATGATACACTCAAAAGAATATTTGCTACGAAGCACAAGAGATTGACTTGGTTTTCTGGTTTTGAAAACTTACAACTTGAAGTATAAACTAGAAAAATAGGTTTCAGCAAAGGGAATGACACAACAGATTTTCAATGTAAAAATCAATGTATTCTCTTGCCCTAACATTATTAGGGTTAGCCTTTTATAGCTAGGTTTAAATTCTGACCATTTGTGCAAGTTTTGGAAACATTATCTTTCAAAATCGGAAATATATCTTGTTGTTCGTCAAAGTTATCGCACTTTGGTCGATTGAACTGGTAGTTCGGTCACCCGAACCAATTAAAATTATGAATTTCAAACTGGCAATGGCCTTTCAGTCGACTGAACTTTTCGTTCGGTTGCTTCAACCCGTTTGGTCAACTGAACCCTAAGTTCAATTGCCTAAATCAACACAGTCTGGAACTTTAACAATGGCAGTAGCCATTCGATCGACTGAACCATAGGTTTAGTCACCCAAACTCGCTAACAAACTAGTTTGTTCATACTCCTGCATTCAGTCGACTGAGCATAAGCTTTAGGCGCCCAAACACCGTGAAATTCAATGTTCTTTATCTTTTTGATTCCAAAACTTATTTGTATCCTTTTGAAATGATATATGTACTTTGTAAAAATATTTTCCAAGTCATTAAAAAAGGTCTCTAGGTCCAATAATTAATCCTATAAGCTTCATAACAAACATAAATTGAGAAGTACTTACATGAAACCTAATTTAACAAAATACATGATAAACTAACTAGGTCTTCATATCCTTGAGCTTGATGTTCATCCAAGCTTTTCTTCAATAGTCATTCTTCATTTACTTGTGTTCCTTATGTCTTTACATTTAAACATCGCTCATTGTGCTTGTAAGCTGATAGGATAATTAGATGGCCTAGTTTGTCATTATCAAAATGATATTAAGTCTTGTTAGACCAACAAGCTTCTGCTTTTTGATAATGACAAACAAGGAGATAAATGGGGTAGCCTTGATGAGGCTTCCCCTCACAATAAGTATAAACATAAAAATAATCAATGTAAAACTATTTGCTTTAGCTCAATAATTATTAAATTTTCTCCTTTCAATTTTTTTTTCTTTTTTACTTAGAATTCAAAAGGTATTTTCTAATGATTTTTGCATTACACTTAAAATTATTATTTTTCTATTTAAAATTTTTTTATTTTACTTAGTATTCTCCCCCTTTGAAAAATACGAAATACGAAAATATTACAAATAGGAAACAAAGAGAATATGGGAATTGGGTGACAACCCTCTAATCCCTAGTTGCCTTATTTTTTTTTTTTCTTTTTTTCTTAGGGTTGCCTTCGCTTTAAACATATGTGTTTTTTTTTTAACTAGTTGGTGGTAGCTGTTCTTGGACAGTTGATAAAAGTTGAGGAAGTGGATCTAAAACATTGGTAGTAGGCTTCTTAGTTTAGCCAATCCCTATTGAAATAGATTCTACATGTTATTTTATTTTATATCATTTTAGCTCCCCATGAAATCATATATCATGTGTACACATATAATATTTCAAAATCTAATTATAAAATAAAAAAAGTGTTCATTTTTTAATTATCAATATATGTTAGCTAATGAAAAATGCACGTATTTGCATAAATTAAGGACGTTGATTGGTAGCTAAAAATATAGAGAAAGTAGAGTAAATAAGTCAAAAGGATATATATATATATATATATATATACCCCACATCATATATCATGTCCACACATATAATATTTCCAAATCTAATTATAAAATAAAAAAAGTGCTCATATTTTATTTATCAATTTATGTTAGCTAATGAAAAATGCACCTATTCGTAGAAATTAAGGACGTTGATTGGTAACTAAAAATATAGAAAAAGAAGAGTAAACAGGTCAAAATATATATATATATATCCTCTTAAAGAACAATAATTATTATTTTACATGAAAATCTTCTCCTTCTTTATTTCCTATAATATTTTAAACTAATTTTTCAAACCACACTAATTATGCATAATTTATGGTACATTGCATTTAAACAAAATTTCTAGAGTACAAAGATTTTAAAATATACATTAAATATGCTAATATTGATAATATAATGCATGTCCATCCTATGTACCCCATAGTCTCTTTTAAAGAAACCCATGATGTAAAAGCGTTTGAGACTCTTTTTCTTCTCATAAACTTAATACATTTTGGTCTCAAATTTCCTTAACAAAATTATCTCAATTCGCATAGTTTTTTAATATAATCATTACAAATGTTAAGTCATTAAATTTCAATACAAATTCAATATCATTTTTAGACTAAAATAATAATATTTTTGTTGCTACCAAAAATTGAACGACTTTCGTGAATCATCCTTTGACTGTGACAACTTGAAAAGAACCAAATGTAGATGGCTTGGAGGACCCAGGGTGTACTTCGGGAGATCACTCTGATGCTTAAGTTAAGAATTGTATGAGGCTTTAGGTTGCAACTGTAACGACCTGCCTATTTTCCATATTTTTTTTCCCGTGTAATAATAATATTTGTAATTCTAACATCCTACTAAACTATCATAATCATGATCAACTTGGATCCATGAATACCAGGAATATACCTGTCATACAACTCTGATACCTAAGCAGTGGAAAACATAAAATTACATTCATATCATATAACACCAGAAACCATACTAGAGTTCTACTAAATTTGTCATATACATACAATCATCCACAAAAGACCAAAAAGAATCCTGGGGTCTAAATCAAAAAGCCCATCTGACCCTAGCTCAACCACTTACCCTACTAACAGGGTAGCTCAATCCACTTCTACTGCTGCAGGGCTTTATCTACCCTCCTACCTAAATTTCTTGAAATGTTTATAATGCTGGAATGAGACACCTCTTAATAAGGAAGATAAACTAATATCAGTATGTGGTAACATAAGTATTTTAGTGATATACAAATAAACAGTAAATAATTCATATCTGGTATAAACAGTCATATCATATCTGAATAAAACATTATTTATCATAACATAGCTTAACATACTAAATTTCTATACTTGGAAAATCATCTTGTATAACCATATCATACTTGAATTATTACCCTGGATAGATAGATAGTTAGCTATTGTTATGTCTTGCCCCTCACATGACAGGGTTGGGTGGCTCGAAGGTGGGACCTAGCAATGGCTGGCCAACCACGCTAAGTCAAACATAGGTGTGTAAGTACAATGGGCCTATTCCACCTATGCCTAACTACTAGGGGAACTAGGACGCTCCCATAAAGCCACATCAACTATCATCTCCCACACTCTACATAAGATGTGTGGTAGCACTAATGTAAACATGAACATATAGTTACAGTACCGTGCTTTGTGAAACTAAACTAAGTTATCTGGGTTGTGATAACACGTAATACATTTCACGATATTGAACAAAACAGTTTCATCTTTCAAAGTAAAACATGACATGATAATATTTTCTTGAAACTTGACATAACATGCATAATTATGACATTTATGCCATCATAACATAACGTAAAAATCATGACACCGGCGCTGGCATAACATGACGTACTTGTACATGAAATTCTTGCACTTGTTAACATAATATTCTTAAAACCATAGTTCTTGTACTATTTTTATGGTTTTCTTGAAAACTATTATAACATGCTTATCTTGGAAAAATCATAATATTTCAATATAACATAATTTTCATGGAAATATTGTACTTATGCCACACAAATGTAGGTAACCTCATAAACTTATAATTTGTTCTGACATCATATTTTCTTATAAAATGTGTTAAAATCATTTCCCTGTCCAACAAAAGTATTCCCAAATATAGTTCTATAACATACATATTTTCTTGAAAATAAATGTTGTATAATAATAAATAATTTCATGAAAAAGGATGACTTACTTTATCCCCTTACTTGACTTACTGAGAAGCCTACAAAAATAACCAAACCTACTCCTGTGGTATTCTCAACTCAACACCCTGAAATTACATTTTCCCCAACAAAACTTCAATATTATTCTATCTAAAGCATTTTCCTCAGTCCAGAAACACCAAATACCTTATAAAGTTTTAAATAACCAACTTACCCAGATTTTGGGATGGTACCCAAGTTGGCCTAACCAACGAACTACTCTAGCAAACTTGAAGAGAATCTTCCCAAGAGCAGCGTGGTGGCTTCTAATCGTCGAACTGGCGAAGAACGAAGCCAGAAATCAAGAGAGAGAGAGAGAGAGAGAGAGAGAGAGAGAGAGAGAGAGAGAGGGTTTTGCATGAAAAATTCACGCTGAAAACTTGAGGTTGGTATATTTATAAAATATGGAATCGTCGACGGGACACATCACCTCGTTGGCGAGTCTATGAAGGGAGTTCGTCAACGAACACTTACCCCTCGTTGACAAATTTCATATCTTGAAATCAGCCCTCTCGGTAATGTCTCATCGACAAGACACACATCCACGTTGATGAGCCCAAGAAGCCTATTCGTCGATGAGCACTCTGCACTCATCGACGATACCTTGCTGAATCCCCTTTTTGAAAAATCCTTTTCTCTCCTTTCTTTTATTTACTTAAGGATTATAATTCTTCGGGTCTCTACATTCTCCCCTCTTTATAAAATTTTGTCCTCGAAATTTATTGTCTGTATTGAACACCATCGTTTGAGGAAAATGAGCTACTTATTTTATTACTTACTCTCACTTGTGGTGGAGGAATACCGTGGTTATATTCAGGATTCTAGGAGATTACAAATACAAAAAATAAAAACTCTCCCAAACCAAAATATTACCTACTAATAGAAAATTATCATATGTACTAACTAACCTGCACAAAAGAAACTTAACATACTCACTTGCATCTTTTCCTGATTACTGCTGATCCCCACTAAAATAGATGTGAGTATTTCTGTCATATTTCTTCCTTAAGCTTCCATGAAACTTCTTCCACCACATGATTCCTCCACCATACTTTTACTAATGGAATTCTCTTATTACGTAATTCCTGTTCTTTCTTGTCAAAAATCTGCACTGGTATCTTTTTAAAAAGCAGTGAATCTTTGAGTTCTATCCCTATACAACTGATCACGTGGAAGGGATCTAGGACGTATTTATTCAGCATAGAAACATGAAACATGTCATGTATTCTAGATAAAACTGGTGGTAAAGTTAACCGGTAGGCAACTGACCCTACTCTCTCAAGTATCTTGAAGGGGCCTACAAACCTACGGCTAGCTTGCCATTCCTCCCAAATCTCATATTACCTTTTAATGGCGCTATTTTCAGAAATACATGGTCCCCAACTTTGAATTCCAACTTCCGGCAGTGATTATTCACATAGCTTTTCTTTCGACTTTAAGCTACACTGATTCTATCTCTAATAAGCCGGACTTTATCATATTCCTGCTGCATTATTTCTGGTCCCAAAACGTGCCTCTCACCTACCTCATCCCAGTATAGAGAAGAACAACATCTCCTACTACATAGCGCCTTGTAAGGTGTCATGCCGATGCTGGTCTAATAGTTGTTATTGTATGCAAACTTTACTAGCAACAGATACTAGGTCCAACTACTCCTAAAATCCAACACACATGCCCGTAGCATGTCCTCTAATATCTAAATCGTCCTTTCTGACTGCCCGTTCTTCTGAGGATGAATTGTCGTGTTGAATGATAACTGAGACCCCAGAGCCTCCTACAAGCTCCTCCAAAATCATAACATAAAATGTGGGTCTTGGTCTGATACTATAGATACTGGCACACTATGTGATCGTACTATTTCTTGAATATATATTTCTACCAGTCTGTCCATGGAGTAGTTGATTGTAATAGGGACAAAGTGAGCGGTCTTCGTCAGTCAATCTATGACAACCCAAATAGCATTCTATCCCTATCGTACTAGTAGTAAACCTATCACAAAATCCATAGAAATGTGATCCAATTTCCACTTCAGAATGTAAAATGGTTGTAGCTGGCCTGCAGGCCTCTAGTGCACTGCTTTTACCTACTGTAACGTCAAACACTATTGCACAAATTTGGCAATTTCTCTCTTCATGTCATTCCACTAGAAATACTCTCGCAGATCTCTATATATTTTAGTGCTACTAAGATGTACAGTGTGCAAGGACCTGTGAGCCTCCTCAAAGATCACCTTTCTGATATCATCATTTGTAGGCACACAAAGTTTGGTATGGAACCTTGGAGCTCCGCCATCAGAAATACTGAACTCCTCCCCCTGTCCGTCCTGTTCCTTTTCTATTAACTCCATCAACTCAACATCATTCTTTTGGGCTGCTTTAATCTTTTCCTATAAGGTAGGCTACACCACTAGGTTGGCAATAAATGCCTGGTGATCACTTTTTACTAATTCCACACCAAGCCTCTCCAAGTCCATCTAGGTCGGACGCTAAATTATTGCTGCTAATTGTGTTGTTTCCCTTGATTTTCGTCTCAAAGCATTAGTCACCACATTAGCTTTACCTGGATGGTAACTGATAGTATAATCATAATTTTTGATGAGCTCTAACCATTTTATTTACCGCATATTCAACTCCTTTTGTGTGAAGAAGTATTTCAAACTTTTATGGTATGAAAATATTTCGCATCTCTTTCCGTACAGATAATGCCTCCAAGTTTTTAGTGCATGAACCACTACAGCCAATTCTAGATCATGAGTGGGATAATTCTTTTCATATTCTTTCAATTGTCTAGAGGCATATGCTACCACTCTGCCCTATTGCATCAATACACATTTAAACCCCCTCAAAGATGTGTCACAGTAGATCATGTAACCATCACCTCCCGATGGAATAGTTAATATTGGTGCTATGACGAGCCTCTGCTTCAATTCCTAGAAGTTTTTCTCACAACTGTCGTCCCATTCAAACTTGACATTCTTTCTGGTTAGTCGTGTCAGAGGCCCTGATAATGTTGAGAATCCTTCTACAAATCGATGGTAATATCCCGCCAGTCCCAAGAAACTCCTGATTTCCTGAACGTTTCTCAGCCTGGCCTAATTCACCACTGCCTCTTTTGTGCTGGGATCTACTGAAATTTCATCCCCTGATATAACATGCCCCAAAAATGCAACTTTCTCTAACCAGAATTCACATTTGCTAAACTTGGCATACAATTCCTTTTCCTTGAGCATCTGAAGTACTAGCCTTGAGTGTATCTCATGCTCCTCAAAACTTCTCAAGTAGACTAGTATGTCATTAATGAAAACCACAACGAACTAGTCTAAATACTGATGAAAGATTCTATTCATCAAATCCATGAATACAACAAGAGCATTCGTCAAACCAAATGACATAACTAGGAATTCATAATGTTCATACCTGGTCCTAAACGCTATCTTTGAAATATCTTCAGTTTTAACTTTCACCTAGTGATAACTTGACCTGAGGTCGATCTTGGAATAGACCAGTGTACCTTGAAACGAATCAAATAAATCGTATATACGGGGTAGAGGATACCTGTTCTTAATTGTTACTTTGTTTATTTCCCTATAACCTATGCACATCCTCATAAACTTGTCCTTCTTTTTCACAAATAACACTGGAGCTCCCTAGGGCGATACACTAGGTCTGATAAACCCTTTATTCAATAAATCCTATAATTGATCCTTTAATTCTCCCAATTCTGTAGGAGCCATTCAGTAAGGAGCTTTAGAGATCGGTTCCATCTCTAAAAGTAATTTAATAGCAAAATCTATCTCGCGGTCGGGAGGCAATCTAGGTAGTTCTTCTAGAAAAACATCTGGAAACTCCATAACCATTGGTGTACTGACAAGCTTCAATTCATTTCTTGACACTTCCTTTACGTAGGCCATAAACCCCTGACATCCATCCAGAAGTAGTCTTCTTGCCTACATAACTGACACTAACCGAGGCGGGGAATCACCCGCGACCTCATAAATCTAAATTCTAGCTTTCCTGGTGGTTTAAAAATCACCTCTTTCACATGACAGTCGATACTAGCATGATTAGTAGCCAGCCAGTCCATACCCAGTATTACATCGAATTCATGCAAATCTAGCACAATTAGGTCAGCTGGTAATACTCTCCCCTGAATTTCTATTGGGTAACCCCTTAGCACCCTACGACACATCACCACTGACCCTATCGGTGTCGCTACTGATCATTCAACATCTAATAATTGTGTCTTAACACCAAACAATTTAACATATTTCACAGACAACAAGGAGTGTGTGGCACCTGTATCAAATAAAACAATAGCTTGATATGATAAAACAGTAAAGATACCTGTCACGACATCGTCTGCGGCTTCTGCATCTCCCGATGTCAAAGCGTAAACCCTTGCTAGGGCTACATTCCTCTACTGGCCTCCACGAGGCACCTGATAACCTCCTTGGTGCGATCTGGGAGTAGGTACAATACCAGGTGGTATAGGGCAATATCGTACTAAATGTCCTGGTACACCACAGCAATAGTAGATGCCTCTCCCCACTCAACACTCTCCCAAGTGTCTTTTCCTACATGTCTGACATAATGGGTAGGTCTACACTCTCTGAACCATACTGTTAGCCTAAACAAGGCTTTCACCTCTTGTTTTGATGGTAACAAAGGAATGATAGGTTTGATGACATTATGTGTTCAAGTAATGATGTTTTCAAGCAACTTAGAAAGCCAAAACCAACAAAGTTTCAAAAGATCACCAACAAGCTTAAAAGTATGTGATGTGTCATGAAGTGATCAAAAAGGGAAGCTCAAAGAAATCTAAAGATGAAATGAACTCAAAGCTCTAAGATGACCATGAAGTTTTCAAAGAACAAGAAGTGTTTAATTTGTTAGGAAATCTTCATGTAAGTACTTCAAAGGTAAAAATATCATTATAAATGAAATGAAGCTCATTAGGGGATATAAATGGACTTAGAGACTTTATTTTAAAACCCCGAAAAATTTCTTTTAAGAGTAAGAAAGCAAGGAAACCAAATATCTTTCAAAAAGAAAGAAGGAAATTGATTTTTTTGCTGTCCAGACGACTGAGGTGAAATCCTCAGGCGATCGAGGATTTTTGCTAAAGAAAATTAAAACAGGCAGTGTGTCTTCAGGCGCCTGACCCTGTATCTTCAGGCTCCTGAACTCAATTCGAGGTTGCACTTCAGGCAACCGAAGTACGGCAATGGGCATATTTTTTAAACTTCTAATTTTCAAATCTAATTGACTTGATCCCCAATTTTTTAGAAACTTGGAGGGCACTCCAAGTAAACTTGGGCAGCACAAATGTGAATGTTTTTTTAAGCCTATAAATACATATTTTAGATCTTCACATTTACACCAAGCATTGAACATTCTTTCAAAATATCTCTCACTCAAAGCTCTTGCTATTTGCTCTAAGTCCTGAATTGCTGCAAATTTCTTGGGAAATTTCTGAGCTTTTACATCTTCTTTGAAGTATCTAATTTAAGTTCTTGACCCTCATCAAAGTGAAGTAAACCGGTGATACTTACATTGAGCTTCTTACTTCATTCTTTTGGTATTTTGAATTAAAGTATATTAGTTTCTAAATTGTACTAATAAGCTCTTTGTGTGAGCATTATTTGTACATGTCTATTTCATTTATATCTTATAGATTGATGATTCCAAGGACTGTTTGAATCGTTGGCTAAGCAAGAGAATATTGCTTAGAGAGGCGGGCTCTAGCCTATGTAAGGAGTGGCCGAACGAGGGAATATCATTTGGAGAAGGCGGGCTCTAGGCTTACCCAAGGAGTGTTGTAAAGGTTTGTTCCGCCTGTTAAAGGAACAGGTTTAGTGAATCCTTTGGTGGTTTGCCAAAGGCGAGGACGTAGGCTGGGTATAAGCCGAACCTCGTAAAAATCTTGTCTCACTCTCTCTTTCCCTTACTCTTTTCTATTTTCAGTACATATACAATTGTGTGGATGTTTTAAATATCAAAATCATACAAACTACGTAATTTGGAAGTTAAATAAACTTAAGGTTTAATTTTGATTTGGATTGCGGAAACTGAAAGGGAGTACGTTGGTTAAACCATATTTTGCGGAAGCCATACGGGAGTATGTTACTTAGTTAAAAACCCAAAGATAAAATTAACTAAGAGTTTATTTGAATTCTGGATTTTGGAAAGAGCGTTGGATTTTATATTGCACATCATATTAAAGAAGCAAATTCATTACTACATGGCTTGATTCAAATTTATATAATGGGCTGACAACAAAAGCTGAAAGTTGAATCTAATGTATTGTGGTTGAATGGTTTAAAGTTTAATATTGATTGGAATGTGTTTATATTTCAAAGAGTGCAGAATCTTGCAAAATTTTCATCAATCTAAATAGTGCTGCAGTTAACTTATACTTGGCAAATCAATAGTTTGTTTGATTGAACCTTGTTTTGGTCATTTGTGTTGTAGTTGTGGATTGAATTTTGTTTTTAAATATTTATTGTGTATTTTATAAAACAACAAGAAAACAAGAATTCATTAAAAATACTTAAAAGAGGTTAAGGATTCTTGAAGAGAATTAAAAGAAATTTTAAAACCCAATTCAACCCCCCTCTTGGGACTACACCTTGCTTTTCACTCACGCCCCCCTGTCTCCTGTCTCTGTCCTCTCCTATAATTTCCTCTCCTCTACTAACCCTGACTAGATCCCAACTGAAAGCCTGAAGGTGTTGTCCTCTTCTTCTATCCCTTCTCCTCTGCACCCATCCGCTCACTGGCCTCTGCCACAACTATTCTGTCTACCAATTCAGCAAAGTCCTGCACTTTCAAAACTGCTACCTACTTATAAATTTCTTGCCTCAGACCTCTTTCAAACTGTCTCACCTTCTTTGCCTCATCAGGTATGATGTACAGGGCGATGTAGGAACACTCTATAAACCTCGCTGCATACTACTGGATTGTTTGCTGTCCCTACTTCAAATTCAGGAACTCCTCTACTTTTACCTCCTTGATAATGGCCGAAAAGTATCTATCGAAGAACAAATTAGGCCTAGCAAAGCGGATCGGGTCGGTTTATCCGTGGCAAATAAGGCAGATTATCGGGTGAAAAAATCATAATCCATATTCGACTCGTTTAAGTGGCGGATTAGGCGGTTTCAGGTCGGATAATTCATGGCGGATGGGCGGATATTCCACCATTCTCAAATATAATTTTATTAATAATTTATTTTTTGTCATAATAATTTAAGTTGTATACTTGAATATGATAACTTGCGATTAGTTTGTGTTTTAAATTTTTTAGTAATTATATCAATCATTTAATCATTTATACTAATTAACAACTCCTGATTCATGCAAATAAAACTATAAGCAATAAAACATAATAAATTAGTCATAATCCAACTCAAAATAGAAACTCAAACCGTGCGACTCGTGTGAGTTTAAAATCTAAACATCATAACTATTCTTAAAGCATGTGAGTTTCTTTAAACACAAATTTTTTCAAATCGTGCGAATCTCTCAAAATAAAACTATCAACAAACTAAAAAAATATCAATCCATCCTTCAAATAACTTCAAAATCATTTGAATGCCTTGAATTAATTGAAATGCTTTCATTTGTGACATCAAAGCTTTCATCTTCTTCTCCTCGTGTACCTATCATGAAAGAATTCAAAATATAATTTAAGTTATAAAATGAATAACATAAATTGAAATTATTAATTAGCATCTCAAAAGTTACAAGTTATCAAACTGGAAAAAATATTTACAAATAATTTATTCAACACTACAAGTTAAAACAACAAATAAATAATAATTTATTGACCACATAATTTTCGAAAATAAATAGAAGCACTAACTGCGCAGCCTGTGCTAGTGTAGTAATGTAGCCTGCACACCGCTAATGTAGTAATATTCAAATAAAGTCAAATAGAGCAAGATGATAGTCTAGATGAGGTACGACCTGTTGTTTCAGCTTGATTGAGACATTTTTTTTTCCCAAATTCTTGTAATGCACTGCAAAAAATTAAGAAATGGGATTAAATATTTTCTTTGCCTAGCAAAGGATTAAATTCATCTTGAAACAAAAACAATGCTACTATGCAGGCCTATAGCAATAGCAATGCAGAGATGTCAAAGTATTTAAAATGACAAATAAATATCTATTTTAAAGAAATACAATTAATACATTGATAAATTTTTTAATGTTCTAAAAAAATATAAGGACAAAAATGAAATTGAATAATTTGTTAGAGAAAAAGCTAGCTTTTAACTTTTGAAAAGTATCAAATTTGGAAGAAGATAAACATTTATTTAAAATGTTAACTAAAATATAGATGTGAACAAGGATCAATCAACTGAATTCCAAAAGAATTAAGATATGGAAATTCATACTTCATAGAATTGTATTTAAAGAAAAAAAAAATCCCTCAAAGAGAAAAATTAAAAAAATAAGAATCACCACATTTGCAAAACTTATCAGTTTACAGTAGGAAACCTCCATTGCCAATCAAATCATCAACTAACACTAAGAAGGGGAAAAGTAACCATTAAGAGGAAGAACTCAATTATTCCTCCAAAAACCTTGAAGGATCAGCAGCTGATCTCTGTGTCCTGTGTATTTTTGAAAACTAAAAATTCAATAAAAGCAAAAGCAATTCTTGAGAGATCGAACAGAACTAAATTTTTCATGCCAGGGATTCAGAAGAAAAGACAATAATAAGCTTATAGAGATTGGACGAGGTGATTTGGCGAGGACTGTGGGGTACTGTGGTGAGCAAGTGAATGCCAGTAGGAAGCAAATGATTAGGGCTTTACTGTTGTGATAATCTGCCATTTTTTTGAATTAAACTCTACTGTCAAAAAAATTACGTGCACAAAAAGATTTATCCTTTTATATTATATATTATATATCTACGTATTTATCTAGCTCTTTTGTATAGACTAAGATCTAAAGAGCAGGCCCCAAACTGCAACCCTCTCCTATGACTTCTCCTCCAGTTGAAAACCTTGAAGAATCTAGAGCACAACATAATATCTTATGTAGAATAAAATTAATTTAAAGATTAAAAGTTAACACAGCAGAAAATTGCACTAAATAACAAGAAGCTGGTTCGAAAGGTGATGAAATCACGAAGCCAACTTGCTGCAAAATCATTAATTAGATTGCACTAAAATTAATCTATTGCCAACTTGTTGCAAAATCATAAACATGAACAAACAAAAAGTGCCAACTTGCTGCGAAATCATAAACTTGCAGCTGGTTCAAAGGGTGACGAACTCACGAAGCTCCTGACGAACTCACGAAAGGGCTTGTTGGTTCGAACTTGAAAGCATTGAAGAAGAACTCACGAAGCTTCTGTTGGTTCGAAGGATCGAAGAGACTCGCAAAGGGTCGGAGGGCAGAGGGCTTCGAAGGGTCGAAGAAGAAAGGTCTCCCCGACTCTCCCGTCTCTCGTGCGGCTGCTGGCTGGCTCTTTTTCTCTGAGTCTCTGTTGGCTCAAAATATCAAATGATGAGGGAGGGCTAGGGCTTTTTTCGAATGGGAATGGGGCTAGCATTAGGGCTAGCCTGGGGGCTGGGAGTGGGAGGGGCCAAGAGGGCGTGGGTGGCGTGTGGGCACTTGGGGCTTTGGACAGTGGGCTGATTGGGGCAATGGGGCTGTCGGGTTGGGCTGGTTACATAGGGCTTTTATGGGTTAATAATATAAGTAGGTTGGCGGATTTCCACTAGATAAACCCGACCCGACCTGCTAAGGGGGCGGATATGAAAATGAAAACTCATATTCTACTCATTTAGCAAATGGATGATTATGAGTCGGTTAAAACGGATTGGATACAGTTCGGATTAATGGATTTTATCCATTTCGCCAGGTCTAGAACAAATCTTTAAAATGGCACCATGTCATAGCTATAGGCACTGCCCTCTGTTTCTCCAATAATTTCATAGTAGTCCACCATCTTTCAGCCTCTCCTATCAGTTTATAGGTGGCAAATAAGACCCTCTATTCTTTAGTGCACTGCAGTACCGGCAATACTTTCTCAATTTCCTACATCTAGTTTTCGGCAACCGCAGGATCAGCTCCTCCTAAAAATTCTGAAGGATTCATCTTGGTGAATTTCTCTATCGTACACCCATGCCTTGCAGACGGGCCTCTTTGCTCCTTGGAGCTACGTGCGATCTCAACCATGACTTGTTGAGCCACACTGCGTAATACTGCGTCTAAGTCAGCACCACCTACACCCGAGGGTCCTACACCCTCACTATCGCTCGCATGAGCACTGCCACCCCAGGGTTCATCCTGAAAAGACAATAAACATAACTTAGGGACCCTACCTTTATAATTTACATATCTAACCAAAACTCATATTATCCCGCTACCTTGACATCCTTATCTTAATTCAAGATTCAGTCTTACACTTCAGAGACACAACCTGACAATAGTTTACTATGACTTTCCTAAAATTGTCACCCCAAGAAAAAGACAGAAACCACCACGGAAGTCCTACATCCAATTGAAGAATGAAACCTCAAATATTTTTCCTATACTCTGGTATTGTTTTCGGTGCACTCTAGAGTCTACAGAACTTAGCAACCTAGGCTCTGATACCAAATTGTAACGACCTGCCTATTTTCCATATATTTTTTCCCCATGTAATAATAATATTAATAACTCTAACATCTTGCTAAACTGTCATAATTATGATCAACCTAGACTCATGGGTATTAGGGATATACCTGTCATACAACTCTGATACCTAAGCAACGGAAAACATAAAATTACATACATGCCATACAACACCAGAAACCATACCAAAGTTATACTGAATCTGTTATATATATACAATAGACCAAAAATAATCCTAGGGTTTCAATCCAAAAACCCATCTGACCCTAGCTCAACTACTTACCCTACTGATAGGGTAGCTCAGTCCACTTCTACTGCTGCGGGGCTCTATGCGCCCTCTTACCTGGATTTCATGAAATGTTTGTAATGCTGGGGTGAGACACCTTTCAGTAAGGGAGATAAACTAATATCGGTGCGTGGCAACATGAGTATTTTTGGTGATATACATATAAACAGTACATAATTCATATCTGGTATAAACAGTCGTATCATATCTAAATAAAACATAATTTATTATAACATAGCTTAACATACTAAATTTCTATACTTGGAAAATCATCTTGTATAACCATATCATACTTGAATTATTACCTAGGATAGATAGATAGATAGATAGTTAGTCGTGTCATGTCTTCTCCCCTCCCCCCCCACATGACAGCGTTGTGCAGACCAAAGGCGAGACCTAGCAATGGCTGGCTGACCATGCTAAGTCAAACATAGGTGTGTAAGTACGATGGTCCTATTCCACCAGTGCTAGACTACCAGGGCAACTACGACACTCTCATAAAGCCACATTGACTGCCATCTCCCACAGAAATCCCCCGATTAAAGAGCTGTCGTTAGAGCGTCTACTACTACCCTATGATCCAAATTTTGAATCTTTAAGGTGGCATTGACAAAGCAGCGCATGAACTCTTTTTGTGTCTCATTTTCCTCTTAGAGAAGACTCATCAGATGAGCTAATGTTTTTTCCATTTTCTAGCTGCTGACAAAATGTCCTATAAACTGCTGGTCTATTTTAGAAAATGACCCAATGGAGTCTGGCTTTAGAGTTTGGTACCATGCACTGGCATTCCCCTTTAGGATGGGTGCAAATGCTCGACACATGTGGATGCACTTTGCAATTGCATCAATACTATAAAGATGTCTAGGTGATCAACAGGATCAGATAAGCCATTATATTTTTTAATACTTGGCCTTTTAAACTTACTTGAAAAAGGAATATCTTTTACCTCTTTAGTAAAAGAAGGGTATGAAGATTTGATCAGGATTCCCCCGCAGAGAGATAGTTATGAACTTCCTTCATTATTTTTTCTAATTGGTCAATTTTTTTAAACTTTTCCACCAACTCATGGGACTGCTGCTTATAGATGTTCATACTATTTGCATCCTATACCTTTTGAAAGTTGAGGTGTAGTCCCAAGAGGGGGATGAATTGGGTTATTAAAATTTTTAATGCCTTTTATGGAATCTTAACCTCTTGTTGATTCAATAATCACACAGCAAAGACTTAATTACTTATTCAATCCACAAACCAAAACACAACACAAGTAATCTAAACTTGATCAACCAAATAACCAATCAACAACTTAAAGTAAATAACCAATGTTGGCCTTACAAGGCTTAATATCCTATTTTGATGCTAACAAACAAGTGGATCTTAACATGCTATGTTAAGTGATGTATTTTCAGGACTAAATGAAGAATGCAAGGTTAAAGAGTTCATGAGAGCTTGTACCTCAGATAAAGATGATTATATCAAGCTTGAAGCATGGATTTAAAGATTAAACCTTGAAGATCATGAGAGCATTGACATTACAGAAACAACTTCAAAGAATAAAAGCCCAAGTGATCAACATGGAAAGCTCAAAGAAAGATGAAACAAGTATACAGGCATCAAGGAATTCAAGAATTGAAAAAGTCTAGGAAATTTCATGTAAGTACTTCAAAGAATTTCAATATGGATGCATGAAACTCTTAGGTAAATTTATTGGACCTAGATACCTTTGAATATACTTGTAAAATATTTTTATAAGGTCAAAAATTGTTTTAAAAAGGTTAGAAGGAGTTTTGGAATGAAAAGCACCAAAAAGAGGATTTCTCAAATGCTGTCAATTTTTCTATATTTGCATTGATATGCATTTTTATCCATCAAAATGTTTTGGTATTTTCTCTTAGATTTCATTTGACATTAAGAACGTTAAATTTGGAGTTATACATAAAATGTTATGACCAAAATACTGAAGGGTACTTGAAACTGACAGCATGACAGACGACTGTCAAGAACTGGACAGTCTACTGCCAGTGCAAAATGAGGCGTCTGCTCGTGTTTGGATAGACGACTACCACCTTTCTGTCCCTTTGTTTCAACTGGACAGATGACTGCCCAAAATGGACAGTCATCTGTCACGCGGCTGTTATGAATTTTCTCATAACGGTCAAATTTTTAAATGGGGTTGTTTGTGGCTCAAAACTTATGGAAACTTGGGGAATACTTCAAACCACTTGAGGATCAAGTTATACACTTTTTAAAGTCTATAAATAAGTCTCAAAGATCATTGAATCAACACAACCAAAAATTCAAATTATGAAAAAAATTCAAAGTCTCTCTCAAATTGCTTTCAAATTCTCAAGGCTCTCTCTTGCTCTCAACTTGCACGAATTCAACTAAGATTTTGTTGATCTTCTTCCACTGGAATTGTGCTAAAAATTCTAAATCTTTCAATCATTGAAAAAATTAATCGGTGATATACTTCCTTGAGCTTCAAGTTATATGCCATATTGTGATTTACTTTGAAGTATATTAGTTGTGCTGTAATTGCTGTACTAACTAGCTCTTTGAGAAGCAAGTTCTTTGTATACATCTATTTGATCTTTATCTTGTAGATTGACGATTCCAAGGGTTGTTTGTATCGTTGGCTAAGCAAGGGGATATTTCTTAGAGAGGCGGGCTCTAGCCTAGTTAAGGAGTGACCGGACTAAGGGATATCGTTTGGAGAAGGCGGGCTCTAGCCTTAACCAAGGAGTGTTGTAAAGGTTTGTTCCACCCGTTAAAGGAATAGGTTTAGTGAATCCTTTGGTGGTTTACCAAAGGCGAGGACGTAGGTTGGGTATAAGCTGAAACTCGTAAAAATCTCTGTCTTACTCTTTCTTTCCCTACTCTTTATTTTCAATACATATTTAAATTGCATTGATGGTTTAAATTGAAAATCAAATATATTACGAATATTTGGAAATCAAGTAAACTTAAAGTTTAATTTTGATTTGGGTTGCGGAAACCGAAAGGGAGTACGTTGGTTAAACCATATCTTGCAGAAACCATACGGGAGTACGTTACTTGGTGAAACATCCCAAAGAGAAATTAACTAAGAGTTTATCTGAATTCTAAATATTTGGAAAGAGTGATTAGATTTTATATTGCACATCATATTGAAGAAGCAAATTCATTTATACAAGACTTGGTTCAAATTTGGCTAATATAAACAAATAACCATCTTGAGTTTTTATATTACATAAGTGTTGTGTATTGGCTTGGTTGTTTGCTTTCTAATTATAGTTGATTGGTTTGGTTGAATGATTGGATGTTTGTATGGTTAAGGATTAATTAAAGAAATTAAGTTCTTGAGTGCTTAACAAATCAAACAAACAAGTCACAAATTGGTTAAAAGAAATAAAATAAGTTTAAGAATTCTAAAAAGGAATTAAAAGAAAATTTTTAAAAGTCCAATTCACCCCTCCTCTTGGGAAGCTATTCCTAATTTTAACCAAAGATACCATACCAAGATAAAATATGCAACCTTTTGGTAATTTCAGCTTTTGATTGTAGCCCTGTATTAAATGAAATTGTTTGTACTCTCTCAACAAATATTTTCGTAAATGATTAAACAACGTACTCCCTTTTTAGGTTTCCGCAAACATTTAATCAAAATGTTCTTTCTTTTATTAAGAGTCTTCTTGTTATTCTCAGTTCTTATCTTCAGCTATCTACACTTTGCATTCAAGCATAACAAAGTACATAGATGCTAAAAATAAAGAGTAGGAAAAGAGAGACACCAAGATTTTTATGAGGTTCAGCTTATCCCCAGCCTACGTCTTCGCCTTTGGTTAATACTACCAAAGGATTCCACTATTACACTCCTTTCAGGGCGGAGCAAACCGTTACAAGTGATACCCCACACTTAGCCACTCCTTCACGAAGCTGGAGCAATGCCTCTCCAAGTGATACCCCACACTCGGTCAACGATCTAACAACCTAGAATCATCCAAGAACTACAAGAAACAAGAAATAATTTCTACTTACAATAATTGTAACGACCTACTTATATATCATATGATAAAACTTATTTAATAATAAAGTCAATCCGAACTCGTGGGTAACGGGAACACATCTGACATTAACAGCGGAAACCTAAGTAACAGTAAATATAATCACATTTAAAACCACAAAATACATACTACCAGAGTTAACTATAATCCAAAACACTGTGTTTATATACAATCTCCCAAAAATACAAAAATAACTCTAGGATCCCACATCAAAATCTCCTGATCCTAGTTCAAACTTACCCTCCTAACGGGGTAGCACAACAGACTCAATGACAGCCTCGATCTGCCGGTCCTTATGGGTTTCTTGAAAATTATTTAAGTTCGGGGGTGAGACACTTCTCAGTAAGGGAAAATAAACTAAATACAGATGTGTGGCAACATAAATACTTGATGTAATTAGACATATATGGTACATTTCATATACCTGAAAACATTCATCATAACATACTAAATAATCATATACTTTCGCATTTCCTAATAAATCATACAGTTTTTAAATTTTCTAATATAGTTGATAATACTGAAAATTTACCCAGGATGTATATCTAGCTAATGTCATGTATTACCCCCCATAACGGGTTGTGCAGCTCAAAGGCGGGACCCGACAATGACTGGCCGACCACTCCCAAGTCAAAAATGTCTATAAGTACAATGGGCCCGCCTCACCCTGGTCCGGACTGTCAGGTGGTCGTCTACAACTTTACACTGAAAGCCACATCGACTATCCATCTCCCACCCCTTTGTGGGGCGGTTAGTACAAGTCTAAACATAATATCTGATCTGTATAGAAACAATATCGTGCTCCTGTAACTGAACAAAACTAACATCCGGGTTCTAATAATATATAATACATGATAATATACAATTTAGCGTAAATAAATTGATAGCATTTTCTGTGATAACAAAATACATACGAACTTGCGCCGATTACTTTCACATCTGTGGCCTTGCGCCAAAATCATACATATACATACGGCCATGCGCCGAAATCATACATTATACACAGCCTTGTGCCGGCTATCAATCACGGCCTTGCGCCGAATAGTTCATACATATCATTCTGAATAAATAAGTCATTTATCATGTATTTTGAAATTATAATGCACTGCAATATTTCTTAACTTCTAAAAATCATACTTCATTCATAAAATTGTCATAACATAATACTTATTATGAAAAATAATATTCATACCACACAATGTTGAGTAAAATCATATATTTCATTCTAAAATCTTATTTCTTGTATAATGACAGTATTTTTCCAAATATGCATTTTCTTAAGAATATTCAAATATAATACATGTTTTCTTGAAAATTAATTTGCTAATAAATGATAATAATTTGCATGAAAAATAACTATTTTAGTTTATTCCTTTATCAGAAACAGAAAAGAAGCCCCCTAAAATGCACCGGTCCTGCACTCGCAGGGCTCCCTATACAATACCTTGAAAATGACAACACCTAGAACTAAACTTCAGTGTTTTTCCATGAATAACATTTCCTATAACTACGGTAAGACCAAATTTTGCATAAAAAGTCTTACCTTAAACGAGGGATGAATTTCAACTTAGTCCCACCAACGATCTACTCCGGTAGACTTGGAGAGAACTTCCCCAAGAACGTCGTGGTGGCCTCAGATCGTTGATTCTGCAAACGATGGAGCCGAAATCAAAGAGAGAAGAGAGAGAAACCGTAAAGGAGAGAGAGAGAGAGAGAGAGAGAGAGAGAGAGAGAGAGAGAGGGTATTTTTTGATTTTTCCTACATAAAAATCGAGTTTTAGGCTATTTATACTATGAGCTTCGTCGAGGAGTCACGTCACCTCGTCGACGAGGTCAAGAGGCAATTCGTTGACGAACTCTCCTCTTCGTCGATGAAATTTAGAGTTGCCCAAAACCCCCTCTCTATATCTTCTCATCGATGAAGCGCACCTTCATCGACGAGCCCAAAGTGCAATTTCGTTGATGAACACGAAGCGTTCGTCGATGAAGTCTGCTGCCGCCTCTTTACTATTCCCATTTTCCTCTCTCTTAGTTATTATTTAAATACCATTATTCCTTGGGTCATTACATTTTTCCTTATAAAATTTTGTCATCGAAATTTACTTTTCATAAAACTCATTATCCCTTAAAAGCAAAACGGTCTACTTATTTTATTACTTACCCCCACTTATTGTGGAGGAATACCATGGTTACATTCCGAGTCCTGGGAGATTACATATAAAAAAGAAAATTTCCCCCAAAACTAAAATACCACTTACTAACTAAATTATTACATGTACTTGCAAAAGAAATACTACATATTTATTTATGTTTCCTAATTACATATGAACTTCTTGGAACAATTGCGGGTACTTGTGTCTGATCTGTTCCTCGAGTTCCCAAGAAGCCTCTTCCATTGCATGATTCCTCCATAGAACCTTTATCAGAGGAATCTTCTTTTTATGTAGTTCCTGTTCTCTCCTACCTAGAATCTGCTCTCGTACCTCCTCAAAGACTAGCGAATCATTGAGCTCTAATCCACAAAAACTGATTATAAAAACATGGAATACATCGTGCATCCTGGATAACGTAGGTGGTAAAGCTAACCTGTAGGCAACTGGTCCCACTTTCTCTAAAATTTCAAAAATACATGATCACGAGTATCAAATTCCAATTTCCTGCGGCGCTTATCAGCATAACTATTCTGTCAGCTCTGAGCTGCACTGTTTGTATCTCTGATGAGTCGAACCTTATCATATGCTTACTGCACAAGCTCTGGTCCCACAACTCGCCACTCACTCATCTCGTCCCAGTACAAAGGAGATCGGCATCTCCTACCGAATAAAGCCTCAAACGGTGTCATGCCAATGCTGACCTGATGACTGTTATTATACGTGAACTCTACTAGTAGCATGAACTGAGTCCAACGACCCCCAAAATCTAATACACATGCTCAGAGCATGTCTTCTAGTATCTGTATCATCTTCTTTGTCTGTCCGTCTGACTGTGGATGGAATGTCATGCTAAATGATAACTGAGACCCTAAAGCTTCCTACAAGCTTCTCCAGAAACGTAACGTAAAACGTGGGTCGCAATCTGACACAATAGAAACTGGCACCCCATAAGAATGAACTATCTCTTGAATATAAATCTCCGTCAAGCGGTTGAGAGAGTAGCTGATCTTAATAGGGAGGAAATGGGCGGTCTTAGTCAATCGATCTACTATCACCCAAATTGCATTCTAGCCATGCGATTTCGACGGTATCCCTGAGACAAAATCCATAGAAATATGATCCCACTTCCACGTTAGGATAAATAGCGGTTGCAACTGACCTGCTGGCATGTCAACCACTGCGCTACATACTCGGCAATTTCCTTCTTCATACCACTTCACCAATAAAACTCTCGTAGATCCCTATACATTTTCAAACTGCTGGGATGAACTATGTATAAAGATTTGTGAGCCTCCTCTAAGATAGTCTTCCTCATGTCAGCATCAATAAGAACACACAATCTGGAATGGTACCGTAAAGCTTCGTCATCTAAAATGCAGAATTCCTCTCCCTGACCATTCTGCACTCTAACCATCACCTCTACTAATTTTCGATCTTCCTTCTGAGCGGCTTTAATCCTTTCCTGTAAAGTAGGCTGTACCACTAAACTGGCGATACATACTGAAGGATTACTCTTAATCAATTCGATGCCGAGTTTCTTCAAATCCATCATGATTGGAGGCTGAATCCCTATAGCTGCCAATGCTAATTCCCCAGACTTCCTACTCAGTGCATCAACTATCACATTTGTTGTAGTGATCATAAAAAAAAAAAACAAAAAACAAAAAACAAAAAACAAAAAAATTTATTATTAAAATTAAAATTAAAATTAAATTAAAATATTAAAAAAAAATAATTAATTATTATTAATTAAATAATATAATATAATAATAATATAATATTATAATGATATATATATATATATATATAAAGTAACCTGAAGGATCCTGAGATCCTTCAAGATTAAGAAAAGAAGCAGAGAAGGGTGTCTCTCACGTCCCTGTCTCCTCTCTCCCACTCTCCTCAATTTCGTCTCCGATATTCGGCCGATCGGAAATCCGTAACCTGAACGATCCTGAGATCCTTCAGGATTAAGAAAAGAAGCAGAGAAGGGCATCTCTCACGTCCCTGTCTCCTCCGTCTCCTCTCTCCCACTCTCCTCAATTTCGTCTCCGATATTCGGCTGATTGGAAATCTGAAAATACCGTTAGGCTCTGCTCGCCGCCACTGACATTTCTACTGGAGTAGATCTGTTATGGGAGCGGCATAGGCATATCTCCTGGGGTAAGGTCAAATCTCAAACTTACCTCAATTGCTCTTAAACTATAAGCCCCATTAACGAACGTAAATTGCCATGAGACTCGTGGGGAGATTCTTTACAATTTAACCGAAGTGAGTTTTCGAATTGGAGTTCCGGGGTACCAATCCTAAATCATGGCTATGTTTGATAACTTAGGCTTTTATTAGGCTATTTAGGGTATTCAAAATTTAGGTAAATTTTAGGGAAAGTTACTTTAGGAATTATGACGAATTATATAGTGAAATTTGAATTTTAGGGTTCAGGGGTTTTTGAACGCCATGGGGCGTAGGCTGGGATTTTATTGGGCTTTTCAGAAATCAGGAAAGGGGATTAAGTTAAGTTAGTAATTTTATGAAATTTAAATCAATTAAATTGTTATGTTTATATAAATATATATATTTATTCACTTAGGAATTTAAAGGCTATTTTGGAAACCAACCGTTCAAAATGGATTTTACAAACTTAGGATATATGGTATGGTATTTTTGAATAAAATGAACGGTGGAAAGCTTGTTTGTTTATATGGATTTGTTAAAATGTGGAAAATCGTGTGACAGATGATTTAATTTGTATGGATTATTGTATATTTGGATTTAGGATTTTGAAATACTCAATTGTCTGTGAAATACTGAATTATTTGAGCAATACTGGAAATGCTTGTGAAAATACTGGAACTGTTTATGAAATGCAGTTTGAATTAACGGCTAGTGGCCGGGTATTGTTTGATTGGCCAAGGGTCAGGATTATTATTTGACGACCAAGGGCCGAGTTTTAATTGGTGACTATATGCCGAATTGTATTTTGTGGCTAGGGGCCAAATTTTTGGAATAACAGGAAATATATGTGAATTGATGTTTTAAATGGTGATTTCTTTTATCTAAATTGCATGATATGTTTTAGGAATCCTGGGGACCAGTGTAATGTGAGCACGGTACCGTTGCTAGTTATACCATGTGCACCCACACTGTCTGGATAGAAGTGTAGGGGATCCAGCTGACTGCCTGCGTGAGGTTGAAGTAAGGTTGTCGGACCTGCAACTTTGCTGTGGATGCCTGCAGATGTGTTTGCAGAGGATGTTATATTTGACTTTGTTTGGGCTTATCACCCGGGCTTAGTCCAGCCTTTGGGCCGCACAACCCTTGCCATGGGGATGTAAATGACGTGTTTGTCACAGAGAGTGTCTTATATGCATATCTGTTAATTTATGTGAATACGGTTAATTAATAAGATAATTTCGAGGGCTTACTGAGAAAAGTGAGTGCCCTGGTAGTAGTAATGGTACTAAAGCATAGGGAAGCTACTTGTATAGGCAGGTAATCTTCCCTATCCTTGGCTAATTGTGTGTGTGAGTGTAAAATAAGAATGTTTTCATAAATGAGTTTATCTGCTTAGTGAATTGGTTATTTTCTACACACTAAATGCATGCTGACCATACACTGACATTAACTTAGTCTTTCCCTTACTGAGTTGTGTCTCACCCCTACTTTACAAACTATCTTTTCAGAAAATCCTAGAGATCGGGTCTAGTGGGCTAGAGGAACCGGGCTAGAGGTGTAAATTTATGTAGGTAGCGTGTAGATAAAGATTTTATTTTTGTTTAGTTTTATAAGATGTAATTATGTGAGGATGGATATATTTGTATATAAAGATAGTTAAAACTCTCGTAATGTAATTTGGGGATTTTATATTTTATTTCCGCTACGTATGTGTGTTTTATATTTGATGAATAAGGTATCAGGTACACTGACGACATCACTAAAGTAGCACTTCGGGCCTATATGGCGGGTTGCAGTCATTACAAGTGGTATCAGAGTCTAGGTTTGCTAAGTTCTGCAGACTTTGAGGATTGATAATTACCAGAGTATAGGTTGAGATAAGATAGGGATAAGAGTGGGTTGGTTAAGATGGGTTTGAGTCTGGAAGCTTGGAGGCAGAAATCTATTGACGGACTTCTGTGATTTTCTGAATCAGTCGCAAGTTTCAGAAAACCATGGTAAATCCATTGATGGTTTCGTTTCTAGGTTTAGGGACTTGAACTCAGGAAATTTAGGTTGGAATGTTAGGATGAGTGGGTTTGTGGGTGAAGTTAATGTTAAGATGAAGATTTTTACCTTAATGGTTTGTGATAGAATTGGAATATGAGATATTAAATTAGAACCTATATATTATATCAATTCCATTATTCCATAGTTGCATTAATTATGTTAAAGGTGAAATTTCTAAGTTGGGTTATATCCTATTTACATACTATTAGATAGTGCCATTGTATTATTTGATTTATGTGCAACCTACTCATTTGTGTCTCGGGGATTTGTTAAACTATGTGGGTTGGAGGCTCAATTGTTAGAGACTGAGTTAGTAATGGGCACACCGACAGGGTCAGTGTTAATATGTAGCAGGGAGATAAGAGATTATCTAGTAGAGATTTAGGGGAGAGTGCTGCCTGCTAGTTTGATAGTCCTTGATATGCAAGGTTTTGATATTATTCTGGGCATGGACTGGCTAGCATCCAGCTACACAAGCATTGACTGTCACAGGAAAGAGGTGGTATTCAGACCTCTAGGGGAGTGGGAGTTTGTATTTTTTGAGTCGTGTGTGCGTTCGGCACCACATATCCTTTCTGCTATTTAGGAGAAGAGCTTACTTTTGGGGGAATGCTAGGGTTACCTTGCAATGGTGAAGGAAACGCCAAAGGAGAGGCTCAAGTTGGAAGATATCCCAGTGATAAGGGAGTTCTCTGATGTTTTTCCAGACAATTAACCGAGGTTGCCTTCTGATCGTGAGGTGGAATTTGCAATTGATCTGGTCCCAAGGACAGCACCAATCTCCAAAACCCCATACAGAATGGCTCCAACTGATTTAAAAGAGTTAAAGGAGCAACTACAGGAGCTTCTAGATAGGGGTTTATTAGACCGAGTGTATCGCCCTGGGGTGCACCGGTGTTGTTTGTGAAGAAGAAAGACGAGTCGATAAGGATGTGCATCGACTATCGAGAGATTAATAAGTATCCATTACCCCGAATTGATGACCAGTTTGATCAGCTTCAGGGTATGTAGATTTTCTATAAAATCAATCGGCGATCTGGATATCATCAGGTGAAGGTTAGATCAGATGATGTACTGAAAACTGTTTTTCGAACTTGGTACGGCCACTACGAGTTCTTGGTTATGCCATTCGGGTTGACGAATGCTCCAGCAGTATTTATGGATTTGATGAACAAGGTATTCCACAAGTACTTAGACCAGTTTGTTATTGTGTTCATAGATGATATTTTGGTCTATTCGAGGAGCCCTGAGGAGCATGGAGCTCATCTGAGACTAGTATTTCAGGTGCTTAGGGAAAAGAAGTTATTTGCTAAACTTAAGAAATGTGAATTCTGGCTAGAGTAGGTTGCATTTCTGGGTCATGTGGTATCCAAGGGAGGGGTTTCAGTGGATCTGAGCAAAGTGGAGGCTATAGTTGACTGGGCAAGGCCGAAGAACATGCAGGAAGTCAGAAGTTTTCTAGGTCTTGCTGGATACTACCGCCGATTTGTCGAGGGGTTCTCCAGATTATCAAAGTATTTGACACGACTCACGAGGAGGAATGTGAAGTTTGACTGGACCAACGAATGTGAGCAGAGCTTCCAAGAATTAAAGCAACATCTAGTCATTATCCTAGTGTTGGCCCTTCCATCAGGTGAAAGTGGATTTGTAATTTACAGTGATGCATCACAGAAGGGACTTCGTTGTGTTCTAATGCAACAGGGGAAAGTTATTACGTATGCGTCTCGTCAGTTGAAAGAGTACGAAAAGAACTATCCTATGCACGACTTGGAGCTAGCAGCAGCTGTGTTTGCGTTGAAGATTTGGCGACACTATCTTTATGGTGTAAGGTACGAGATCTTTACTGACCATAAGAGTCTCAAATACTTCTTCACTCAGAAGGAGTTGAATATGAGGCAGCACAGATGGCTTGAGTTGATAAAAGATTATGACTGCACCATTAGCTATCACCCAGGAAAGGCGAACGTGGTAGCCGATGCATTGAGCCGAAAATCTGCGGGTACGTTAGCCTCGACAGTTATGGCTTCGCACCAGATCGTGATGGACCTAGAGAGGTTAGGTGTAGAATTAGTAGAAGGGAATCATCAAGCATTCATTTATAGTCTGGTGGTTCAACCGACTTTACAGGAAAGAATCAGAATAACTCAGTTGAAAGATGCAGAGTTGATGGAGATTGTAAAGAAGATACAAGATGAGCACGATGGAGTTCTCAGATTTCACACTCGTATGTGTGTGCCAGATGACGCAGAGATAAAGAGGACAATTCTAGAGGAAGCTCACCGTTCTCTCTATACTATTCACCTAGGTAGTATGAAGATGTATAGAGACTTGCAAGAATCGTTCTGGTGGAGTAACATGAAGAGGGAAATTGCAAAATTTGTGCGTCAGTGCTTGACATGTCAGTAGGTGAAGGCAGAACACCAGAGGCTAGCGGGACCACTTCAACCACTAAACATCCCTACGTGGAAGTGAGAGCATATCTCGATGGACTTTGTATCGGATTGCCTTCAGCGTTGCATGGGCAGAATGCCATATGAGTAGTGGTTGACAAATTGATGAAGACTGCCTATTTCATTCCAATTAGAACCAGTTATTCCAGGGATAAGCTAGTAGAACTCTATGTTCAGGAGATTGTCAGAATACATGGCGTGCCCGTGTCCATCGTTTCAGATCGGGATCCACCGTTCACTTCCCGTTTCTGGAAGAGTTTGCAGGGAGCGTTGGGTTCTCAACTCACCTTTAGTACTGCATTTCACCCTCAGACAGATGGACAGTCTGAACGAACCATTCAGATTCTCTAGGATATGCTATAGGCATGTGTGTTAGTTTTTAGGGGCAGTTGGATTTGATATTTGCCGTTGGTTGAGTTTGCATACAATAACAGTCACCAAGCCAGCACTAGAATGACACCATATGAGATTTTGTATGGTCTCCAGTGCCGATCTCTGTTGTATTGGGATGAAGTAGACAAGCGATATATTTTGCGACCAGAACTTGTTCAGCAGGCCTTTACAAAGGTCGAACTTATGAGGGAAAGGATTGGTTCGGTGGCGTACAGGATAACATTACCCCCGATGCTATCCACGATACACGACGTGTTCCATGTGTCCTTGTTGAGGAGGTATGTTCCAGACCCCTCACATGTGATCAGTTATGAGTCGTTAGAAATCGGGGATACTCTAGTATATGAGGAGGTACCAGTTCAGACTTTGGATCAGAAAATACAGGAACTACGTACTAAGGATATACCGTTAGTGAAGGTTCTGTGGAAAAATCATGTAGTTGAGGAGGTTTCTTGGGAGTTAGAAATGGAAATACGCCAGAAGTACCCACAGCTATTCAACGAGGGCTAGTATCAAATGGGTAAGGGTATGGTTGTATATAGAGGGATTAGAGTAGGTTGTGTGGATTAGTTATATATAGTTTTAATTATGGAGTCTTTGGGAAACTTTGTTATGATTATTGTAATTTCTCAAAGACAGTATGGTAACCACGGTATTCCTCCGCTACAAGTGAGGGTAATTAATAAATGTGGGACGAGACTGCTATGTGGGTGGCTATCGACTCTTCTATAAACATGGGTAGTGAGTTAAGAATGTGATTGGTAATAGTTAACAAATTTCGAGGATGAATTTTTGTGAGGGAAGAATGTAGTGATCATAAAAAAAAAACAAAAAACAAAAAACAAAAAACAAAAAGAAACAAAAAAATTATTAAAATTAAAATTAAAATTAAATTTTTTTTAAAAATAAATAAATTATTATTATTATTATTAATTAAATAATATAATATAATACTATAATGATATATATATATATATATATATATATATATATAAAGTAACCTGAAGGATCTTGAGATCCTTCAGGATTAAGAAAAGAAGTAGAGAAGGGCGTCTCTCACATCCCTATCTCCTCTGTCTCCTCTCTTCCGCTTTCCTCAATTTCGTCTCCGATATTCGGCCGATCGAAAATTCGAAAATACCATTAGGCTTTGCTCGCCGCCACCGACATTTCTACTGGAGCAGATTTGTCATGGGAGCGGCGTAGGCATATCTCCTGGGGTAAGGTCAAATCTTAAACTTACCTCAATTTCTCTTAAACTATAAGCCCCATTAACGAATATGGATGGAAGATCCTATTCATCATATCCATAAATATCACAGGAGAATTCGTCAGACCAAATGGCATAACAAGGAACTCTTAATGCCCATATTTGGTCTTGAAAGACGTCTTCGATACATCTTTTGCTCTTACCTTTACTTGATAGTAGCCTGATCTGAGGTCAATCTTAGAATATACTTGTGTACCCTAGAGCTGATCAAACAAGTCATCGATACGTGGTAGAGAATACTTATTCTTGATGGTCACTTTATTAATCTCCTTGTAATCTATGCACATCCTCATAGACCTGTCCTTCTTCTTCACAAATAATACTAAAGCTCCCCACGGAGATACACTAGGTCGTATGAAGCCCTTATCAAGTAAATCTTGCAACTTATCTTTTAATTTTGCCAACTCTGCAAGCGCCATTCGATACAGTGCTTTAGAGATCGGCGTTGTACCTGGAAGTAGATCAATAGGGAAATCTACCTCAAAATCAGGTGGGAGACCTAGTAATTCATCAAGAAACACATCTGTAAATTCTTTCACTACTGACATATTAGTAAGCTTCATTTCATTCTCTAACATTTCCTTCATAAAAGCCACGAATCCCTGATAGCCACTCTGAAGTAGTTTCCTTGCTTCAATAGCCGAAACTAACAGAGGTAGAGATTGCACTCGTGACCTTATAAATATGAATTCTGGTCTTCTTGGAGGTCTGAATATCACTTCCCTCGCACGGCAGCCTATAATGGCAGAATTAGCTGCTAGCCAATTCATGCCAAAAATGATATCAAACCCATGCATGTTTAGAACTATCAGATCAACCGACAAAATTCTCCCTTGAACATCAACTGGACAGCCATAGAGTACCCTATCACATCTCACTGCTAACCCGATCGGTGTAGCCACTAATAATTCAACATCTAGTGATTGTGTTTCAGCCCCACCCAATTTAACACACCTCATAGATACAAACAAATATGTGGCCACTGATTCAAAGAGTACAACAAATTTAAATAAAAACATATTAACCGTACCTGTCACCACATCGCCAATTGTCTCAACATCACCCGGCGTTAGAGCGAAAACACTGGCTGGAGCCATATTCCTCTAATGGCGTCCACATGGCGCCTAATAACCTCCTCGAGCAGGTCTAGGAGCAAGAGCAGCACCAATTTGAGCTTGGAAATCCCTCATCACATGCTCTGGCTCCCCACACCGGTTGCAGATACCTCGCCCACGACACTCCCTTGGATGTCTCTTCCCATAAGTCGGGGCAAGCTAGAAGTGGCTGCATACCCTGGAAACCCCGAATCCCTATCTCCGGTCTCGGTAGTAGCCACCTGTCTTCCACGAACCACAACTAACTCCCTTTTGGGAACTAGAAGGTGTGGATCTCTTCTTTTGTCTCTGCTCTTCAGCCTCCAACCGCTCTCCAATTTCTGCTATAGTGACCCTATCCACCAACTCAGCAAAATCCTGCAACTTTAGAATTGACACCTACTAATATATTTCTCTCCTCAGCCCTCTTTCAAACTGCCATACCTTTTTTGCCTCATCTAGAATCATGTACGGGGCGAAGCGAGATAGTTCGATGAACCTCGCCGCGTACTGTTGCACGGTCTGCTGTTCCTACTTCAAATTCAGGAACTCCTCAATCTTAACTTCCCTAGACGAGGTTGGAAAATACCTACCAAAAAATGTCTCCTTAAACTGCTCCCATGACATCTCCACAGGTATTGTCCTCTGCTACTCTAAGAGTTTCACCGCCGTCCACCATCTCTTGGTCTCTCTAGTCAATTTATCTGTAGCAAATAGTACCCTCTACTCCTCTGAACACTGCAGCACTGTAAATACTTTCTCAATCTCCTGCACTCAGTTTTCAGCAACTATAGGGTCAGTTCCTCCGAAGAAATCCTGAGGATTCATCTTAATAAATTTCTCTATCGAGCTGTCGTGCCCTGTAGACGAACCACCCAACTCATTGGAATTCCTTGAGATTTCCACCATAACCTGCTATGCCACACTGCGTAAAACTGCGTCTGAATCACCACTCGCAGCGTCGGAGGGTCCAGCTCCCTCATTCCTATGGGCATGGGCACTATTTCCACCAGGGTCCATCCTGAAAAATAAATAACTTAACTTAGAACCCTATCACCATAACATATCATCAAACTAGTATAATATTTCCTTAATTAATTCATCACCCCTAATCTTAATTCAAGGTTCAATCCAGCAACCTAGATACCCAACCTAATGATAGTTTACCATGAATTTCCTAAAATCATCACCCCAGGAAAATAACACAAACTACCACGAAAGTCCTGCATCTAAACTGCAAAACCATACTTCAAATTCCCTCATCCTATACTCTGGTATTATTATTACTACACTCTAGAGTCTACTGAACCTAGCATTCTAGGCTCTAATACTAAACTGTAACGACCTACTTATATATCACATAATAAAACTTATTTAATAATAAAGTCAACCTGATCCTGTGGGTAACGGGGACACATCTGACATTCGCAGTAGAAACCTAAGCAACAGTAAATATAAATCACATTTAAAACCACAAAATGCATAATACCAGAGTTAACTATAATCCAAAACACTGTGGTTATATACAATCTCCCAAAAATACAAAAATAACTCTAGGATCCCACATCAAAATCTCCTAATCCTAATTCAAGCTTACCCTCCTAACGGGTTAGCACAACAGACTCAATGGTGGCCTCGATCCGCCTGTCCTTCTGGGTTTCCTGAAAATTATTTAAGTTCAGGGGTGAGACACTTATCAGTAAGGGAAAATAAACTAAATAAAGTTATGTAGCAACATGAATACTTGATGTAATTATACATATACGATACATTTCATATACCTGAAAACATTCATCATAACATACTGAATAATCATATACTTTCGTATTTCCTAATAAATCATACAGCTTTTAAATTGTCTAATATAGCTGATAATACTGAAAATTTACCTAGGATGTATAATTAGCTGATGTCATGTATTACCCCTTATGACGGATTGCGCATCTCGAAGGTGAGACCTGACAATGGTTAGCCGACCACTTCCAAGTCAAAAATTTCTGTAAGTATGATGAGCCCACCTCACCCTAGTTCGAACTGTCAGGTGGACGTCTACAACTCTACATTGAAAGTTACATCGACTATCCATCTCCCACCCCCTTGTGGGGAGGTTAGCACAAATATTTGATCTGTATAGCAACAGTACCATACTCCTGTAACTGAACTAAACTAACATCCGAGTTTTGATAATATATAATATATGATAATATACAGTTTAGCGTAAATAGATTGATAGCATTTTCTGCGATAACAAAATACATACGGCCTTGCGCCGATTACTTTCACATCTGTGGCCTTGCGCCAAAATCATACATATACATACGGCCTTGCGCCAAAATCATACATCATACACGGCCTTGCGCCGGCTATCAATCACGGCCTTGCGCCGAATAGTTCATACATATCATTCTAAATAAATAAGTCATTTATCATGTATTTTGAAACTATAATGCACAATAATATTTCATAACTTCTGAAAATCATACTTCATTCATAAAATTGCCATAACATAATACTTATGTAAAATAATATTCATGCCACACAATGCTAAGTAAAATCATACATTTCATTCTAAAATCATATTTCCTGTATAATAGCAGTATTTTCCCAAATATGCATTTTCTCAATAATATTAAAATATAATACATGTTTTCCTGAAAATTAATTTTCTAATAAATAATAATAATAATAATAATAATAATAATAATAATAATAATAATAATAATTTGCATGGAAATTAACTGTTTTAATTTGTTCCCTTACCATAAATTGAAAAGAAACCCCCTAAAATGCACCGGTCCTGCACTCGCAGGGCTCCCTGTTCAATACCCTGAAAATGACAACTCTCAGAACTAAACTTCGGTATTTTTTTGTGAATAACATTTCCTATAACTACAGTAAGACCAAATTTTGCATACAAAGTCTTACCTTGAACCAGGGATGAATTTCAACTCAATCCCACCAACAATCCGCTCCAACAGACTTGGAGAGAACTTCCTCATGAGCGTCGTGGTGGCCTCAAATCATTGATTCGGAGAATGATGGAGCCAAAATCGAAGAGAGAAGAGAGAGAAACCGTAGAGGAGAGAGAGAGGGTACTTTTCTGATTTTTCCTACGTAAAAATCGAGTTTTAGGCTATTTATACTATGAGCTTCGTCGATGAGCCACGTCACCTTGTCGACGAAGTCAAGAGGCAATTCGTTGATGAACTCTCCCCTTCGCCGATAAAATTCAGAGTTGCCCAAAACCTCCTCTTGGTATCTTCTCGTCGACGAAGCACACCTTTGTCGATGAGCCCAAAGTGCAACGTCGTCGACGAACGCAAAGCGTTCATCAATGAAGTCTTTTGCCGCATCTTTACTATTTCCATTTTCCTCTCTTTTAATTATTATTTAAATGCCATTATTCCTTAGGTTAATACAAGAATACTCTCACAAAGAGCATATTAGTACAATTTCAAACACTAGATACTTCAATATTTAAATATCAAATTGAAATAAGATTGAAGCTCAAGTAAGAATTCACCAAGTTCCTTCTCCATATGAGCAATCAGCAATAGGAACTCAGAAAATGGTGATCAGCAATATAGAGATTCAGCAATTCAGTTGAGTAATGATTTGAGCAAAAGAGAGCTTTGATAGTAAGATGGCTTTTAGCAGAGATTTGCAAAATCATGTATTTATAAGCTTCTAAAAGTTTTTTTCGTGTTGCCCAAGATTACTTGGAGTATCCACCAAGTTTTTATAAATTTTGGGGCACAAGAAACCTTTATTTGAAATTTAAAACATTTACAATTTATGGTCATTAACAGTGTTCAGATGGCTGAAGTATCGGGTTCAGTCTTCTGATGTTCCTTAACACACTGAAAAATTTGAACTGGACACAGGGTTAGACGACTAAACTGAGGGTTCCATCTTCTGAAATCTCAAATCAGATGACTAAACTAAGGGTTCAGTCTTCTGAGGGTGTACTGCATCTTCTGTATTCCTTCAGAGAAATCTTTTCTACTCAAACTTGATAAAGAAAGATGTTGGATTTGACACCGACGTATTTGGCCAAAAGATCACACTTACTCCACACTCATTAAGGAAAATACTTCGTATTAAGCATGGTGAATCTGAGTGTAATCCAGTAGAAAAACAATGGACTATGGAGTAGGGTTTTTCGCCACAAGAATTTCTGCCTCTTGTAATGAACGATCAACTTGTTTACTTTGGCAATCCTCCACAATATAAACAGCTAAATCTGCAAGCACAAATTCTCCACAAGATCATTGCTTATAATATAATTCCTAAATCAGGATCTTTTGATCACATCTCCTTCTTCGATTGCTTCGTAATGTGGTGCATATTAAAAGGGAAGAAATTAGATTTAGCTACTCTCATAGTAAAATGGATGGAAATGAAGCTTGAATCTCCTAGAATTGGGCTTCCGTATGGTGGCATTCTTTCCTTAGTGTTTGCTCACTTTCAAGTCCTCACTCCATCTTCAAAAATAGTGAAGCGAACCCATTATAATGTATTCTCCTCCACTACACTAAAGAGAATGGGCTACAAGAAATATACCGAGGGATGGATGTATAGGGGGAATAGGTCGGCACGACCAGCACCAGAAGAACCTAACCCAGGACCAGAAGAAGCTGACATGCCTACATGGTTTCTTCCATTTTATCAGCATTATACCAGATTCGGTTCTGAAATAAGGGATGGTTTTGCTTCACTACAGGATAAGATCTCAAACATTGATGATAAATATTCTTTATTGGACCAAAGCATTGCCAAAATAGAGCATCATGTCACACAAAATGTCACTGACTCAGATAAAGAGAGTATTGACAATGCTGATGAAGACTCTCGGGCAAAATCAAATGAAGACATTGCTGAAGAAAGATCACTGCAATCTAAAGGAAAAGGAATTGCTACAGATAATGACACTAATTCTGATACATAGACTTTCAATGTTGTTTGTATTATTTTGTATGCTACACATACTTAGTTTCTGGTTGTATTATGCCTTTTTGTTGATGTCAAAAGGGGGAGTATGTGTGTGAGTAAATTCTATGAGTTTATGTATGTTTGATGTACTATGTGTTCTATGAATTATGAGTTTTATGTATGCGTATGCTTCAATGATAAAACTGAAACTTTCAAATCTGAAACTTTCAATCTGAAATTTTCACCCTTCTGAAATTATGTCTTAATGATATTATTTTAAGTCTATGCTTATTGACAAAGGGAGCATTAATTTTATTTTATATTTTTACTCTTTCTTTGTCATCATCAAAAAGGGGGAGATTGTTGGCCTAGTTAGGATTACAAACTTTTAATTTTAATGATAACAAAATAAAGTTATCTAATATGTTTCCAAGTGATATTATTTCAGGCAAAGATGATTTGCTCAAAATTCCAATTTTAGTTAGAGAAATTCATTTAGTGGTACATTGAGGTTGTTTATTGGTGTAGAATGAATTAATTGAGGTGACTCATTTCCCACAGCAAGTTATGGCTTTGAGTTATTCAATGCAACCATGGTAAAGGATGGAAAACCTACCAACGGTTCCTATAGACAACGCCAACTGTTGTCGTCAAAAATTGAATAGCTTCGTGAATCGTCTTTCGACCGTGACCATTTGACAAGAACCAAATGTAGATGACTTAGAAGACCTGAGGTGTACTCCGGGAGATCACTCTGATGCGTAAGTTAAAGAACTATGAGAGACTTTAGGTTGTAACAGTAAGAGAAAAGTGAGTGAGAATGAGATGCTTACCTTATCTTGGAATACCCCTTTTTATAGTGGTGAAAGTGGACCCTCCTTTAATTTAGTATTTATGAATGCATTATTACGTTTATAGGGGTTATAGATAATTTAAGGACATTTATGCGAGAGATTTTAATAGCGGTTTTATAATCATTTGCCTCGTGAATGTGTTTATTGACTTTAGTATATCGATTATGTAGGGTTGTTAATGGTGGGTTTATAACTGTATCTTCTAATTAATATGTTTATTAATTTTGGGTATATTAGTTTTAAAAAGTATAATAAGCACACTAAAAAAAAATTAATGTAACAACAACGATTAAAAAAAAAAAAAACTAAAGAATTCCTAACCGCTATTGCATTTAACTCTCGCAAAGGCCAAAACACTAACTTTTTTAACCCCCAAAAACGAAATTAAAGCAAGGGTACTTTGATAACTTCACATTTAAAAAGCATATGAGAGAAGAAAAACGAAAACTCCCACTTTAACCTTAAAGCTCCGCCCGCAGGTTTGGCTCAACCTCGAAGCAACCAAGGAAGAACAGTTAAAACAAGAGAGAAGCACAAAAGCTCCTCCCCTTCTCTGTGTTTCTCTCTCTCAGCTCTAGCCTTACCATGGCTTCCAAAAGTTCATCTTCTTCCCGGACATGCCTCTGCGCTCCCACCACCCACCCGGGCTCTTTCAGGTGCAGCCTTCACCGGAGCTTCTGCAAGCTTGCCGGCCGACCACCGGCGCGCACTAACGGTGGCCGCTTGGAACCCAAGTTGGACTACTCCTCCAAAACCAATCTTCTAAAGGCCTCCCTCATGAAGATCATCAAACCGTCCAGCCATGATATTCAGAGAAGGAGAAATTTTCAGCCAAGACCTTCCAGGTTCTGTTTGATGAACAGCAACTCTGATGGAGTTGCTGTTTCTTGACCAATATAATTCTCTCTCTCTCTCTCTCTCTCTCTCTCTCTCTCTCTCTGAGGATTGTAATTAAATGGGGTCTGCGAAAAGGTTTTGTTGTCTGTGTGTATATATATAAAAGGTCTTGTTCCTGTGGATAATGTGAAAAGTGGTGACAAAAGTGATTTTCGGATGCAGAAAGAGTGAGGATTTTATTTCCTATGACTATGGGTAATTCAATCGGCTCTCTCTGTGAATTACGTTCATTTATTTTTCCTTCTTTCTTTCAGTTCATTTTTTTTTCCCCTTTTCCATGATCCGAAAAAATAACTGTAGGAAAATTGGAAGGAAATTTCTTCTGGTTTTCTCATAATGTTTCTGGGCAACCAAACACCAGTTGTGAACGTTAACTTGCTTCCCCATCTTCCGGTTTCTATGAGAAAAAGCGTTAAAAAGCGAAGAGAAAATTTTGGGCGGTCAGGCTGACCACCCCATTAACGGCACAATAGCAATCTTGAACTACTCCTTTTAAGACACCTGTACATATAAATTATACAGAGATTGGTTATGAGAGATTTGATGACTCCAAATTTTATAATTTTACATTTATTAAATTTAGTTAAGATTATATATAAAATAGTAGTGAAATTTTTTTAAATTTTTAAAATTTAAAATTTAAAATTTGTACACTCTTTAAATAATTTTTTTGAAAATATTTTCATTCCATTTTAATTAACTACGTGTATGGTTAATATATGAATTCATTAAATTAATCTAATAGTTATTAGAATTCACATCCACACATGTATTTTACTTGCATAAGGCAAGGTATAATAATAATGATTATATTATTATGTGATTGGTGAGTTCATGCATATAAAATGAAGTAATAATTTAATTTATACCATAAAAGGGTGTAATTATTTTTAAATGGTTTATCATTTTTTGGATGAGTCGGAAAATTTTGGTATTTTTTTCATTATTAGTGTATGGAATTGAATTCGATTTTGGATTAGTCATTTCTTATTCATTCTATATTAATTTGATTTATATGAATCTTTACTTATTTATTTGTCTCAGAATGGTACTATATAACATATTTGGAATCCTTATATTGAATTGACAAATTTGAGCATCTCCAATGCAAATAAAATATTTGGAAGTAGCAATAAATTTTATGTTTATCTATCTCATTCTTTCTAGAATATATTTGAAGATTATTTTTGATATATATATATATATATATATATATATATATTGATGTGCATACACACATATATAATTTCTTATTAATGTTTTTTTTATGAGCCTATAATTTCTAATTGGTTAATTGTTTAATTCTTAATTCAATGTAGCGATGGAAACTATTAATACATTTATTCAGAGTATTTATGAAAATTCCATTCAATTACTAATTATAATTAGTAGTTTACAAAATTTTTATTAAATCCTTATTATTCGTAACCTAAATTTTTAATTTAATTATTATTAACTGTTGTCAAAATGAAATAATGAACTTATGAGAGGCTTCTCTCTCTGTCTCTATATATATGTGCATGTGTGTACGCACGCGCATTCTGCTTCCTCTATAATTTGAAATATTAAATAAAATTTTAAATTTATATAAAAAAGAAATATTAAAATTTTTATTTTTTTTCAATAATAGTGATAAGTAAAATAGACTCAAATTATCTTTTTAGTTTTTAATAATATAAATATTATTTTCTATGATATAATATTTTAAAATACTAAATATATCATTGGGCTGACATTGAAAATTTTTAAAATGTTTATTTTTTGTTGTTAGAAATAGATAAAATAATTTTCAAAATTGCATAAAATTTAATTTTCTAATTATGTGGAAGATCTTTATATACATTTTTTTCAATTAACCATCAAATATATCAAAGGCTTTGATATATATATAGATATTGAAACGATGGTATTCGAAACCCTTTGAACTCGACTAATCTATTGGGATAATGGGTCTGCCTCTCAACCATTTTTCACTTAAATATGATATTTATTATTTCGAATGGAAAGCTATAACCCTCAAGACTCGAACCTTGATCATTTAACCAAGTGAACATTGAGTTTACCACCTGAGCCACCTTTAGAGGGCAACCCTTGATAATTTTTCATATATTCAATAGTAACTTGGATGATTTCATTGAAATATGGACGTGAAATGAAATGGCAATGGACAATTTGGATTAATGGATTTTAAAATTCTATGAGAGTTAATGGGGAAGTGAAAGGGTTTTTTCCTATTAATGCCTACTTTTATGGGGAGTGAGATAATGCTTATATATATATGGTTGGAAATTGTTCTCTTGCTACCAATCTTTCTCTCATCAATTTATCCATATGAGATAGTGAATAATAGAAATAGAAAGAGGGTTAAGCAAGAGAAACAATTCTTACAAGTCTTCTCCAAAGACTGGTTTACGTTATGATCGATTCTGGTATGGTTTTCTTGAAACTTTTATTTTTTTTATGAAGATAATTCATGTGATGATCATGATAGTTAAAGATCCTAATTCAGCAAATGAAATTAGGTAAATTTCTTTCATGTGGTATCAGAGCTTTGGTTGAAACTATCATGGTTTTCCTTTAATATAGAAATCGATTTCGTTAACTACTGTGTAATGTTTAACATTCATAATGTTTGCTCATTTTATTTCGGAAAATTCTCATGTTGTTTGTCGGATTTATTGGATTATAATATCATAATTCCAAAATCGTCATCACGTTTGTAGTGATATATTTTGCTAATTATGTATCAAAGGAAAATTTTATCTAGGAAAGTGGGACTTAAGCAGTCCATTGTGACCCCCCACTTCCTTGACAATTTACCTGGTGTAATTTAGTACAATCATCATTGGGCCCCATTACCACATCATTAGCACCATCCCAGCAACAACATCATAACAGTCAGGGAATATTTCGTTATGCATGCTTTATTGTTTGAATTTAGTATGGACTCACTTATGTTGGGTTAATAAATGTATTTGTGCATGCAAGGGTTGAAATGTTATGGGCCGAATTTTATATATCTTTTATGATGAAATTTTTATTCTAGGATATTATTTAGCTTCTTTGAACATGAACAAATTTTCTCTTGGATATTTATCAATCAATGTTTTTATTAAGGTTAGCATGTTGTCACCAAAGTGATCTTACTGAGAAGAGTTATAAATATTGAATTGAAATATGATTTTGCAAAAATTATTATGGAATATTTATTTGATTATTACATTTGACCCAAAGGTGCATCAACTTTCAAGTAATCATTAAATTAATTAGGATAATTAATATAATGATAGTGAGATTGGAATGAATGACCAAAGGTGACAAACCAATCAAACTTTAAAGGGTTATCAATTATGCCTACCTGAGTGAAAATTACCATCAAATTTGGATGTTAGCATATTACATTAGCTGATCCAAAGATTGAACGCAATTGTAGTAACTCAACCCAAGAAATAAATAAATAAATAAATAAAAGAGAAGGATGGAAAATTCAGAAACAGGGACAGCATGGCCTCGTCGATGAATCCCAGTTTTCGTGGATGAGTGCCTTTCTAGGGATCGTCGACGAAGTTCAGGTCCTTATTGACGAAGAGACACCGAAAGCCCGGAATAATTTTGGGCTTCAGGTTCATCGACGAAGCCTTATGGTCAATAATGAACAACCTTTTGCGGCTCGTCGATGAATGCTCTACTTCATCGATGAGGGTGGCCGGGTCAAAGATTTAAAGGAGAAGAAACATAAGATATTTTGAAAATAAATATCTTTTCTTTCTTCCTCTCTCACTAACCTACGAACTATACTCTCTCTCTCTCTCTCTCTCTCTCTCTCTCTCTCTCTCTCTCTCTCTTTCTCCTCGATTTTATCGCCGATTGTCGCCAGATTCAATGATCGGAAGTTATCACTAAGATCTAGGAGTATTTCTCTACAAGTCTAGCGGAGTGGATTTTTTATCTAGGCATTTCGGGCCCCACTCCAAAAAGCTAGGGTTTCAACCTTTTGGGACGTTTTTCAGGAAAACAGGTAAAGGGATTATATTATGTCAGCTAATCTTACGAATTTTACCGATTTAAAATGTTGGAAATGTTTATATGTGTAAAATTACGACTTTTCTGGGGTTTTTGAGCCTAAGGTTTGGTTAACCGACTTTATTTTCTAAACTAACCGATTAAATTCAAATATGATATTTTCATATTAAAGTACTTGATTTTCTGAACGTTTTCACCAGTTAGGAATTTGGGATTTGAAAGCATAGGGGTATTTTACAACAAACCAAAGGCGGTAGGGTTGATTATCTCCACTTTTCCTGTATTTAGTTATATATCTATATTTTTAGTAAAATAACAACTTGGAGATACTCATACCCCTATTTTCAGTATAGTATTTATTTTCTCAAGCGGTTGTGTATTTATGAATTACCTGATGAAAAATTGTGTGACATGAGTATAGTTTTAATTGGCATAAATGAATAAGTTTTGTGTAATACTGATATGATGCGATGACTATATGTTGAGATATGATACGACGGCTATATGCCGATATGTAATACGACAGTTAGATGTCGAGTTTATGATATGTCGGTTTTTACCAAGACATTTTATGACAAATATGATATGCTGGTCTTTACCGAGACAGTATACAACAGATATTTTTATAGAACTACGAACAACTATTGTTTTATGAAAATGAATTATGATTTCAGTTTTATATTATGTAAATTGCCATATATGACTGTAGAGCCCTGTTGATATGATGTTATGTTATGAGCACGGCACTGTAGCTATATATATATATATATATATATATATATATTATAGAGGTGCAACCACACGTCTTAGATAGAGTGTGGATATGGGAAAGACGACTGATGGCCTGGGTAAAGTACTCCTTGATGCAGAAATTCCGGGACTCCATCTTATGCAGTAATTCCGGGTGACCCTACCTTTAGGCATAGGGTATGCACCATCATACTACTTTATGTTTGACTTAGCTATAGTCGATCGGCTATATGCTAGGTCCAACCTCTAGGCTACACAACCCGTCATGGGGGGAAGCATGTTGTATGTTATGTTTAGCGTGACGACGCTAAGTCAACAGTATAGGTTGTATCTTCTAGGCATATATGGGTATATTTACTATAGAAAGGACTATATTGAGCCAGCAATACGTATTTTCAGATATACAGTTCAATATAGTTTTAAAATGTCAGTTAAATGATTTAAAAGTTAGCAATAATATGTACACACGAAATCTCATGTTAACCACACACTGATGATAATATAATCCATTTTACTAAGAGGTGTCTAACCTTATCATACAATTCATGTTTCAGGTCTTTCGAGGGATCGAGTTTAGCGTACCACTGGGCTAGTTTTTGATTGCTGTTTGTTTTGTTAAAGCCGGTGAGTCATAGACAGTAGCTATGTTTCTTTTGGGGGTTATAATAGCTGAGTATGGATGTAGTATGTATGTATGTATGTTGGGAAACAATTAGAAACTCTGGTAAGTTTTAAAGGATGTATGTTTTTTTTCTTTCCACGATGTATGTTTATACAGATCAGTATAAAACACCTGTTCTTCTTATTTGGGTGGATTGTTTATGTATGGTATTAGAGAAATGTATGTTATGTATGTTTAGTAGCACTCTAGGCCCTCCTAGAGGTTCGGGGAGTTACAAGTGGTATTAGAACCCTAGGTTGCTCAGCTTTGCTGACTAAGTCAGATGGTTTTACCAGAGTATAGAAGTTAGAGTAGGACAAGGATAGGAATGGGTATGATAGGACTTTCGAGTTTGACTTTATAAGCTTGGAGACAGAAATCCATTGGTGGACTTTTGTGTTTTTCTGGATCAGTCGACAGGTTCAAAAAATAACGGCAATCCATTGACGATTTCTTTTCCAAATGGGGAGACGAAACTTGATCTAGAATGGGAGTAATAAGTTGGTAGAGTATTTCATCATTAGGGATGTTAAGTTATTAAAGTAAGTCTTATAGTATTGTAGTTGTAGCAGAAATGTAGGGTACCAAGATTCTAAACCACTTTCTTGATTATCTTTTCAGGATGCAATCCAGGGATAACATTTCTAACGCCGGAGGAAGTAGCAGTGAGGGACCTGGCCATGAGGCTGGTAGTGACACTATGGTGGTACTTTAGGACATCACTCAACAGTATATGGGGGAGGTTATAAGGAATTTTAGGGTGCAGGACCATCCCACGGTTAAGTTGGAAGGTTCTATTAAATAGTTCGCTAGACTAAAACCCCTACCTTTGCAGGGAGTACCGACCTGATCTGTGCTGCGAATTGAATTCGGGAGATTGAAAAGATCATGGTTGTTCAATGTTGTATGGATGAGCAGAAATTGGAAAAGCCAAGAGGTGGTGGGAATTGGTAAGGATATTGGAGGAGCAGAGACAGGTACCAATGGCGATGATGTGGAGCTGTTTCAAAGGAATGTTCTTTAAGCAGTACTTTCCGGCCTCTGTCAGGAATGCAAAGATGGAGGAGTTCATGAGCTTGACTTAGGGGCAGCTAACAGTTCAACAGTATGCCACCTGATTCATGGAGTTGTCTCTCTTTGCTTCTTTTATGGTACCGGATGAGGCGAGGAAAGCTTGGAAGTTTAAGAGGGGTCTGGAGAAGGAAATCTTGAAGTAGGTGGTGATACTACAGATACAGGACTTTGCTACTCTGGTGGATAAAGCCACTGCGGCAGAGGAGAGCCTGCATGGAAATACAGAGGTCTAGAACCCGAAGAAGAGTTTGACACCTTTCAATTCTTACTTAGGTACGAGGCAGGGTCCTTGGAAGAAATATGGTGGTGGCAGAGGCCAGCGGCGAGAGACGGGTGGTGGTACATCTTAAGGTACCACATCTTCTTCTGCTTGTCCTATTTGTGGCAAGCAGTATACAGGGAAGTGCATGATGGGTTCAGGTGTTTGCTACTAGTGTGGTAAGCCAGGGCATCTAGAGCGAGATTGTGGCACACCGGGGAGCAACGCACCCCCACAGTAGCTATATCGGGGAGGCTATTAGGCACCACAAGGCCGATATCAGAGGGGTACATTGCGTTTGTGAAAGAAGCATTGAGGGAGGAGCTTAGGTTGGAGGATATTCCCGTGGTAAAGAATTTCTTAGATGTGTTCCCAGAGGACTTACCAGGATTGCCTCCTGATCGCGAGGTAGAATTCACTATTGAGTTGACACCAGGGACAGCACCGATATCGAAAGCTTCGTATCGAATGGCTCCAGCAAAACTAAGGGAGTTTAAGGAGCAGCTACATGAGTTACTTGATAAAGGCTACATCCAATCGAGTGTTTCATCCTGGGGAGTACTAGTGCTATTTGTGAAAAGAAGGATGGATCGATGAGGATGTGCATCAACTACAGAGAGATTAACAAGGTGACAGTGAAGAATAAATACCAGTTACCTAGGATTGATGATTTGTTTGACTAGTTACAAGGCACACAGGTCTTCTCCAAGATCGATATGTGATTCGAGTATCATTAGCTAAAGGAGAAATTGGAAGATGTACCAAAGACTGCATTCTGTACTAGGTATGGCCACTATGAATTTCTAGTTATACCTTTCAGATTGACCACTGCTCCTACAACATTTATGGACTTGATGAACAGGGTGTTCCATGAGTATCTAGATCAATTCGTGGTCATTTTTATCGACAACGTCTTGGTTTATTTGAGGAGTCCTGAGGAGCATGTAGCTCAGTTGAGGTTGGTACTTCAAGTGCTTAGGGAGAAGAAGTTGTTAGTGAAGTTTAAGAAATGTGAGTTCTGGTTAAAGCAAGTGGCATTTCTAGGGCATGTTGTGTCTAGAGAAGGGGTATTGATGGACCCGAGCAAGATAGAAGTGGTAGTGGACTGGGAGAAATCAAAGAACGTGTAAGAGGTTAGGAGTTTTTTGGGTCTTGCAGGATATTACCGTAGATTCGTAGTAGGGTTTTCTAGGCTATCAGGTCCGCTAACATGGCTCACGAGGAAGAACATGAAGTTTGAGTGGACCGATGAGTGCGAGCAGAGTTTTTAGGAACTGAGGCAGCGACTGGTTACTGCTTCAGTCTTAACCATTCCATCAAGAGATGGTGGATTTGTTATCTACAGTGATGCCTTTAAAAAGGGACTTGGGTGTGTCTTAATGCAACAGGGAAAGGCGATTGCCTACGCTTCTCATCAACTCAAGGAGTATGAGAAGAACTACCTGACGCACGATATGGAGTTGGCAGCGGTAGTCTATGCATTAAAGATCTGGAGACACTACCTATGCGGTGAAAGGTGCTAGATTTTTACTGATCATAAAAGTCTTAAGTATTTTTTTACCCAAAAGGAGTTGAATATAAGGCAGTGGAGGTGGCTTGAGCTCATAAAGGACTATGATTGTACCATTAGTTACCACCCGAGAAAAGCTAATGTGGTAGCTGATGCTCCGACTTGGAAGTCAGTGGATGCATCAGTCTCAACAGTGGGTGTTCAGCATCAAATCAGAATGGACTTGGAAAGGTTAAGCGTGGAGTTAGTGGAAGGAAATCATCAGGCGTTCATTACTAGCCTGGTTGTGCAATCGACCTTACGAAAAATGATCATAACAATGCAGACGAAAGACGCAGTGTAACTACTCGAAGAATAATGATATTTAAATAATAAAGAGAGAGGGAAATGGAATCAATAATAGAAGGAGGTAGGTGACTTCATCAACGAATGCAAAGCGTTCATCGACGATGTCGCACTTTGGAGGAAATAACCCAAGAAATTTTTTAGGCCTCATCGACGAACACAGGGGTTTCATTGACGAGGGTTCTTCAGGATCTTGTCGAAGAGGTCCTGTCTCGTCGATGAGAAGATACTGAGAAGGATTTTTGGAAGTTTGAAATTCATCGACGAGGGTGCAGGTTCGTCATCAAACTTTCTACAGGATTCGTCAACGAGATGATGTGGCTCTTCAATGAATCCCGCAGTATAAATAGTGCTTAAACTCAGTTTTTACACAGAAATTTCAGCGAAGACTCTTTCTCTTTCCTCTCTCTACGGTCCCTCTCCCATTTTTCTTCAATTTTGGCCCCGTTAGCCATCGGATTGACGATCTAAGTCTACCATGACGCTCCTGGGGAAGTTCTCTTCAAGTCTACTGGAGTGGATCGTCGGTGGGATGAAGTTGGATTTCATCCCAGATTTAGGGTAAGGTCTTTTAAGCAATATTTGGTTTTCCAGCAGTTGTAGGAAATGCTGTAGACATAGAAATAGTAATATTTTGTTCTGAGATATATGGTTTTCAGAGTGTTGAGTGGAGAACCCTCCGGGTGTAGGACCCATCATAATAGGGGGATTTTAGCAGGAATCAAGAGAAATATGCTATGCTAGACAGTTTTAGAATGATTTTCAATATGAAATGTATATTTTACCAGATTATTATTCATAACAGAAATTTAAACAGTTTACTAATTATGTATAATATGTTTTAAATTATTGTGTGGCTTGAGAATATAGATATAGTACAGAGACATGCTTTACATTATTTTTCAGAGCTATGTTTTACAGGTTATATAGACAGTGAATATATTTTATAGTAATTATAGAATACCATGATTATACAGTTGATACAGATACAGTTTACAGTACTATGACATACAGTTTTACAGTTTATTTCAGAAATACAGTTGATATAGATACAGTTATCATAGCGTCATGGTTTATACAGTTATTACAAAATCATGGTAAAACAGATAGTTGTATATAAAATGTATTATATAGTATCAGACCTTACTGAACCATTACAGATTATAGAGCACGGTACCGTTGCTACATACAGTATAGAGTGCAACCACCCATTCAGATAATACGTGGTATGACAGTCGATCGTATAGAGCCCATGAGTGGACAGGCTCCCCATTAGATATGGGTTAAGGAGGGCTGATGAGACTGAAGGAGTATAGTGGTTTATCTTGGTCGGCCAACCAGGGTAGATCCCGCCTACGGGCTGCACAACCCTGTCATAAGGGGTTAAATCATGACATATAGTTATCCACGGGGAAATTTTCGGCTATTAGATGTATATGCAGTTTTACAGTAACAATGAGGGTACTTATGTATAGTAGAAGTATTTTGAATGGAAAACCTATAAAAACATATATGTTAAGCAACATGGGTACAAGTGGTGGTTGTATATGTTATTTGTACTTGTATTCCCATATTCAGTTATACATGATTATTTAGAAACAGATCTTTAAAGTATTGTAACTTATTTGCCACACACTAGCAATAACATATTTTGTCTTAATGAGCGTTGTCTCATCCCATTGCCTTAACATTTTTCAGGTGATCCAAGTAGGCGAGCAGATCAGGCTCGTAGATAGAAGAGCTTCAGTACTACCCTAATAGTAGAGTGAGTATTTTTGGGAGTATTTTTGTATAGCCCTAGCCAGTTGAGGGTATTTTGGGAAATAGTCATATATGTATATTTTGGGAAACATTTTAGTACTCTAGTATTGTACATATTTATATATGGTGGTGATAATGTGATTTTAGCTTCTTGCTTCTTAGGTGGATGGTTAATTTTATATATGAAGGTATCAGAGCATTATAAATTGCATAGTATAAAGAAAAAAAAAGAGAACTGGAAAATAAATGCTGGTCGTTACACACAGAGCTGGTAGAGGTTATGGAAGGGGTTCATGATGGTTTAAAACTAGATTTCAATATTTCCGATGATGGGGTATTAAGATTCCATACTAGGATATGCATACCAAATGATACCGAGATCAAGCGAGTCACTCTAAAGGAGGCACATCATTCACTCTATACAGTACATCCAGGAGGTACGAAGATGTACAAGGATCTGCGGGAGTCTTTATGGTGGTCTGACATGAAAAGAGAGATCGTCCGTTTTTTTGGAACAATGCCTAACATGTTAGTAGGTGAAGGCTGAGCACTAGAGGCCAACGAGACCGTTGCAACCACTTCTCATTCCTAAGTGGAAGTGGGAGCACATTTCTAAGGATTTTTTCATAGGATTGCCATCTGCACTTCACGGGTAAAATGCGATTTGGGTTGTGGTTGACATATTGACGAAAATAGCCCATTTCATTCTGGATAAAGTCAGTTATTCCATAGATAGGCTAGCAGAGCTTTTTGTTCAAGATATTGTCAGATTGCACAGAGTACTAGTGTCTATTATTTCAGATAGGGATCCGTAGTTTACTTCCCGATTTTGGAAGAGTCTACAGGAAGCATTGGGATCTCAACTCATGTTCAGTACTGCGTTTCACCCGCAGATCGATTGTGTGTCATATAGGACCATCTAGATTCTATAGGATATGCTAAGGGCGTTTGTACTAGATTTTGGCGGCAGTTGGATCAAATATATGTCGTTGGTTAAGTTCGCCTATAATAACAGTTATCAGGATAATATCGGGATAGCACCGTATGAGGCACTGTATGGTCAAAGATGTCGATCACCATTGTACTGGGATGAGGTTGGTGAGCGACAAATTTTGGGGCTAGAGTTAGTCCAACAGACCTCAGAGAAGGTCAAGTTCATCAGAGAACAGATTAAAATGGCTTAGAGTCTGCAGAAGAGCTACGCAAATATACGCTAGTGAGATTAGAGTTCGAGGTAGGTGATGCTATATTTTTTTAGGATCGCTCTAATGAAAGGGGTAATAAGGTTTGGTAGGAAGGGCAAGTTGAGCCCTAGGTATGTTAGACCATTCAAGATTCTAGAGAGAGTCGGTCCGGTGGCGTATAGAATAACATTACTTCCAGTACTGTCTAGGATTCACAATGTGTTCCACATATCTATGCTTAGGAGGTATGTTCTAGATCCTTCGCATGTGATCAGTTACGAGTCTTTGGAGCTCGGGGACACCTTAGCTATAACGACCTGCTTAAATTTTCTCATAATAAACATAAATAATAATAATATCAACCCGAACTCGTGGGTAGCGGGGATAGCCTGACATAAACAGCGGAAACCTAAGCAACAGTAAAAATAAATTACATCCATCAAACCATTAAGTACGTAATACCAGAGTTTACTACATCATCAAAACACTGTACTTATATAAAATCACCAAAATAGCAAAATGACCCTAGGATCATACAACAAAAATCTACTGATCCTAGTACAAAATCTTACCCTCCTAGTGGGGTATCTCACTAAGCTCAACGGCGGCCACAACCAGCCGGTCTCTCAGGATCTCCTGAAAATCATTTAATATTCGGGGGTGAGACACTTCTCAGTAAGGGAAAATAAACTAAATACAGTTATGTGAAAACATGAATATTTAATGCAGTTATACATATACAATACATTTCATGTATCTGTAAACATTCATCATAACATACTGAATCATCATATGCTTTCATATTTACTAATAATTCATATAGTTCATAAAACATCTGTTATAACTGATAATACTGAAAACATACCTAGGATGAATAGCTAGCTAATGTCATGTATTACCCCCCATGACGGGTTATGCAGCCTAAAGGCGAGACCCGACAATGGCTGGTTGACGACTACTGAGTAAAAAATGTATGTAAGTACGATGGGTCCGCCACACCCTAGTCTGGACTACTAGGTGGACATCCACACTCTACTAAAAGCCACATCGACTATCCATCTCCCACCCCATCGTGGGGTGGTTAGCACTAATCTGTACATAGATATCTGATCTATATATAGCTACGGTACCAAGCTTCTGGAATTGAACTAAACTAACATCCGGGTTCTGATAACATATAGTACACGATAATATAGCATCTTTCATAATTTCATAAATACAGCCTCGCGCCGAACATTTCATAAATACGGCCTCATGCTGAAATCGTACATAAATACGGCCTCATGCCGAAATCATACATAAATACAACCTCACATCTAAATCATACATAAATACGTCATTCTAAAAATAATCATTTTATCATGTATTTGACAGAATCATAATATACTGTATACTTTCATAATTTCTCAAACCGTACTGCATTCATATCATTATCATATCATAATATTTCTCCACGTAAAATAATACTCATGTCACATATTTGCTGTATAAAACCATACATTGTATTCTAAAAATCATGATTTATAGCATCTCATGCATATATACACGTTTCATCATAATAGCAGTATTTTTCCCAAACATGCATTAATTCCATAATATTCAAATATCATACATATTTTTAAGAAATCAATTTGCTCATAAATAGTAGTAATTTGTGTAAAAAAAAATAAGTGCTTTAGTTATTCCCTTACCTGGCTACTGAAAAAGCCCCCTAAAATATCCTGATCTAACACCTGTAGGATTTCCTGATTATTACCCTGAAAAGGAAAAATCCCAGTATTAAACTTCATTATTTTCACGTGTATATCATTTCCTATAACTACCACAAGACCAAATTTGGCTTAAAAAGTCTTACCTCAACTTAAGGATGATTTCCAACTTACTTTCACCAACGATTCACTCCAGCAGATTTAGAGAGAACTTCCCTAGGAGCGTCATGGTGGCTTTAGATTGTCGATTCGACATAAATTTGGCCCGAAATCGAAGAAAGAAGGAGAGGGAGCTGAAGGGAGAGAGAGAGGGTGAGAGATTGCTTAGTTTGGAAGTTAAAATTCAGATTTTTGATATTTATAGGACTAGATTCGTCGACGAGCCATGTCATCTTGTCGACGAGTCCTTCAGTAATTTCGTCGACGAAACCCACTTCTCGTCAATGAAATTCAGTCAGCTCAAAAACCTCTCTCAGTATTTCCTCGTCGACAAAATTTGGCTTCATCGACGAGGCCCTCTTATGCCCTCGTCAATGAATCCCCTGTGTTCATCGACGAGTCCTCTGATAATTTATTTTCCTATTTATTATTTTAAATACAATTTTTATTCGGGTTGTCACATTAGCATATAAGGAGATACCAATTCAAATCCTAGATCGTAGAGAACAAGAACAATGTACGAAGAGGATTCCGTTAGTAAAGGTACTGTAGTAAAATCTCACAGTGGAGGAAGATTCATGGGAATTAGAGCCAGAGATACGTCAGAAGTACCCATAGTTATTCAGAGACGCTCAGAGCTAGACAGGTAAATAGAAAGGTAAGTAAGTGGTGTGTATGTATCGTAGTTAGAGTAAGCTTGTTTATAGTTTAGAGCATGTTTGGCCTTCGAGAGAGTTTTATATGGATATTTTAATTTCTCGATACATTTTGTGTAATCACAGTATTCCTTTGTCATAAGTGAGGGCAGGCAATAAATTTGAGACGGGGCTGCTATGTGGGTGGCTGTCAGCTCTTCCGAGAGTTAGAGCAGTGATAGTTTAGATGATGTGATAGCAACCAGTAGTAAATTTCTAGAACGAAATTTTTATAAGGAGGGGAGATTGTAGTAACCCGACTTAGGAAATAAAGAATAAATGAATAAAAGAGAGGGATGCAAAATTCAGAAACAGGGACAACATGGCCTTGTCGCTAAATCCCAGTTTTCATCAACGAGTGCCTTTCTAGGGATCGTCGACGAAGTTCAAATCCTCGTTGATGAAGAGAGACTGAGAGTTCGAAATAATTTCGGGCTTCAGGTTCATCGACGAAGCCTTATGGTTGTCAACGAACGACTTTCTACGACTCTTCCTCTCTCTCTAACGACGCTCTCCTTGATTTTCTCACCCATTGTCGCCAAATTCAACGATCGGAAGTTATCACTAAGATCTAGGAGTATTTCTCTACAAGTTTAGTGGAGTAGATTTTTTATCTAGGTATTTTGGGCCCCACGCCAAAAAGCTAGGGTTTCGACCTTTTAGGGTATTTTTCAGGAAAACAGGTAAGGGGATTATATTACGTCAGCTAATCTTACGAATTTTACCGATTTAAAATGTTGGAAATGTTTATGTGTAAAATTATGACTTTTATAGTGTTTCCAAGCCTAGGGTTCAGTTAACCAAATTTATTTTCAAAATCAACCAATTAAATTCAAATATGATATTTTTAGCTTAAAGTACTCGACTTTCTGAATGTTTTTACCGATTGGGAAATTGGGATTTGAAACTATAGGGGTATTTTACAACAAACCAAAGGCGGTAGGGTTGATTATCTCTGTTTTTCCTATATTTAGTTATATATCTTTATTTTTAGTAAAATAACAACTTGGAAATACTCATACCCCTATTTTCAATACAGTATTTATTTTCTCAAGCAGTTGTGTATTTATGAATTACCTGATGAAAAATTGTGTGGCATAAGTACAGTTTTAATTGGCATAAATGAGCAAGTTTTCTGTAATACTGATATGATATGACAACTATATGTTGAGATATGATACGATGGCTATATGCCAATATGTAATATGACGGCTAGATGCTGAGTTTATGATATGCCAATTTTTACTGAGACAGTTTATGACAAATATGATATGCTGGTCTTTACTGAGACAGTATACAACAGATATTTTTACAGAACTACAAACAGCTATTGTTTTATGTGTTTCATGAAAATGAATTATGATTTCAGTTTTATACGATGTAAATTGTCATATATGACTATAGAGCCCTGTTGATATGATGCTATGTTATGAGCATGGTACCGTAGCTATATATATATTGTAGAGGTGCAACCACATGTCTTAGATAGAGTGTGCATATAAGAAAGGCGACTAATGGCCTGGGTAAAGTACTCACCGGTGTAGAAATTCTGGGGCTCCATCCAATGCAGTAATTCTAGGTGACCCTGCCTTTGGGCATAGGGTAGGCACCATCGTACTACTTTATGTTTGACTTACTTTAATCAGCTGACTATATGCTAAGTCCAGCCTCCAGGCCGCACAAACCGTCATAGGGGGAAGCATGTCGTATGTTATATTTAGTGTGACAACACTAAGTCAGCAGTATAGGTTGTATCTTCTAGGCATATATGAGCATATTTACTATAGAAAGGACTATACTAAGCCAACAGTATGTATTTTCAGATATACAGTTTAGTATAGTTTTAAAATTTCAGTTAAATGATTTAAAAGTTAGCAATAATATGTACACATGAAGTCTCATGTAACCACACACTGATGATAATATAATCCATTTTGCCGAGAGGTGCCTCACTTTATCATACAATTCATGTTTCAGGTCCTTCAAGGGATTGAGTTTAGCATACCACTAGGCTGGTTTTTGATCGTTGTTTGTTTTGTCAGAGTCGGTGAGTCATAGACTGTAGCTATGTTTTTTTTGGGGGTTGTAATAGCAGAGTATAAATGTAGTATGTATGTATGTATGTTGGTTAACTGTTAGAAACTCTGGTAAGTTTTAGAGGATGTATTTTTTTTTTCCCGTTGTGTATGTTTATACAGATCAGTATGGAACACCTGTTCCGTTTATTTGGGCAGACTGTATATGTATGGTATCAAAAAAATGTATGCTATGTATGTTTTGTAGCACTGCAGGCCTTCCTAAAGGGTCAGGGCGTTACAACAATATTACTAATAAAAGTGATTTTTCTCAAGGAATTAATGTTGTAATGATGTATTGCATTTGATTCATTCGTTAGCTTCTTCTATTTCGATCTTTAATGGAACTAATCTCTCTGATTGGAAGGAATAGATTTAGTTTCACCTTAATGTTCTGGATCTTGACTTTGCACTGTGAATTGACAAATTGGCTGCTATTACTGAAATAAGTAGTGCGGAGCAGCAAGTTTTGTATAATTCATGGGAAAGATCGAACGGATTAAGCATCATGTTTATGCGAATGTGTTTTTCGAACAATATTAAGTCAACACTTCCTAAAATTGAAAATGAAAAGGAATATTTCAAGATTGTGGAAGATCGATTTAGTTCAGCGGACATGTTCCTTGGAGGGAGATTAATGACTGACCTTACCACCATAAAATTTGATGGCAACCGTGGAATTAATGAACATGTCCTTGAAATGACCAATCTAGCTTCCAGACTCAAATCTCTGGGTATGAATGTTGATGAAAGTTTTCTTGTTCAGTTCATTTAGAATTCCTTGCCTACTTAGTATAACCATTTCAGATTCACTATAACACTATTAAGGAAAAATGGAATGTTAATGAATTGACAAGTATGTTAATTCAAGAAGAGTTAAGGCTTAGGCAACAACGACAATATTCAGTTAATGTTATGAGTCATGGAGTTAGAAGCAAAGGAAGAGAAATTAAAAAAGAGTTTCAAGAATGAACCATTGAAGGTTGCAGGACCTTCTCATGGCAATGAAGCTCACAACAAGGAACATAATGGACCGAAATGTTATTTTTGTCATGGCTATGGGCATTCAAAGAAAAAATTCCCGAAATGTAGAGCTTGGATCGAAAAGAAAGGTAAGCTATTAGCTTATGTATGTTTCAAATCAAATATGACACGAGTTCCTTCTAATACATAGTGGATTGACTCTAGTTCTACTATTCTTTTTCAAATTCGATGTAGGGATGCCATTCGATCCAGAACATAAAGGAAAATGAGCATTTTATAGTCTTGGGAAATGGAACTCAATAAAGTACCAGTTGTTGGTGTTGGAACTTTACGTTTGGTTTTGGAGTCACGTCACTGTTTAGACCTATTTGATACTTTTTATGTTCCTACTATTTCTAAAAATTTGATTTCCATGTCAAGACTTGATTATGATGGTTATATATACTTTTTATTTTGAACATAAGGGTTTTCATTTGTTAAGAAATGGCTTATTTGTAGGATTAGGTGTTTTATCTTAGGGATTATATAGATTTAATATTAATAAGAATTTTGCTGAAACATTCCTCACCCTGCATCATAATGTTGGAACTAAACGTAGCAGAGTTAATGAAAATTCCTTTTTCTTGTGGCATAAAAGACTGGGTCATATATCCATAGAAAGAATGGAGAGATTGGTAAAAGGTGGGATTTTTCCAAACCTTGATTTTACTGATTTCAATATATGTGTGGATTTCATTAAAGGAAAGCAAAGTAAACATACAAAGAAAGGTGCCACAAGAAGTGGAAAACTTTTGGAGATTGTCCATACTGATATTTGTGAACCTTTTGACTCACCATCGTTTGGTGGAGAAAAGTACTTTATTACTTTCATTGATTATTTTTCACGTTACAATTACGTCTATTTGTTGCATGAAAAGTCTCAAGCAATAAATGTTTTAAAGACATATATTGCTAAAGTTGAGTGACAATTAGATAGAAAGGTGAAAATCATTCGATCAGATAGAGGTGGTGAGTATTACGGAAGGTATGATGGAATAAGACAATGTCCAAGACCGTTTGCTAAATTCTTAGAAAAGCATGGTATTTGAGAGTTATGGTGTGATCCCAAGAGGGGGGGGGGTGAATTGAGATTTAAAAAATATTTTTCTAATTTAAACTTCACCGATTCACCACATTAAATCTCATTTAAAAATTAAAGCATGTATGAAAAATGAGAATGACAATAAATAAACATTAATAAATATGTAGAAATTAAAGTGCGGAATTTAAATGAGATAAAGAAAGAGAGAGGAGGAGGACGAGGAGGAGGAGGAGAGAGAGAGAGAGAGAGAGAGAGACATATACACAAGATTTGTTATCGAGGTTCGGCCAATCTTGCCTACATCCCCGCCTCAAGCCAAACCAGCTTAGAAGATTCCACTACCTTTGCTCACTTACCGGGTGCAGCAACACCATTAAAACCTCTCCTTAAGGGACGAGGTAAACCCCAGCTCAAATTTCGGGGCTGAACCACAACCAATAACTACACCTTGGAAAATGGTACTCCTAGTTCTCCTAACAGAGTCTGAACAAATCCAGTGCACGTTAAAGACCAGTGCAATCCTTTTCCGACCACATGCCGGGAATACAATAATAATGATAATAAAAGTTTGCGTACAAATAAGTGCTTCTTAAAGTAAGCAAAGATGTACTCAATAAAGAACTAAAATGCACTCTCATATGATATTAAAATGAAGTTTAGTAGAGTATGGTATTCCTCTCAAAATATTTTTCAAGTAAACCAATGAGAGTACAGAAAATTATTTTCTTTATGAAAATGACTTTTTAAAATTTAATTTAAATAAGGCTTCCGAGCAAAATATTTCTCCAATAAACTCAAGTCATTGTCAAAAGCTCCTCAAGCACAATATATATATATATATATATATATATATATCAATGAATATATATATGCTCAAAGCATTCTTGAACTAACCCATAGATTTTCTCCAATAAAAATATTTCCAAATAAATGAATTGGAGAAGTTAGGGTTTTCATTTAAAATGATTGACCTTTAGAAAAACAAATTCAATAAGGTTTTCAAGCAATATATGTATGAGTTTAAATATATGCTTAAGCCTTCAAGACAATTTCAAAATAAATTTCTCCAAAATATTTTCAAATAAAAGGTATAGGAGAAATTTGATCTTTTAAGAACATGATAATAAAAAGGCTATCAAGCTATATATATAAACTTGAATATAACTTCAAGCCTTTATAAATAAAACCTCCAAAATATTGTTCTATAAAAAGATTTTCAAGAAGAGTAGGAGAAATTTGACCTTTGAAAAACAACAAGAATAAAAGTAGAGGCCTTCAAGCAATATATATAAACTTGAATATATGCTCAATCCTTTTCGAAATTATCTCAAGAAAAAGAAGCTTTTAAATTAGAAATATATGAATGGATATATGCTCCAAGCTTCCTTTAATAACCCACAATAGTTTCTCCCACAAATAATTTTCAAAGTGAAGGAGTAGGAGAAATATGAAATTTAATGCACAAAGGGGGGTATGAAAAATGAGGGAGAAACAAAGAAAGTATATATATGCTTTCAAGAAATTTCTCTACAATTTTTCAAGTGTCTTTCGCTTGTATTTATAGGCAAAAACCAAAACTAGCCGTTTTATAGCCGTTGGGGGTATTAAAATATGATTTAATTTGAAAACTAGTTGTTTTTCGACCGTTGGGGAGCTTTCTGTGCAGACATCTTTCAGTTTTTTAGACATTAATTTTTCTATACAACTCCAAATTAGACTTTCTTTGTATTAATACAAAGATAAGAGAAAATTTCACAACTTTCATGTTAAACACATTTTAAGATAAGGCAGTTTTGATGAAAAATATTTCCCATCAACGAGATGAAAGAAACATGAAGGGAAATTTTTCTCCTATGAACACCTTTCAGTATTTTGAACATAACTTTTTCTATAAAACTCCAAATTGAACGTTCTTGGTATCAACAAAAATATAAGAGAACATCCCACAACGTTCATGTTGAATACTTTTTAAGATAAGGAGTTAATGATAGATAAAAGTGCTCATCAAAGCGACAGAAGAAATATGAAGGGGTATTTTTTTTTTTTAAATAACTTGTTTTGGGAAAATGTTTTCATGAGAAGTTTATTGTTCACTTTGGTGAATTCCCAAAAGGGGGGGTGAATTGGGTAATTGAAATTTCTCAGGTTGATTTCAATTTCACAAGCAGTAATATACAACCTAGGGTCTGTCTATGGAATCCCAAATGCGCTGATAAATAAAAAGTGTGGAAATTTAAATAATGCACAACATTAATAATATAAAATACATGTGTAGTAAATAAATAACAGAAATGTAAAGTGCACACATGATATGTTATCGAAGTTTGGCCAACTATGCCTATGTCCTACCTCTAGCTCGCAAGCTCGAGGATTCCACTAATGTTCACTTAACCAATAGGGCTGCACTGATTACAACCAGGTCAATTAACGAGGCTGACCTCAACCTATAACCACACCTTACTATGATGGTGCACCTAACTTTCTTAACTGGGTCTTAGCCAATCTGAGACTATTCAATTGGGCTAATCTTCCCCTTCAAGCCCACACTTAGAATACAACAAATATAAAAATTTACACACAAATAAAATGCTTCTCACACTAAGCAGATGTGTACCAATATGCTCAACTGAATAATGCACTCACATATGATAGGATATTAAGCTCAAGTGGGATTTTATTAACCACTGTGTTAACTCTCAATACAAGATATATCAATGTGTGTATGTGGGAGTTCGACCTTTGATTATAGATAAGATATTCAACACACAAATTATCAAGGAAGTTTAACACAATCCAAATCAAATATCTCAAGGATATTCTAAATGTAAAGCACAATAGATATTTTGGATTGAAGCTTGCAAAAATAATATCAAAGATTATATGCAAGCTTTCAAGTCTTGCAATTTGAATGTCAAGACTAGCAAGCTAAAAAAAAATATTCCCAATCAAATATTTATATATGAAGTATTATTGGAAAGATTGAACAAGCAATAACTCTCAAAAATAGATTTTCCAGTAAGTATGAATATGTGAGAGTTTTTGCCAAATGAATGATTTATAAAAGTGTATTCAATAACAACAATAACTTCCCTTCAACCTTGCAATTAATTTGCAAGAGATAGGAACAAGTAAAACCAACACTCAATCAAAAAGAATGTTTGCAAGAAAGTATAAGTGAGAGTTTTCAAAGATATGAGCTTTGAATCAAAGGAATGTAGCAGAAGAGTATGAAAAATTTGAGAGGAAAATTCCCTAATCACTTTTGCTAATTGGTTACTAATTAAGTCAAATGTAGTGATATATATAGGGACTCTTTTAATTTTGACCATTGGGGACCTAGGGGGAATAATTAAAAAAGTTTTAAATAAGTTTAACCTAAATAACACCGTTTTAACTTCGGTAATAACCGAGCAACCTGATAGGGTCGGTCGACCATCTTGATAGTTCGGTCGACTATGGTGCTCAATTTGGTCAACCAGGAAGAATTTGAACTATAAGTTTGGTCGACCAATCATAAGGTGATTTCTGAACCTCTAAGGTTCAATCGGCCGTTTTGGGTTCGATTGACCAAACTTTGGTGTTCGATCGACCAGGAAATTTTTGAACTGTGAGTTCAATCGACGGGAGGTTGGGATCTCCCCACGTGTCAGTTCGGCCGACCAAAGCGTTACAACTCATTTTAGGTTTGGTCAACTGAGGTCCTCAGTGTATTAGAGTACGGTCAACCGAGCATGCCAATTTTGAGCACTTCGGTCCTTTTCTTCTTATGTAGTTGCCCTTATTCATATGATAATCAATTCTAGGCTTATAGGGGACTTTTTCATGCAATATGGTGTCCTATGGCTAGTCTAAGGTCTTTGAGCTTATTCCCTATCATGCATGACATACAAATTATTACAGACCTTTGAAATTAATAATATTACAAACCCAAGATGAGATATAAATTACAAGACATAAACATGTTGGGTCTTCATTTTCTTCAAGTCCATGTGCATCATATGATACTACTAATTTGTCCTACACACAAACTAAATCACACAAAAGATCCTTGTGTTTCGTCAGCATCAAAACTAGAGTTGGACTCAAAATGTCAACAATCTCCCCCTTTTTGATGATGACAAACACGCATGAGCAAAATGGGGTTTAGCCTAAAAAGGCTCCCCATAAGAATATGCATAATATTTAGTTTATGAGTATAAAGGATATAAAAGATATGCAATCATTTTTCTCAAACAATTCTCTCCTTTTTGGCAACAGCAAAAAGGGCATAAAAACAAATATATTTGTTTTTGAAAAAATATAGCAATTTGAGTATACAAGTAGTATAACTGGTCATGGAAAGGTTTCGAATGACATGAAAGCATAGTCTAACCAAAAATATACACAAACTATTGCAATTGAAACATATCATAAGACCCGTGAAAGATTTGAGTTAAAGGCACACGGTATATGATACCAAATAGAAGGTTTGAGCATAAGATAGTCTAACTAGTTCGCATGCATTTTCATGTGAAGTTACCAAACCAATTATGCAATTATATATATATATATATATATATATATATATATATATATGTATGTATGTATGTATGTATGTAATAATAATAAGTATGTATATAAATATATATTCCCCTAATGAAGTTTTCACGAGTGTTGGCGGGGTGCTCGCCAAAAATTTAAAGATCATGCAAGCAAGCAACATTATTCTGGTTTTAGCATTTAAGTACAATTTCATAATATAACTATAATAGGGCAGCCATATGGATCCTAAAAGTTTATCAATCACATACACGATCATATGGCAAAACAGATGACTGTGGCAAAATAGCATTTTTCAACATAAGATTTTCAATAAAATTAATTTATTTTATCATACGCCACAACAAGTTTAGATAAGATCTAAGCTAAAAAGGTTGGTGAGCATAACGAGATAGAAACTTTTCAATTTAGATGCTCCCCCGTTTGATTTTAATGATAGCTTAGATACTTCTAAGTGCTTATACACATAAAAAAAAAATTATTATCATTTAGAGGGCCAAGTAGTATAAGCAGTTAATTAAATTCTTTTAAAATAACCATACTTGATATTAATTAATTCATTTCAGTCATGCAGTCAGTATAGTCTTCCTATAAACACATATGTATCAAAAAGAAATATATATATTAAGGTATTGCAAAAATGCTCATAACCTAGAACAATTCATATTAATTCATAGAGCTTTAAGAGTTGGATATGATGTTCCAAGTTTTTCAAAAATTCCTCAATATACGAAAAGCAAAACACTGGTGCATTTGATTTTTTTTTTTGTATTCTTTCTTTAGGGATGGAGTTTAGCTTCCCTAATTGTGCTCGATGATTATGCAATGATGAAATTTAATATTCAATTAGTTTTCACTTATCCTTTCAAAAATGCTTTATCATTTATTTTAACATAATCATCTTTGTACAAGGTTTTACTTTGGAAAAATTCCTGTCGAAATTTCAACAGTATGTCGTCTATAAATAGGACATTTTCTATAAAACGTGTACCTAATAGGTTCAATCAAGAAATTTTTAATTCCATTCAAAGCACATGAGAATCTAAAGCCACTACCAGCATGCAATACACATCAACTGCATCCACCATGCAGGAAACATTCAACACAAGCAAGCAATCAGGTAGCTCAAAAACAAATCATGTAATATATAAATCATCCATAAAAGATATTCAATCATTTAATGCATTATGGATAGCAATTTGCAATGCTATTCAGAAAGATATATGAGCATAAAAGATATGATATCAAGAGAGCATTTCAATTTATAGCCATGAAAGATAGATGTTCCCCCTGAATTATACACTCGACTCATTTTATGCCTTTCTTTCATTTTCAAGTTCAATAACCAAGAGTTATAATATTTTCAATAATTTTAGCTTGGCTTTGAGTTCTTAGGCTTATCGGACCAAAAATTCATATACAATACTTCTTTAGGGTCATAAGCCAGCACATGCCTCTTTTCTTTTATGAATTTCAAGGCGTGGGAGACACAAGTTCAAATGGCTTTTCTTTCTTAGCATTCATGCATAGGTTTCTCAATTATTGCATTTTTGTATATGTTGAAACCTATGGCCATTATATTAGCGATTTCACTTACTAAAAAGATACAAAACTCTAAGGATTTGACATGAAGGATTAAGAGTTTGTGAAGCAAATTTGAATAAATACTCTTAACAATTTAAATTTCTTCTAGGTTCAAAAAGAGTATTCATTATGAGTGGACAAGGTATGCTTAATTTAATATGTTTATATTTAAGTGTGGATTAAGCAATTTGAATTATATACCAAGCTTAGTAGCCTTGTCCATTTGGAAGTGGATGTGTATACTTTAGCTAGCTATAGCCAATATATTTTTATGTTTTACCTCATCAATATTATATATATGAATTAAATTTAGATTGGATAAGATATTAAAATTTTTGTATTGGCTTGCTTTCCTATGGTTCTTAGTATAATAACAGTAGTGAGTGCATATACTAAGATTTGACATCTGAAGCTCAAACCACTTCCCAAGCTTATAGACATTATTAACCCCTAAATCTAATCCTAGGGTCTAAGGAAAAATTAACTAGTTTGATAAATTTAATTTAAATACATTTTTCCTTAGGTCCCACGGGGTTTGCTTTGCTAATTATCCATTTCATTTCTTTTTCTAAGGCTCTGACACTTCTGAGTAAACAGTTAAACCATACGTGCCACATAGTTTTGCAAAATAAGTAGGCATTGAATATACATAAAAGATTGTGCTTATTTATTCTATTTTTGCTCAACGAGGTATGGTAATAAGTTTTGTAAGATAAACCCCTTTTGAAACATTCACTTCTCTTAACTCCTAAGGGTTTACCATGATTATTCCTTTCATTCTTAGCTTTGGGTTATGCTAGAATAATCATCCATTACTTCTTCCAAGTAGATAATTTTTAATATTTTCTTAATCTTTTTCTTTTCAAGAGTGGCATAATATTGTTTCAACTGATTTGCCACTTTCTTATTTTCATTCTTCAAAACTGTTTTTTGTTTAGACATCTGAACTAGAAGCTTATGCATTTTAGATAAAGTACATTCTAGTTCTTTGTTTGAAGGCATGCTTTCAACAGCAAATTCACTACATGATTCATCACAAGAATTCTTATAATCAATATTACATAAATCATCGCAACGTCTGATACAGCAATTACCCTATCATTTACCACTTCCTGAGTGGTGGTTTCATTCTTCCGGGATTCTCCATATTTTCTTTTAAGTTCATCCCAGATTTCCTATGCACTTCTACATGCCATGATCTTAAGAAAGATGTTAGAATCTAAAAATCAGTATGGCATATGCATGGCATTAGAGTTAATCAAGTTGAAATTATGTTCAAAAATTTTAGCACAACTTCCTTTAGCAATCACTTCCCAAGCCTTCTAGTCCCTTGCTTTTATAAATATACTCATTCTAAATTTTCAGATGGTGTAATCAATACCACAAAGCACTGTAGGACTGAAAGGTGATCGTCCCTTGATAAATGGGGATACACCAATGTGAGTCATCTCGATCTTTTAGAAAAAACATTTAAGTCAATGCCACGAGGCTCTGATACCAATTTTTGATTTTGGTGTATTCCCAAGAGGGGGGGTGAATTGGGAATTTAAAATTTCCTAAGTTGATTTCAATTTCGAAAGCAATAATACACAACCTAGGGTCTGTCTATGAAATCCCAAATGCGCAGATAAATAAAATGTGAGGAAATTTAAATCATAAGCAACATTCACAATATAACATACACATGCAATAAATAAATTACGAAAATGTAAAGTGCACACACGATATGTTATCGGGGGTCGGCCAACTGTACCTACGTCCCACCTTTAGCTCGTAAGCCTAAGGATTCCACTAATGCTCATTTCACGAGTGGATCGACACCGATTAACCCCAGGTCAATTAACGGGGCAAACCTCAACCTATAACCACATCTTACCAAGATGGTGCACCTAACTTTCCTAATCGGATCTAAGTCAATTTGGGACTATTCAACAGGGCTAGTCTCCCTCTTCAGGCCCACACCTGGAATACAACAGATTTAAAAATTTACATACATATAAAATGTTTCTTACACTAAGCATATATGTACCAATATGCTCAACCAAATAATGCACTCACATATGATAGGATATTAAGCTCAAGTGAGATTTTGTTAACCACTGTGTTAACTCTTAACACAAGATATATCAATGTGTGTATGTGAGAGTTCAACCTTTGATTCAAGATAAGATATTCAATACACAAATTATCAAGGAAGTTTAACACAATCCAAATTAAATATCTCAAGAATATTCTAAATGTAAAGCACAATAGATATTTTGGATTGAAGCTTGCAAAAACAATATCAAAGATTATATGCAAGCTTTCAAGTCTTGCAATTTGAATGTCGAGACTAGCAAGCTAAAAACAAAATCTTCCCAATCAAATATTTATATATGAAATATTATGGGAAATATTGAACAAGCAAGAACTCTCAAAAATAGATTTTCAAGTAAGTATGAATATGTGAGAGTTTTTGCTAAAGGAATGATTTATAAAAGTGTATTCAATAACTACAATAACTTCCCTTCAACCTTGCAATTGATTTGCAAGAGATGGGAACAAGTAAAACCAACACTCAATCAAAAAGAATGTTTGCAAGAAAGTATGAGTGGGAGTTTTCAAAGATATGAGCTTGGAATCAAAGGAATGTAGTAGAAGAGTATGAAAAATTTGAAAGGAAAATTCCCTAATCACTTTTGCTAATTGGTTACTAATTAAGTCAAATGAAGTGATATATATATATATATATATAGACCCTTTTTATTTTTACCGTTGGGAACCTAGGGGAAATAATTTAAAATTTTTTAAATAAGTTTAACCCAAATAACCCCATTTTAACCTCGGAAAATAACCGAGCAACTCGAGACGGTCGATCGTCTATCTTGATGGTTCGGTCAACCATGTTGCTCAGTTTGGTCGACTAGGGAGAATTTGAACTACAAGTTTGGTCAACCATTAATAAGACGAATTCTAAACCTCCGATGTTCGGTCTATCGTTTTGGGTTCGGTTGACCGAACTTTGGTGTTCGGTTGACCAAGCAATTTTTGAATTGTGAGTTCGGTCAACTAGGAGGTTGGGATCTCCTCACATGTCAGTTTGATCGACCAGAGTGCAGCTTATTTTAGGTTCGATCGACCGAAGGGTCAAAAAGTTAACCCTAAGGAGGTTCGGTCGAAACAGGTCCTCTATGTATTAGAGTTTGGTCAACCGAACATGCCAATTTTGAGCACTTCGGTCCTTTTCTTCTTATGTAGTTGTCCCTATTCATATGATAATCAATTCTAGGATTATAGGGGACTTTTTCATACAATATTGTGTCCTATGATCAATGTAAGGTCTTTAAGCTTATTCCCTATCATGCATGATATGCAAATTATTACAAACCTTGAAATTTGTAATATTACAGACCTAGAATGAGATATAAATTACAAGGGATAAACATGTTGGGTCTTCATTTTCTTCTAGTCTATGTGCATCTTATGATACCGCTAATTTGTCCTACACACAAACTAGATCACGCATAAGATCCTTGTATTTTGTCAGCTTCAAAACCAAAGATTGGACTCAGAAAGTCAACATTTATGCCCCTAAGGTCAATCTAAGGTCTTGGTCATTTTTTGAAAGCTTCAATTCAAATCATATGATTATGCATACACAAATTGAAACCTAATTACTATTACAACTTAAAGAATAAATAAAATCTTCATGCTTTTGCTCCATAATACTCCATGGAATATGCCAAAATTTGCACTCGATTAGGTACTCCTTGACTTCCATTTTGCATCCCTTATTTGCACCTTCTGCATCATAAATCTGTTCAAACTCTAAATACACAAATGAGATGTTGTGGTTTGTCATAATCAAAATAGGAATCAAACTCAAAAAGTCTACAGTATTTGTGCACAATACACAACGTCTGGTATGCCTTAGTAGAATGGTGTGGCTGAAAGGAGAAATCGTACTTTTATGGAAATGGTTAGGAGTATGTTAAGTAACTCCTCAGTACCCATTTCATTGTGGATAGAAGCTCTTGAGACAATCGTTTATTTGTTTAATCGGGTTCCTAGTAAGGCAGTTCAAAAGACTCCTTTTGAATTGTGGACATGAAGGAAACTGAGTTTAAGATACCTTCATATTTGGGGTTGTCCAGCAGAGATTAGAGTCAATAATACACATAAAAAGAATTTGGACTCTAGAACTATAAGTTGGTACTTTATTGGTTACCTAGAGAAGTCCAAAGGGTATAGGTTTTACTGTCCTAACCATAGTACAAGAGTTGTTGAAACTGGAAATGTCAGATTCCTTGAGAATGGTGAAATTAGTGGGAGTGATGTATCACGTAATGTGGTCATTGAAGAAGTTTGGGTGCCTATCTCGATGCCCAGAACTTCAGCAGAAGTTGTTGCTTCTTCCGTTTTCAAGTAGTATGATAACATTGAGCAACAATCTAGTGATCAATCACTCCATAATGAGAATGTCACCAATGAACCAGTTGCAGTACAATCACAATGAATAGCATTAAGGAGATCTCAAAGAGAAAGGAGATCATTTATTTCAAATGATTATTTAGTATATATGCAAGAATCTGATCATGATTTAGGGACAAGTAAAGATCCAGTTTCATTTTCACAAGCCATTAAAAGTAGAGATTCAGAATAGTGGATCAATGTTATAAATGATGAGTTGAAATCAATGGAGCAAAATAAATTTTGGGATTTCATTGATTTGCGTAAAGGCTTTAAGACAGTCGGATATTAGTGGGTTTTTAAGACCAAACACGACTGCAATGAAAATGTTGAATGACATAAAGTTAGACTTGTTGCAAAAGGTTTTACTCAAAAGGAAGGCATTGATTTTAAAGAGAGGTTCTCTCCTATATCGAAAAATGACTCTCTTAGGATCATAATGACTCTGGTGGCTCATTTCGATTTGGAGTTACACCAAATGGATGTTAAAACTGCTTTTTTGAATGGGAATTTAGATGAAGAGGTTTATATGGATCCACTTGAAGGTTTTTTTATTAAAGGAAAGGAGCATATGGTATGCAAATTAAAGAAGTCAATTTATGGACTTAAACAAGCTTCCAAACAATGGTATCTTAAGTTTAATGATATTGTCGTATCATTTGGATTTAAGGAAAATACCGTTAATCGATGTATATATCTTAAGGTCAGGGGGAGCAAGTTTATTTTCTTGATTGTCTATGTTGACGATATAATGCTTGCCAGTAATGATCTTGGATTACTGAAGGAAACCAAGAGATTTCTTTTTATGAGCTTTGATATGAAAGATATGGGTGAGGCAACTTACGTGATAGTGTTGACTTTTTGAGTCTGATCCCAGTTTCGATGCTGACAAAGCACATGTATCTTATATGTGTGCCTAGTGTTTTGAACAAGTCTACAATACAAAATTCACATACAAAAAGAGGAAGATGGATGCCAAAAAGCTCACATCAACTGGCATTTTCCACAAAAGACAGAAGAGCAAATAAGAAGACATTTGATTTGTATTTGTAATGCATTTAAGTTTTATTATTTTAGTCTGTAAGAATGCATGCATCTGCATGATATGTCTAAATGCTCAGATTGATTGTAGACAGACCATAAGGCACCTAGAGTTTAACTAAAAATCCTTTCATGAAAACTAAAATCAAACAAAGGTTTCGGAACAGCCTTAGGTGACTTCGGTCGACCAACGTCGAGTTTTTAGGATTAATTCAAAAGCCTCGATTGACCAAACCCTTTAGTACAAATCAGCTTGGTTGACCGAACCAGCCCTAAGTCAAAGTTTGACTAGCTCGGTCAATCGAACTAGCCCTGAGTCAAAGTTTGACTGTCTTGGTCGATTGAACCCTTGGTAGTATAAATGCCACGGTCGACCGAACCGTTTCGAAGTCAACATTTTGACTTCGCTCGGTCGACCGTTCTATTTTGAACGTATCTTCCTCGGTTGACTGAACCTGTCACGCCCCGAACCCACAGGTGGGTCCTAGGTACGAATATAGTAATCTATCCTGTCTTTGTATCAATTCAAACATACAGGATATAATACAATAAGAGGGTCCGACTCCGTGGGGTACACGGATGTCCTATACACATACACATATGCATCCATACTCATCAGTTACGCAGCGAAAATTGTTTCATCTATCTATATAACATACCATACCAGAGTCTGTACAAAACAAGGATACACATACCCAAACAATACTAAGGTTCACATTCCCATAAATACCGTACATGCTCCGGTGTCTACAAAACCATCACGACAACCCGGTTACAAAACTCGTACCTAATTAGGCACTAACAGCTACTATGACACCCCCGCTTCCGATTGCTAGAGTGCTAGTTACGGCTACCTGATGGACTTGAAAAATCATTGTACGTACATTCAAGGTGAGACGCCTCTCAGTAAGGAAGAAAGAAGGTTATATCAGTGTGTGGCATACTAGTGTTATTTTACATAAAACATAACACTATACAATACGATACAGTTCTAAAACAATTCCATACAGTTCCATACAGTTCTAGTATTTTCACAAATGCATTCGAGTACACATGATACCAAAACATATGGTCAGTGTCGTCACACTAATATGCAACTACACTATGAAACCCGAAGCTTCAAGCGATTACATTGCCAAAACGATGTAGCTCACAACAGTATTAACCTACTCCATGTATCCAAAGTTCCACAGCGATTACCTTGCCAACACGCAACTACTCCATGAAACCCAAACTTTACAGTAATTACATTGCCAATACCGTGTAGCTCACACGCCTCAGTGACCAATCGAGATACGTAGTGATATTTCACTCTGTCTGATATAAAGTCGGACACTCTCACCCACAATTTTCACAGCGGTACATGGCGCAGCGTACAGTAATTAGCCGCCACATAGCTATTTCGGCGTACGGTAATTAGCCGCCACTAGCCGATTTCACAAAGGCTGGAATCATTTTGGAGCTCATACTCCTATACATATCAACGTACGGTAATAAGCTGCCACATAGCTGTTTTACAACATACCTAAAATAATTACATACAACCATATATACCACACTTATTTGGTTTATGGCAAATCATATCATTTTCCATTTCAAGTATACAGTTTATGCAAATATGGATAATAGCCATCGCGATAATGCAGTTTAAACAAAACAAATGGTTTTCCAAAAAAAGCAGAGATGATACATGAAATCCCCATTTTTTCTCGAAAGTCATAACCCCAAAAATCCCGTATTTTATCTGATAGATTTCCCCAAATAAGTTACCAAAACATACATACGATCGTAGCCTACAAGCTTACCAATCTTGATTTCGAAAATAAATTGATATAAACTGAATCCTCTTACCTTAGCTCGAATTCCAACTACGAACTCTACGGTCCCCAAAACTACGAACCAAGACTCTAGAACCTACAGACCACAGTACAATACATGCTTACAATTCGTACTACTATCCATATTTTGAATCAGAAACGAAAATTGAGCCTTACCTCGATTTTAGCCCAAAACCTGAAATCGCTCAAAACGGAATTCCGATCCACTAGAAACGTAGAGAATCCTTCCCTGATCCTCGCAGTAACGCCTGATTAACGAATCAGGCGACGAAAGACAAAGAAAACTAGAGAGAGAGAGAGTTCTTCAAGTTATAAAGAGATAGAGGGAGAGGATATTTGAGATAACTTAGCTTAGAAGCAATGAAAACTGATATTTATAGCCCTTGACTCGGCCGCCCTCATCGACGAATTGGCGTCCTCGTCGACAAGTCTGCCACCACCTTCATCAACGAAGCGGTGGCCTCGTCGACAAGCTTGAGATCCCCAGTTTCCCGAAATCTCTCGGCTTTTCCTCGTCGACGAGCCTCTGAATTTTTTCGACGAGAACAGAAGGGACTTCATGGATGAACTCCAGCCTCGTTGACGAACTCTGCTCAATTCCCCATTTTACCCTTCTTTTACATAATTAATCCATATAGCACGGTTCAGGTTCTTACAACCTCCCCTCCTTACAAAAAATTCGTCCTCAAAATTTGCAATCTCTTATTATGAACACATTCATACTACTACATACATACATAATCGGGAAAAACAGCGACCATTTATATGCAGTCCCTCTACGATACATACATACTCTAAAGAAAATGGCGGCCATTTATACGCAGCCCCGTTACAACATATACATACATACTCAAGAAAAAATGGCGACCATTTATACGCAGTCCCATTACGATACAAACATACATATTCTAGAGAAAACAGCGACCATTTATACGCAGTCCCGTTACGATACATACATACATACTCTAAAGAAAACGATGACTTACGATGTATACATACATACTCTAGAGAAAACGACGACCATTTATACGGAGCCCCGTTATGATACATACATACATACTATAGAGAAAACGGTGACCATTTATACGCAGCCCCGTTACGATACATACATACATACTATAGAAAAAAACGGCGACCATTTATACGCAGCCCCGTTATGATACATACATACATACATTCCCTTACTTATGGCGAAGGAATACCGTGGTTACATACATACGTGGCCTCGGGAGTTTACAATACAACAGGACTCTCTCGGAGACTAACCACCAAATATAATACGATAACAGAGTATTACATACATACATACATACTCATACCACCTTGCTATCCAACTAGTACTCAGAACAACTGCGGAAACTTTCGGCAAGAAGCTTCCTCAACCTCGTGGTTTCACCACAATACCTATACTAACGGCATTTCTTTGGTACGAAGCTTCTTAACTTTATGGTCCAGGATCTAAACAGGTATTTCCTCATACGCTAAAGTATCCTCAATTTCCAACTCATCATAACTGATAACATGCGATGGATCCAACACGTACCTTCTCAATATGGATACGTGAAACACATCATTGACCCTCAAGAGTGTTGGGGGTAGTGCAACTTTGTAGGCTACTGGGCCCACTCGCTCAATAACCTCGAATGGTCCGATGTACCTCAGGCTCAACTTTCCCTTCCTTCCAAATCTCATCACTCCCTTCATCGGAGCAATTCTAAGGAATACCTTACCCCCCCCCCCCACCTCGAATTCCAACTCATGACGGCGAACATCCGCGTAACTCTTCTGCTAACTCTGAGCCGATCTAATCCTCTCCTGGATCAAACCTACCTTCTCAGACGCCTGCTGCACGAGTTCAGGCCCTAAAACCTAACATTCACTGACCTCATTCCAATACAATGGAGATCAACACCTCCGACCATACAAAGCCTCGAACGGTACCATCCCTATACTAGCTTGGAAGCTATTGTTATAGGCAAACTCCACTAGTGGCAAAAACTGAATCCAACTACCACCGAAGTCTAATACACAAGCCCGTAACATATCCTCTAAGATCTGTATCGTCTTCTTTGACTGTCCATTAGTTTGGGGGTGGAATATTGTACTAAAAGTAAGCTTCGTCCCCAATGCTTCTTGAAAGCTCATCCAAAATCGAGAAGTAAACCTCGGATCCCGATCTAAAACAATGGACACCGGTACCCCATGCATTCTCACTATCTCATGCATATACAGGTTTTCTAGCCTACTCAAAGGGCAGCTAACCTTTGTTGGTACAAAGTGAGCAGATTTTGTCAACCTGTCCACGATTACCCAAATAGCATTCTGCTCGTAAAGCATTGGTGGCAATCCAGTAACAAAGTCTAGGGAAATGTGCTCCCATTTCCACACTAGAATAGGCAAAGGTTGCAATGGCTCTTTCGGCCTCTAATGTTTAGCTTTCACCTGCTGACACGTCAGACATTGCTCCACAAACCGAGCAATATCCCTTTCATACTACTCCACCAGAAGGACTCGCGCAAATCCCAGTACATCTTCATACTACCCGGATGTATCATATACAAAGAACGATGTGCTTCCTCTAGAATCATCCTTCTGATCTCATCGTCGTTTAAAACACACATCCTGGACCCAAACCTCAACGCACCTCCATCAGAGACGTTAAAATCCGAAGCCAAACCCCACTGCGCTTTTCCCACAATCTCAGCTAACTCCGCATCACTAGCCTGCGCAGCTTTAATACGCTCAAACAAGGTCGGTTGGATCACCAAGCTAGCAATGAAAGCCTAATGATCAGCAAACACTAACTCCATGCCAAGGCTTTCCAGATTCCATCTAACATAACAATGAGCTACAATTGCAGATACTGCTGCACATTCTGACTTCCGACTCAATGCATCAACTACCATATTAGCCTTGCCTGAGTGATACCTGATTGTGCAATCGTAGTCCTTGATCAACTCTAGCCACCGCCTCTGCCTCATATTCATCTTCTTCTGTGTGAAAAAGTACCTGAGGCTTTTGTGGTCAGTGAAAATATCACATTGAACACCATACAGGTAGTGTCGCTAGATCTTTAGGGTATAAACCACAGCAGCCAATTCCAGATCATACCTAGGGTAATTCTTCTCATATTCCTTTAGTGGCCGAGAAACATATGCTACTACCTTACCCTACTGCATAAGTACACATTCCAAACCCTTCAGAGACGCGTCACTATAAATCACAAACCCACCATCCCCCGAAGGAATGGTCAAAACTGGAGTAGTAACCAGCCGGTGCTTCAACTCCTGAAAGCACTGCTCGCAATCACTGGTCCACTCAAACTGAACTCCCTTCCTGATCAATCAAGTCAAAGGTCCAGAAAGTTTAGAGAACCCCTCCACGAACCGACAATAGTAACCCATTAGTCCTAGAAAACTCCGAACCTTCTGCACACTCTTCGGTCTCGCCCAGTCGACTACAACTTTGATCTTGCTAGGATCAACTGAGATACCACCCTTAGACACCACATGGCCTAAGAACGCAACCTGATTCACCCAGAACTCACACTTCTTCAACTTGGCATACAATTTCCTTTCCCGTAAAATCTGTAGCACCAACCTCAGATAATTCTCATGCTTTTCCAAACTCCTCGAGTATACCAAAATGTCATCGATGAATACCACTACAAACTGTTCTAGGTACTCATGAAACACCCTATTCATTAGATCCATAAATACTATCGGCGCATTGGTCAACCCAAACGGCATAACCAAGAACTCATAGTGGCCGTATCTGGTTCGGAAAGCAGTTTTCGCTACATCCTCAGATCTAACCCTCACCTGATGACACCCTGACCGTAGGTCAATCTTTGAAAATAACTGCGTTCCCTGCAACTGGTCAAAAAGATTGTCTATACGAGGCAACGAGTAATGGTTCTACACCGTCACTTTGTTGATCTCACAATAATCAATGCACATACGCATCGACCCATCCTTCTTTTTCACAAACAAAACTAGAGCTCCCCAGGTTGAAACACTTGGTCAAATAAAACCTTGGTCCAGTAGTTCCTGCAACTGCTCCTTCAACTCTTGAAGTTCTGCTGGAGTCATCCGGTACGGAGCTTTAGAGATCGGTGTCTTGCCAAGCAGCAACTTTATCGCAAACTCCACCTCTCGATCCAGAGGTAAACCGGCTTAATCATTAGGAAACACATTCGAAAACTTGTTGACCACTCGAATATCCTCGAGCCTCAACGCCTCCCGCGGTCATTCCTTCACGCAAATTAGGTACCCCTGACTCCTGTCCAAGAGTAGCCTCCTCGCCTGTAATACTGATAGAACCTGTGGTGTCAAATGCACACACGATCCTATGAACTCATACTCCTGCTCCCTAGGAGGTCTGAACACTGCTACATTCCTACGACAATCAATCACTGCAAAACTAGAGAATAGCTAATTCATCCCTTGTATGACGTCAAAACCATGCATTTCGTACACTACAAGGTTCACTGGTAGCAGCCTCCCCTGGATCTCCACTGGGCAATTCCCCAACAACTTACTACAGATCGTTACACTCCCAGTCGGTGTAGTCATAGACAACATTTCATTAATCACACAGGTTTTAGCCCCACACAACTTTATAAAACTAGTAGATATGAAAGAATGGGTCGCTCTCGAATCAAATAAAACATCAGATCTATTCGAAAGCAATAACATGGTACCTGTCACCACATTCCCAGCGTATTTCGCATCTACTGTAGTCAGTGAATATACCCTCGCCGGAGCCGTGGTTACCTAGTAGCCCCCCCGAGGCATCTGATTACTCCCACGATTCTGGCTTTGTGCAGGCGTATCTCTCCTCTATGTCTAACAGCTCCGTGACATGTGGCCCGACTTGCCACAATTTTAGCAGTTTCCCCAGAACGGTTGACATTCGTCGTCGTGCCTTTTACGGCACTTGGCGCACGATGTGGGGAATGGATCACCCTGATAACTCTGCCGCTCAGTATTCTGCTGATAACTGGAACTGTAGCTCTTCTTCTTCTTCCACTGTCCCTGTCGAGGACCACTCTGAGGACCAAAAGATACTGGCCTCTTCCCCTGATCCTGCACTACCTCATCTCCCCGAAGGTCAGTCTTAACTATCGTGGCATTATCCACTAGGACAGAGAACTCACGGATCTGTAGCATCCCCACAAGACGACGGATGTCTTTCCTTAGACCCCTCTCGAACCTCCGAGCCTTCTCGTCCTCATTCAGAACCAAGTACAGTGCAAATCGAGATAACTCAATAAATTTGGCAGCATACCTCTACACCGTCAAAGTTCCCTACGTTAGGCCCGAAAACTCATCAACCTTCGCATCTCGAGTGGAGACCAGAAAGTATCTCTCAAAAAATACCTCCTTGAAGCGGCCCCACGTCATACCAGATGGACCAGCTCTCTGCCTCTCAAATAGGCTCACCGCCGTCCACCATCAACCTGCCTCCCCAGTCAGCTGGAAGGTAGCGTACAAGACCTTCTACTTCTCAGTGCAGTGGAGGACTTCCAAAATTTATCTCGGTCTTCTCAACCTAGTCCTCCGCCACTATCGGATCGGGTCCTCCCGTAAATTTTGGAGGGTGCATGCATATGAACCTCTCAATGGTACACCTCGCATCAGTAGGAGAGCTCTCACGTCTCCTAACACTCTGCCCAATCTCTTGGATCACCTGTCTTGCTAAACCATAAGACATAGAAGGAGACTCATCGCTTGCCGTCTCCTCGGAGCCACTCTCCAAGTTATTATCCTTGGGCTCCATTCTAAAAACAGAATAGGAATCGATTAGAATTCCTACCTCATACACAGTTAACACATACACAGTTAACATAATCATAGAGCTAATCATGACAACTACTACTTTCACGGGTCTAAGCCTGTCCCGTCACACCAACACAAATCCATCAATGGCTTGCCCTGCCATTACTGGAATTGTCATCCCAGGAAAAACACAGAATACTGTCGACAAATCTCGGTCTAGTAATAGCACAACCCTCGACCAACACTACCCATTTCCTACATCCTATACCCTGGTATGTACACATCAATACTCCTAACCAAGTCATACAAGACCTAGTAACCTGGTTAGCTCTGATACCAAGTTGTCAAGCCCCAAACCCGTAGGTGGGTCCCAGGTGTGAATATAGTAACCTAACCTGTCTCTGTATCAATTCAAACATACAGGATATAATACAATAAGAGGGTCCGACCACGTGGGGTACATGGATGCCCTATACACATACACATATGCATCCATACTCATCAGTTACACAGTGGAAATTGTTTCATCTATCTATATAACATACCATACCAGAGTCTGTAAAAAACTAGGATACACATACCCAAACAATACTAAGGTTCACATTCCCATAAATACCGTACATGCTCCGGGTGTCTACAAAACCATCACAACAACCTGGTTACAAAACTCGTACCTAATCAGACATTAACAGCTACTACGACACCCCTGCTTCTGATTGCTAGAGTGCTAGTTACGGCTACCTGATGGACCTGAAAAATCATTGTACATACATTCGGGGTGAGACACCTCTCAGTAAGGAAGAAAGCAGGTTATATCAGTGTGTGGCATAACAGTGTTATTTTACATAAAACATAACATTATACAATACGATACAGTTCCAAAACATTTCCATACAGTTCCATACAATTCCTGTATTTTCACAAATGCATTCTAGTACACACGATACCAAAACATACAGTCAATGTCATCACACTAATACGAAACTACGCTATGAAACTCGAAGCTTCAAGCGATTACATTGCCAAAACGATGTAGCTCACAACAGTACACAACTACTCCATGAATCCAAAGTTCCATAGCAATTACATTGCCAACACGCAACTAGTCCATGAAACCCAAACTTCATAGTGATTACATTGCCAATATTGTGTAGCTCACACCCCTCTGTGACCAGTCAGGATATGTAGTGATATTTCACACCCTCGAATATAGAGTCAAACACTCTCGCCCATGGTTTTCACATCGGTACATGGCGTAGTGTACGATAATTAGCCGCCACATAGTTGTTTCGGCGTACAGTAATTAGCCGCCATTAGCCGATTTCACAAAACTTGGAATCATTTTAGAGCTCATACTCCTATACATATCAGCGTACGGTAATAAGCCGTCACATAGCTGTTTTACAACATACCTGGAACAATTACATACAACCATACATACCACACTTATTTGGTTTATGGCAAATCATATCGTTTTCCATTTCAAGTGTACAGTTTATGCAAATATGGATAACAGTCATCTCGATAATACAGTTTAAACAAAACAAACGGTTTTCCAAACAAAGCAGAGATGATACATGAAATCCCCAATTTTTCTAGAAAATCTTAACCCAAAAATCCCGTATTTTACTCGATAGATTTCCCCAAATAAGTTATCAAAACATACATACGATCGTAGCCTACAAGCTTATCGATCCTGATTTCGAAAATAAACTGATATAAACTAAATCTCCTTACCTTAGCCCGAATTCCAACTACGAACTCTATGGTCCCCAAAACTACGAACCGAGACTCCACAACCTATAAACCATAGTACAATACATGCTTACAATTCGTACTACTACCCATACTCTAAATCAGAAACGAAAACCAAGCCTTACCTCAATTTTAGCCCGAAACCCGAAATTGCTTGAAACAAAATTCCGATCCTCTAGAAACGTAGAGAATCTCTTCCTGATCCTCACAGTAACGTCCGATTTACGAATCAGGCGACGAACAACAAAGAAAACTTGAGAGAGAGAGTTCTGCCACTATCTTCGTCAACGAAGCAGTGGCCTCATCGACGAGCCTGAGATCCCTGATTTCTCGAAATCTCTCTGCTTCTCCTCGTCAACGAGCCTCTGAATTTCATCGATTAGAATAGAAGGGACTTCGTTGACGAACTCCGACCTCGTCAACGAACTCTGCTAAATTCCCCATTTTACCCTTCTTTTACATAATTAATCCATATATCACGATTCGGGTTCTTAGAGAACCAAGACGTGTCTAACACCCAACTACTTGGTCGACCGAACCTTGTAGTTCATTTTTGCCACGGTCAACTAAACCTAGTGGAATGGTCAACTAAACCTTGCTTTGGTTGATCGAACCTATGAAGGGTTCAAAATAGCCCTGATATGGTCGACCGAACTTGCAATTCAAATTATCCACGGTCGACTGAACCTTTAATATGGTCGACCAAACCTCTTAGGTTGGAAATTTTTTAAAGGCTAAAAAGTCATTAATTTTTTAATTAAACTTTTCTAAAATACCGAGCATGTCCCTTAACGGTCAAATTTCCTGGAAATCTATAAATACCCTCTCCATAACTCAAATTAGTAACTTTTATTAGCCCAAATTTTCTCTCTAATCCATTGTTAATCAAAGTTCCTCCAAAATGTTTTTTTATTATTAAAATCTTCTTTGGGGAAAAATCTTTTAAGCAAAACTCTCCAACTCTCTTCTACTCTTTCATTTCAAAATTACTCTTAAAGAGAGTATATTTATTTTTGGTCATTTATTTTTGGTCATTTATTTTTACATGCTCTCATTTATTATTTATATTTGAAAATCTTTTTGAGAGTATAGCTTTGGTTTCTCCCGGCTGTTTCCTTGATAAATATTTTTGGGAGAAAGTTATTTATTGCTCAAGTATTTTCTTGAGCTTAAATTCCTAGATTCTCCAAATATTCTTTATTTGCAAAAATATTTATAGGAGAACAATAATACTTCTTTTTCACATATATTTTATTTGTATATTAATTATTTAGATAAGCACCCTTTACTTTACGGAGCTGAACTCATATCATATTAGAGTGCATGTATTTGAGCTTTTAATGTTATACATTTCTGCTTGTTTTTAGAAGCATTTTTATATGTACAAAAATGGTTTATTGTACTGGTTGGGTTCATCCCATTAATTGAATAGGGGAGTCTCATCCCCGTAAGTGAGACTGGTTGGGTTTAGCCCAAAATTTGAATTGGGGAGTCTCCGCCCTATAAAGGGAGACCAGTTAGGCTCAATCTGGAATTTGAGCTGGGGTTCACCTTGCCCCATAAGGAAAGGTTGTAACGGCTTCAGCTCCGCCCATTTAAGTGAGTAGAGATAGTGTAATCCTTAGGGGGTATGCCCAAGGTGGGGACGTTGGCTGGTTTGGCCGAGCCTCGATAACAAATATTGTGTCGCTCTCTCTCTATCTCATTTAATTACTATACTTTAACTTCCGCACGTGTATGCTTGTTTATTCATAGTTCTAATTATTTACATGCACGCCTTTATTTAAATGAGATATGTTGCACGTCTATGTTCACACTTATAGCTTATATATTTTACATACACGACCATAATTAAAATGGGATATGATATGTGGTGAATTGGCGAAATGTTTAAATTAGCCGAAAAGTTTTAAAACCCAATTCACCCTCCCCCCCCTCTTAGGATCACACCAATTCTAACATATAGGAATTGAAATATTTCATGATAGATCACGTAGACTATTAGGGTTGTCTCAGAAGAGATATATCAATAAAGTTCTAGAAATATTTCATATGACTGAATGTGCGACCACTTTTGCTCCTATTTGTAAAGGGGAAAAGTTCAGTGAAAAGGATTGTCCATAGAATGCATTAGAAAAGAAAAGAATGGAAAATATTCCTTGTGCATCTGTTGTTAGAAGCTTGATGTATGCTCAGACTTGTACGAGACCGAACATTAGTTTTGCAGTTGGAATGCTCAAGAGATACCAAAGTAATCTTAGAACGGAGCATTAGAAAGCTGCAAAGAAGGTTTTAAGATACTTGAAAGGAACAAGACACTATATGCTTACATATTGAAAGTTTAATCAGTTGGAGCTGATTAGTTACTCCGACTCAGATTTTGCTGATTGTGTTGATAGTCAGAAGTCAAGTTTTGGTTACTTGTTCCTATTAGCTGGAGGAGCAATATCATGGAAAAGTGCCAAACAGACTATCATAGTAGCTTCTACTATGGAAGCTAAATTTGTGGCATGCTTTGAGGCCACAATTCTTGGTTTATGGTTGCGGAATTTTATCTCGGGACTTGGAATTATCGATAGTATTGTTAGGCCGCTAAGAATATATTTTGATAACTCTGCAATAGTCTTTTTCTCCAAGAACAAAAAATATTCTAATGGCGCTAAGCACATGGAGCTCAAATATTTGGCCGTTAAGGAGGAAGTTCAGAAACAAATAGTGTTTATAGAACATATAAATACTAAGCTCATGATTGCAGATCTTTTGACTAAAGGGTTAGCACCAAATACATTTCAGGAACATATTGATCGCATGGGTCTTTGTAGTAACCCCTGATGTATATTTGTGGATCTTTATGTTTTGTTCTATAACAATTATAAAGATATCATTAATTGTGTCTGACAATTTTTCCTGCTTACCATAAATTACATAATTATGGAGATGAATTATTGATAATAGGAATTGTCTTTGACAAAGATATTACGGGGATATTACAACTACTTCCTATTATGGATTATAATTAAGTAATTTGCTAACATTGTAGTACATGGAAGGGAAGATGTCGCCTTATTGAAATTTACTGCCATGACTTATGTTAGTAAGTTATTTAATTATGATATTATTGTAATCTCACTAGAGTATGGATAAGCTAATGTTATGTGCATATTAGGTTTGCTTTGTCATCCAAATAAATGTCATTCATATGGGCCAAGTGGGAGAATGTTGAAATATGACCCACGTGAAATGAAAGGGCAATGGACATTTTGGATTAATGGATTAAGGTGACCTTTTGCTTTTAAAGTTCTATAAGAGTTAATGGGGAAGTGGAAGGGTTTTTTCCTATTAATGCCTACTTTTATGGGGAGTGGGATAATGGTTATATATATATATATAGGGTTAGAAATTTTCCTCTTGCTACCAATCTTTCTCTCATCAGTTTACCCATATGACATGGCGAAGAATAGAAATAAAAAGAGGGTTAAGCAAGAAAAGTGATTCCTAAAAGTCTTCTTCAAAGACTTGTTTACGTTATGGCGGATTTTGGTATGGTTTTCTTAAAACTTTTATTTTCTGTATGAAACTAATACATGTGATGATCATGATAGTTAAAGATCCTAATTCAGCAAATGAAATTAGGTAAATTGCACTACAAAAAATAAAATTATTAGTGAAGGATTAAAACCGTCACTAATAATCACAAAACCGTCACTAATAGTATTAGTGACGGTTTTTATAAGTATTAGTGATAGTTTTGAATTAGTTGTCATAACTACAGTTACTAATAATTATTAGTGACAAATTTTAAAAGGGTCACTAATAATAGAGTAATAGTGACGAATTATGACTGTCACTAAAACCGTAATACCGTCACTATAAATTTTACATTGGCTTGGCTCAAAATCGTCACTAATAGTAGAGTAATAGTGACGAATTTCAAAACCGTCATCACTAACAGTAGAGTATTAGTGACAAATTTCAAAATCGTTACTAATTCTTGAACTTTAGTGATGGCTTTGAAATTCATTACTAATAGTCTACTATTAGTGATAGTTTTAAAATTCGTCACTATTACTTAAAAAATGAACAATTTTTAGTAACGATTTTAAAACCGTCACTAATACTTTAAAATTAATAATTTTTTTAATCCTTAATTTTTGTAAAAATCTGTAATTACATTTTCACATACATAACTTTTAACCATAATTACTAAAAATTTCATAAATATTCAAAATTCAAATACATTATACAAATTCAATTAAAATACATAAATTACATATGTTCAAATAAAAAAATACAAAAAAATTCAAATTAAAATATGAAATTCCATCTGTTCAGATAATAAAAAAAAAATACAAAAAAATAATCAAAAGTCGTATTCGACTGTAGTGCATAGCATCGCACTAATGTTGTGATAGTCGCAAACCCTACAAATTAAGAGTTATAAAAAATAAAAATAAAAATTAGTATACGATTTTTGAACATATATGTATACGTACTTTAAGTATCAATGATTTGATAGCAAAATAATCCGACAATAGGGCATAGTTAAAAAAAAAAAGGATACAATTTTAAATAGCTGAGTATTATCAGTTTAGAAAAATTTTAGCAGCATTTTATCTATAAATAAGACATTTTCCATTGAAATATGCTCCAAACCTAAGTATTTACAATAAATAGTTCACAATAATCCAACCAGTAATGAATTTTATGAGTGTACAAGAGTTTCATATAATAAGCATTAAATAATGTAATGTATTCATGCATCCCACAAACAATTTATATCAGAATATAGTTCTATGAAAAAATAGAATGTGATGTTCATGGTTTACATGACTTCCTTAGGACTCAAAAACAACTATAATAATCAAATAATGCAAATGAGTCCATGATTGATAGAATTTTCACTTAGCATATGTAAAAGTAAATTTAGAGATGAAGTTCAAAATTCATTTGAACTTTACTCATCCTTTCAAAAATGTTTTAACATTCAGCATACTATAATCATTCTCACAAATATGGTATATGACTTAGATTATTTTGGGAAAAGTTTAACAAATTTTTGGCAGCATGTCGTTTATAAATAGAACATTTCTCAAACTTGCAAGTCACAAAAGCATGCATTTCACAAGATTTTTGTATCATACGAATGCTCAATGTGCTCAAAACAACCTTAGGACTCAAAATAAAGATAATGATATGCATGAAAGTCCATAAGATTACATTTTCCAAAATTATAGAAGTTTAGAAATATTTTGGCAGCATTTCGTCTGTAAATAGTACACTCTCCATAGATATATGTTCCAAATCTGATTGTTTATAATAAACAATTCACAATAATCTAACCAATAATGAATTTTATTAGTGCAAAAGAGTTTCATATTAGGAGACAATGAAAAACACACACAACATACAACTAAGGATGTTGCATAGCCTAACTAAGAGGAAGAGTGTCCTTAAACAACTCTCAAACCAAACAAAAAACTAAATTTAAGAGCCAACGAAGGAAAGATAAGGGGAAAAAAACATAAAACAGAGTGATACAAGGGAAGAGGATAGTCATTAGGAGGTCAATGTGATTCTCATGAATTTGCCAGGATTGACATACGTCATTTGAAGGATGAAGAAAATTCAACAATATTGGTCTTGACTTCTAGGATAAAGTTTAATATTTATTTAACTTTCACTCATCCTTTCAAAAATATTTTAACATTCATTTTATCCTAATTATCTTTGTATATGGTTTTATTTTGGAAAAATTTTAACAAAATTTTGGCACATGTCGTTTATAAATTGGACATTTTCTCATAAAACTTGTACCTAAAACTTGATTGTTTTCAACAAATAAATCATTTCAAATATGTAACAACCTAAATCCACTACCAGCATGCAATTCACAATATACTGCATTAGTCATGCAGTTGGCATTCAACACAAGCATGTATCCCAGTAATTCAATCGACAATTCATATAACATAATACCATCAATCAAAAAGATTTAGTCATTCGGTGCATTATGTATAATAATCTGCAATGTTGTTCACATATATTAAAATTGTAAATCAATACAAACTATTAACTGTTTAGGAGAAACTATTGAAAATATTAAGTGACTCAATTTTTTTTAGCGTTAATTATGATACTAGCATTAGATTTTTTGTAACCTTTTAACCAATTTAGTCATCTCCTTATAGAGTCATTATAATATAATCTAATAATTTTTCTTTGGTCCATATGCTTTTGTTAGTGATTAACAATATTGACAACAATTCTACCAAATTTTTTATGGTTCTTCTGTATTTCCTAAGTTGGGTCTTGCTTAAATCCAAGTAAATATTAATAGTCGCATTAAACTTCTCTAAGTCATACCTCTTCTGTCGAAGTATTCTTCATCTTTTTTGTTAATTCATCTTTTAGTTTTTGATTTTTTTATAATCTCCTTCAAAATAAGGCTTACTTTCAAGGTCCATTTCCAAGAATCTAGTTCTTCAACATGTCATTTTTTGTTAGACTTTATCTAATTTTTTTTTATTACAATAGCAATTTTTATATCTAATTGTTCAAATCTTGCCTCTATTTTATTAATTAGTAATTCTAGCAGGTCTACATACTATATTTTGCCTATTTCACTTACTAAACTCCAACTTTAAAATGAGAACATCACACTCACTGTCTATAAAGAAATTTAAAAACAATTCCAATGTTATTACCATGTTTCTTCATTATATAAAATATGAGCATAATCCTTATTATCCCCCTCGCCAAAGTATGTGTTGGTACATTTCAAATTGTTCATCCTTGCAAGACTCCACCAAGATCAAATCTACCAAAAATCATCCAAACACAACTCAAAATGTTTCAATAAGACAATATAATGACCTTACAACCATGATTCAAAAGAAATCTTATGACCTGTGTGAAATTAGGAATAGCTTCCCAAGAGAGGGGGTGAATTGGAATCTTTTTAATTTTGATAATTTTATATCTTTTGCTTAAGATACTATAGAAAGCACAACTGATAACTGATAGTCACACTTTAGAATACTTGTAATTTAAATGAACAAGCCAATCAATAAAGTCAAAACAATTTAATCGCTCAATCAAGAATATTTTTGCTTTTGTTCATTTCCTTGTGGATGTTTATCGCCTTCTTTGAGTAAGCTTTTAGTATGCACTTCTCTTAATCAAGATTTCCACAAATTAACCAACGTACTCCCTTTTTGGGTTTCCACAAACGGTTAATTGAAACATACTTTCTAAATACCAAGAGTCTTTGTTTCTTTCTCTTTGAAACCTGCAACCTGCACTTTTTAAATCATACAACACAGAAAGTACAATATGTAAAGTAAAGAGAAAGACACAAGATTTTTTATGAGGTTCAGCTTCAACACAGCCTACGTCCTCGCCCTTGGCAAAACACCGAAGGGTTTCACTATAGCAATTCCGTTACCGGGTGGAACAACTCCTGTTTACGATCACTCCTTGGTCAAGGCTAGAGCCCGCCTTCTCCAAACAATATGCCCTTGTTTGGTCAACGATCCAACAGCCTGGAATTGTCCAAAATCTACAAGAGAGATATCAAAAAGCTGGTGTACAAGAAAGGCTCACACAAAGAGCAAATTAGTACAAGTTAAAACTATGTACTTCAAAAGAGAAATATCAAGAATGAAATAAAATTTGAAGCTTTTCAAATATTTCACCAAATTCCTTTTCTCCAGATGAGAAATCAGTAATTCTTCAGAATTTGATGAGCAAGAATATCAGAACAACAGTACTTTCAGCTTTGCAAGAGATTGATCAAAAGAGATTTTGAGAGCAAGAGTGCTTTTAGAGATTATCAATGCTTGGTGTGTATTTTTATTTTCAAAACACATGTATTTATAGAGTCTCAAGCAAGTTTCCTTGTTTTAAAAGTTTCCTTAAAGAATTTCTCAAGATATTAGAAAATTTGGGGTTCAAACGGCTATAATTTAAAAAATAAGATTTTTAAAATTTTTCCCGTTGAGCAGTGTTCAGATGTCTGAGGACTCGAGGTCAGACGTCTGAAGTTCCTGAAACCCCTTTAAAATAGAACTAGATACAAGGTCAGATGTCTGAAGTCTGGGTTCAAACGTCTGAAGTTCCAGGTTCAGATGTCTAAAGTCGCGAGTTCAAACGTCTAAACTGCTACTGCCACTTTCTGTCTTGTTTCATAAAATCTTCACACGACTGCACTTAATCTTCAGACGTCTGAAGTAATTCTTCAGATGTCTGAACTTAAAGTTCAGTCATCTGAAGTCTTTACTTCAGTCATCTGAACTGAAAAGTTCAGTCATCTAAGCTATCAAAATCCTGTTTTATTAAATATCTTTCTTTAAAACTATTTTGCTCTCTTATGATCTTTATAAAAACTTAATTCAATATACTTAAATAGGTCCTTAAATATTTATAATCTCTTAAAAAAAGCTTCAAAATATATTTCAAATGATATTTTAACTTTTGAAATCCTTACAAATATGTTTCCTAAGCTTTCATAAGACATGCTTGAGTTCTCTTTCATGCTTTGCTCTTGAGGTTCTTTGAAAAATTTTCTTGACCTTCAAATATATTAGATTCTCTTTGAATCATTTGAGTAGTTGTCCCATACTTGATTTATACTTGATCTTCTCTTGAACCATACTTGAGCTATACTTGAACTTTGGTTAAACCACACTTGATCCATATTTCCTGAAACACAAAACTCAATCTTTTCAAGTTAAATAGTCTTTTTTTTGTTAACATAAAAACCGATTAAAAGACCTTGTTAGGCCAACAATCTCCCCCTTTTTGATGATGACAAAAAAGGAGTAAAGATAAAGATTTAAAAATGAAGTACTCCCCCTTACTATTAACATTAATAAATAAGCCATATAAAAATAAAGTTCTCCCCCTTGCTATAAGTCATAGAAAATTTATCATGTGTTCCATATATGTTGCAAGTCATAGGAAGTGCAAACCATAGAAATACTTTCAAATATCCATATCAATTTAAGTTCACATGTGTCATATATCCATCCATTTGTTCACATCAACATGTGGTTTATCAAGTTCTCATATTGTAGTTCCAAGTTCCAAGTTCTCATTCATTATGATCTCTTATTATAGTTCATCAAGATCAAGATTCCTAAGATCTCTATATATTTTATCTTTGCGTAGCACTCTCTCCCCCTTTGTCATTAGTCAAAAAGAGTGTCAAGAGTTATGAAGAACCATCAAAAAGTCATTCTTATAATCAAAAGGTAATTAGTACAAAGTAGCAATACATAGAAGTTTCATATGTTCCCATACAAAAACAGAAATACAACAAAAAGCTGCTTTATAGCATGATTACTGACAATTTGGAGTACATAAGGCTTGATTCGTTATGACAAACAAAAAGTTGCTTAATATCTAAGCTGGGTAACTTCTAACTATTCTTCTTTAGAGCCATCCCCTTGCTCTGCTCCTTCTTCCCCTTCTTCTTGAGTTCCTTCTTCTTCCGTATTCCCTTCATCACCTTCTTCTTCAAAATTTTCTTCATTTGCTGCAGAGTCATTAACATCAACATCATCATCATCATCATTTCCACTCTGAGGAGTAGAGCTAATATCCATGGGATCACTTCCTTTAGAGGATTTGGCATGATACTTTTCTATATGTGTGACCTGTTTGTTAAGTGAGGTGACATTTTCTTTGATATTCTGAAGACTAGTGCGTACTTCAGAGGAAAAACTAGAGAAATCCTTTTGAAAGGATAAGAACCAAGCAGGTGTATCTGGAGATGAGCCAAGTTCCTATGTAGAAGAGGATTGAGCAACTGTGGATACTGGTGCAGAGGCTGAGGCTGAGGCTGAAGCTGAAGCTGCTGCAGATGCAGCTGGTGCATGTGTAGTCCTTGCAGCTTTCAAATACCATCCGAAACATCCCTTATCATATCCCATTTTTTTTAGAGAAGTTTCATTAAAAAGATCATATTGAGTTCTTTTTATGAAAAACTAAAAGATATTCGTAATGTTAAGTTGAGTAAAAAGGAGAGTAAGAATTCCTCCATAAGGAAGAATAACTTGATTTGATTCCAACTTGGTCCACATCCAACGAACAATCAAACTAGCCAAGTCTAGTTTCTTGTCTTTAAGCAGACACCAAAGAACAAAGCATTCGATAGAAGAAAGATGATCAAAAGAGCCTTGTTTTGGTAAGATATTGTTTGAAACTAGCTTATGGAGAATTTGGCCTTTTAAATTTAGTTTCTTATACAGCGGAGGATGTGCAAAATAGACAGGCTCATTTTCCATAATCATGGGAAGAAAAGCTTCGGGAGTGAACCCTTGTTCTAGGATCCAAGATTGAGCAAACATAGGACTATTAAATTCTCCTAGAGTAAAATTGAAAATGAGAGATAATATTTTAGAATTCAACAGTATTTTCTTTCCTTTAACCTATGAAGAAAAAATCCCATGTTCTTATATCATGTTTGCATAAAAGATTTTGACCAAATAAGGAAAACAACCTTTCGGTTGTTGAGTGATAAAATCAAGCCATCCCATATCACGAAACAATGTAAGAATATCTAGAAATTTAGTAGCAAAGAATGATACATCCAAGACTTTACCTAAGATTAGTTCTACAGAACTCAAAGAATTTTGATAACGAATTTGAGCTCAAGGAGAACCTAACCATTTATCAAGATTTTGAGTTTCCCTCCTTGATGAAGGACCTTTGTTCGCAGTCTGCTTGATTCGAGGCATGAAGACACAAGGTTTCAGTTAAACTAGATTTTGTGTGGTGAATATGAGTAGGGTAGAGGTTCTGAATTGAAGTGAAAGTGAGGGAAGATGAAGAGTTTGAAGTTCGGATGAATGAAGCAAGTAACTTCAGAAGTCTGAAGTTAGGGTTTAGTGCGCTAATGGTATATAAACCCCGTGACTTCAGATGTCTAAAGTATTTAAGACCTGGAATTTTAAAAGTCAGAAGGAGTTAAGACGTCTGAAGTCCCAGGTTTAGTCATCTGAACGCTTCTGCTACAGTATTCAGACGTCTGGGGTGTAAACATCAGACGTTTGAAGTGCATAAAAATTCTGAATTTTCTCTTCTAATACACTTCTCTACTATGGATTAGCCCAAGTTCCCTCCTAATATGTATGAATTTTTCTTCACTTAGAGGTTTTGTAAAAATATCAGCCCATTGATCACTTGTATTATTCAAGAATTATGTCCTCTTTTTGAACATGATCTCTCAAAAAATGATGTCTTATGTCTATATGTTTAGTTCTTGAGTGTGAAATTGGGTTTTTAGATATAATTATGGCACTTGTGTTATCACACTTTTATTGGTATTGTTTTATACTCTAGATTGAAATCTTTTGATTGTTGTTTCATATATAAGATTTGTGCACAACAACTTCCCGCTGCCACATATTCAGCTTCGGCGGTTGATAAAGCTATAGAGTTTTGTTTCTTTGAGAACTATGATACTAAGGATTGTCCTAGAAAGTGACATGTGCCACTTGTACTTTTTCTATCAATCTTACATCCGGCACAATCAACATCGGAGTAACTTATCATATTAAAATCAGTGTCTTTTGGATACCATAAACCTAGATCAAGTGATCCTACCAAATACCTGAGAATTCTCTTGACGGCTATTAAGCGAGATTCCTTGGGGGCTGATTGAAATCTTGCTCACATACACACACTAAACATAATATCCGACCTACTAGCAGTTAAATATAGTAAGCTACCAATAATTCGTCTATAGTGTGTGATATCTACTTGTTTTCCTTTTTCATCTTTATCAAGACTTGTAGTTGTACTCATAGGAGTTCCTATAGGTTTACTTTGTTCCATATCAAACTTTTTGAGCATATCCTTGATGTACTTAGTTTGATTTATGAAAGATCCATTTTCGTCTTGTTTTATTTGTAATCCTAGAAAATAGTTTAGCTCCCCCATCATACTCATCTCAAATTCTTTTTGCATATAAGTTGCAAATTCTTTGCATAGATCTTCATTTGTAGCTCCAAATAAAATATCATCCACATATATTTGAACAATTAGCATATCTTTGTTTTTGGTTTTAATTAATAGAGTACTATCAACCATTCCTCTTGTAAATTCATTTTTGAGTAAAAATTTACTTAACCTCTTATATCAAGCTCTTGGAGCTTGTTTCAAACCATAAAGGGCTTTAGTTCAATTTGAATACATGGTTTGGATTTTTAGGATTTTCAAAACCTAGAGGTTGTTTGACATACACTTCTTCATTTATATATCCATTTAAGAATGCACTCTTTACATCCATTTGATATAATTTAAAATCCTTATGGGCTGCATAGGCTAAAAGCATCCTAATTGCTTCCATCCTTGCCACAGGAGCAAAGGTTGCATCATAATCAATTTCTTCTTCTTGATTATACCCTTGTGCTACTAGCCTAACTTTATTTCTTACAACTCCATTTTCATCCTTCTTATTTCTAAACACCCATTTAGTTCCTATGATTGATTTATCTTTGGGTTTTGGTATAAGTTCCCATACTTGACTTCTATCAAATTGATTTAATTCCTCTTGCATAGCTATAATCCATGAATCATCATTCAAAGTTTCTTCAATGTTTTTAGGTTCATCTTGGGATAAAAATGCATAATGATCACAAATATTTTTTAGTGAGGCTCTAGTGGTTATCCCTTTTGATGTTTTACCAAGAATTTGTTCTTTTGGGTGATTTTTATCATATTTCCATTCTTTATGAAGTTTCAGATTTTCTATAGGGTTTTCATTTGGAGCATCATTATTATTTTCTTCTTATTTCAAAATCTTTTTCTTTTTTTGAAATAACTTATTTTTCATCATTCTTATCTTTAATGTTATGATTATTTGATTCATCAAAAGTTATATGAATTGATTCCATAATTGTAGAAGTTCTTTTATTATAAATTCTATATGCTTTACTATTTGTAGAATAACTTAAGAAGAAACCTTCATCTGACTTTGCATCACACTTTCCTAGATCATCTTTAGTATTTAATATAAAGCGTTTGCAATCGAATACATGAAAGTAGGAAATATTAGGTTTTCTATCTTTCCAAAGTTCATATGGTGTTTTATCTATTTTTGATCTTATTAAAACCCTATTTACAATATAGCATGCTGTATTTACAGCTTCTGCCCAAAAATATTTAGGTAAATTATTTTCATTTAGCATTATTCTTGCCATTTCTTGTAAAATTCTATTTTTCCTTTCAACAACTCCATTTTGTTGTGGAGTTCTAGGTGCTGAAAAATTATGAGTTATTCCATGTTCATTACAAAATTTATCAACTTCCTTATTTTTAAACTCTCTTCCTTGGTCACTTCTAAAGTTTGTTACATTATAGCCTTTCTCATTTTGTAATTTTTTGCATAAGGTTATTAAATGGTTACAAGCTTCATCTTTGTTTGCTAAAAAGATTACCCAAGTAAATCTTGAATAATCATCTACTATAACAAAAGTATATTATTTTCCACCTAAGCTTAAGGTTCTAGTTGGACCAAATAAGTCTAGATGCAAGAGTTCTAGGGGTCTTTTGGTGGATATGTATTTTTTTCTTTTTAAAGCTGGTTTCAACTTATTTTCCCTTTTGACATGCATCACACAACTTGTCTTTTATGAATTTAGTATTTGGTAGTCCTTTTACAATATTTTTCTTAGATAATTTGGATAGTAGGTCCATGCTAGCATGACCTAGTTTCCTATGCCATAACCAACTTACTTCATTCATAGTTGTTAAACAAGTTATGTTCTGATTTGCTATTTTCTCAAGATTTATGCAATAAACATTATTTATTCTTTGAGCCATAAATATAGTTTCTTTATTTTTAGGATTTCAGATAACACATTTTTCTTTCATGAAAATTACTTCGAACCCTTTATCACTTAGTTGACTAATACTTAAAAGATTATGTTTTAGTCCTTCCACTAATAGCACATTATCTATAGTAAGTAAAGGTTCTTCACCAATTTTTACGATACCAACAATTTTACCTTTGGCATTGTCGTCGAAAGTAACGTATCCCGCATCCATTTGTTTTAAAGTAGTGAACTTGGTCTTGTCACCGGTCATATGCCTTGAGCATCCGCTGTCCAAGTACCATTTTTCCATTGTCATTGTTGTCCTAAGACAAACCTACAATGAGGAATACTATGTGTTAGTTTTTGGAACCCAAATTCTGATGACTTTCTTTGTTTTGGTGTTGGTTCCACTATTTGTTTTCCATTCTCCTTGAACTTTAACATATTTTCTTTTTAATGGGCAATTAAACATCACATGACCTTTAGTCTTGCACATATAGCAAGTGGTGTGTTTATGTTTGTTATTTGATGAAGTGCTAGCATAAAACTTAGCTTCCTTAACAAAATATCCCTTGTATAGATTTTTATTCCTTTTATTTGTTTTACCGTTGTAGTCTATTCCTTCTTTGTTTCCATGTAGCCTTTGCTGTCCAATTATCTTTTCAAAGTTTTTTTTTTTTTCCTTTAGTGAAATTATAGACAATCTCTTATTTATCCTTAACTACCTTTTTGAGTTCATTTATTTCTAATTTTTTCTTATTCAAGCCATCTTTATGAGTTTTATCTAACTCTTGTTTTACTATATTTATTTCTTCTTCCAACTTCTTAATATAAGTATTTCTTTCTTCTTCAATAGCTTTAAATGATTCATGTTACTTTACTAGATCTTGATTTTGATCTTTCAAAGTTATATTTCTTTTAGAAACTTTTATAAATCTTTTATGTAATGAGAATAATTTAGTTTGTAATTCCTTATAAGAGGGCATGCAATCACACGACTCATTTTGAGATTCGGTTGAAGAATAGTAAGAATTTACCTCTTCGTTGTTTGCCATGAAGCATATATTCACCATCTCTTGTTCACTTGATTCAATTTCAGTTTCGCTGGAGCTTGAGTCATCCCAAGTATCTTTCATTTCTTCTTTCTTTTTCTTCTTGTCTTTCTTGAATAATGGACAGTCCGGTTTGATATGCCTTGGTTTTTTGCAATGATAACAAATTGGTGGTTCATTTTTACCTTTATTTTCTTTCCTACTTGTTTCTCCTTTTTCAATTTTCTTTTTATTAAACTTTCTGGGAAACCTTTTATTTCTTCTATAAAATTTTCTTAGTCTCTTAGTAATGAATGCCAACTCGTCTTGATCTAAGTCACTTGTTTCGCTTTCTTCTTCACTAGTGGTATGGCTAGATGCTTTTAGAGCTATGGATCTTTTATGCTTCAGTTCAGGATTCCTTTCTTTCAAGGCCATTTCATATGTAAGAAGTGAACCTATAAGTTCATCCAAAGAAGTAGTCTTAAGGTTTCTACCTTCCGTGATAGTTGTAGCCTTTGGTTCCCAAATAGAGGGTAGGCCTCTTAGAATTTTTCTGATCATTTCATATGTAGTATAGGTTTTTCCTAAGGCACTTAAAGAGTTTATTATATGGGTAAATATGGTGTACATGCTTGATATTGATTCATCAGAATTCATTTTGAATGCTTCGTATTCGCTTGTTAACATGTCTATCCTATTATCTCTAACACCAATGGTTCCTTCATAAGTTACTTCTAGTTTGTCCCAAATCTCCTTAGTTGTTTTGCAGGCCATAACTCGATTAAACTCATTAGCATCTAATGCACAATATAACGCATTTATAGCACTAGCATTTATTTGAAGCATTTTATAATCTAAGTCGGTCATGTCTTTCTTTTCTTTCGAAATATGTTTTCCATCAACTATCTTAGTAAGGATAAGATTTCCATCCATAACAACTTCCCATGCTTTCCAATCCATGTGTTGGAGATATATTTTCATTCTCTTTTTTCGAAAGGTATAATTGTGTCCACAAAAGATTGGTGGACGAGTTGAGGATTGACCTTCACCGAAGGGTGCTACTCCTATGTTTGCCATTAGATCTTTTTATAGTTTCTTGTTAAGAATTTCTACAACTAGTCTCTGATACCAATTGAAATTAGGAATAGCTTCCCAAGAGGGAGGGTGAATTGGAATCTTTTTAATTTTGATAATTTTTTATCTTTTGCTTAAGATACTAAAGAAAGCACAACTGATAACTGATAGTCACACTTTAGAATACTTGTAATTTAAATAAACAAGCCAATTAATAAAGTCAAAACAATTCAATCACTCAATCAAGAATATTTTTTCTTTTGTTGATGTTCCTATGGATGTTTATCACCTTCTTTGAGTACGCTTTTAGTATGCACTTCTCTTGATCAAGATTTCCGCAGATTAACCAACGTACTCCCTTTTTGGGTTTCTGCAAATGGTTAATCGAAACGTACTTTCTAAATACCAAGAGTCTTTGTTTCTTTCTCTTTGCAACTTGCAACCTGCACCTTTTAAATCATACAACACAGCAAATATAGTATGTAAAGTAAAGAGAAAGACACAAGATTTTTTATGAGGTTTAGCTTCAACACAGCCTACGTCCTCGCCCTTGGAAAAACACCGAAGGGTTCCACTATAGCAATTCCATTACCGGGTGGAACGACTCCTATTTACAATCACTCCTTGGTCAAGGCTAGAGCCTGCCTTCTCCAAACAATATGCCCTTATTTGGTCATGATCCAATAGCCTGGAATCATCCAAAATCTACAAAAGAGATATCAAAAAGCTGGTGTACAAGAGAGGCTCACACAAAGAGCAGATTAGTACAAATTAAAACTATGTACTTCAAAAGAGAAATATCAAGAATGAAATAAACTTTTGAAGTTTTTCAAATATTTCACCAAATTCCTTTTCTCCAGATGAGAAATCAGTAATTCTTCAGAATTTGATGAGCAAGAATATCAGAACAACAGTACTTTCAGCTTTGCAAGAGATTGATCAAAAGAGATTTTGAGAGCAAGAGTGCTTTTAGAGATTATCAATATTTGGTGTGTATTTTTATTTGCAAAAAACATGTATTTATAGACTCTTAAGCAAGTTTCCTTAAATAATTTCCCAAGATATTAGAAAATTTGGGGTTCAAACGGCTATAATTTAAAAAATAAGATTTTTAAAATTTTTCCCGTTGAGCAGTGTTCAGATGTCTGAGGACTCGAGGTCAGACGTCTGAAGTTCCTGAAGCCCCTTTAAAATAGAACTAGATACAAGGTCAGATGTCTGAAGTCTGGGTTCAAACGTCTGAAGTTCCAGGTTCAGATGTCTAAAGTCGCGAGTTCAAACGTCTAAACTACTACTGCCACTTTCTGTCTTGTTTCATAAAATCTTCACACGTCTGCACTTAATCTTCAGACGTCTGAAGTAATTCTTCAGATGTCTGAACTTAAAGTTTAGTCATCTGAAGGCTTTACTTCAGTCTTCTGAGCTATCAAAATCCTGTTTTATAAAATATTTTTCTTTAAAACTATTTTGCTCTCTTATGATCTTTATAAAAACTTAATTCAATATACTTAAATAGGTCCTTAAATCTTTATAATCTCTTGAAAAAACCTTCAAAATATATTTCAAATCATATTTTAACTTTTGAAATACTTATAAATATGTTTCCTAAGCTTTTATAAGACATGCTTGAGTTCTCTTTCATGCTTTGCTCTTGAGGTTCTTTGAAAAATTTTCTTGACCTTCAAATATATTAGATTCTCTTTGAATCATTTGAGTAGTTGTCCCATACTTGATTTATACTTGATCTTCTCTTGAACCATACTTGAGCTATACTTGAACTTTGCTTAAACCACATTTGATCCATATTTCCTGAAACACAAAACTCAATATTTTCAAGTTAAATAGTCCTTTGTTTGTTAACATCAAATTGATTGAAAGACCTTGTTAGACCAACACTGTATAATTATCAAATATGAACCAAATCAAATAAAAAAATTAGTTAACCACAATTAACCAATGCATACACCATTTTAACGTGAATGGACAGTCCGCCTTGAGTTGCATAGTAATAGCACATAAAAGTAAGGTTTTGAGTTCTTCCAAATTTACAAAAGATATGTTCCTAAAATTTATAGAGATGAAGTTCTAATGTAGAAGTAATATTAAAACATACACCACACATAAAATGCATATCGACTCATTAAAAACAGTGGCAAATAAATAGTACAAAACAGTCATGAAAATCATAATTAAATTAGTTCATAGAATCAGCATGTAGATCTAAAAAAGAAGAATAAACCTAAAGAAAACGTAAAGAACAAAAACTACACATGGATTTTTCTTACTTTCGTCTCATATTTCAGAAATATCAAAAATAGAAGGCACACCTTATATTATAAAGAACAAAGAATTAGGGCCTGAAGCACACTGCATACATTCAAAACAGAAAAAAAAAAATATAATTGAATATGATTAACCATATTGTTATAGGCAGACCATTTTGTTGGTATTATGGCTTGAATGCATTAAGTTAACCTTTCCCACAAACTCAGACCAAAACTTATCAAAGTGATCTGCTCAAATCAAATGCAAACAAATAAAATAAGAAAGAAAAAAGGAACTTATCTCGAATCTCTTATTTGGGGACATTGATACAAACAACTTTGACATGCTCCCAAAAATGATTGAAAGACCTTGTTAGGCCAACAATCTCCCCTCCCCTTTTTTGATGATGACAAACAAGGAGTAAAAATAAAGGTTTTATGTGAAATGAAGTACTCCCCCTTACAATGAGCATTAGCAAGCCATGTAAATAGCCATGTAGATGAAGTACTCTCCTTACTATAAGCAGTAATAAGCAAGCCATGTAGATAAGTTCATCATATGCTCATTCATCATCTATCAAATATTCTTTATTTATCCAATTGATGAGTTGCATAGTAAGTTATTGCTGATATCATATATCCATGTCAGCTTAAGTTATTGCTAATATCATATATCCATGTCAGCTAAAACCACTCAGTCATTGTGTCATTTATGTCATTTATCTTTACTGAAACCACTCTACTCTCTCCCCCTTTGTCATTAGTCAAAAAGAGTAATTGGATTATGAAAATTTATCAAAAGGAAATTCTCATAACAAGACGTAGTTAGTACAAAAGAGCATCTATAGATCAACTCAAAATATCAATACATAGAAGTTTCATGTGTACCCTTACAAAAAGTTTCATAGTGCTATGAGTACAAAACATCTGAGGTACATTTGGAATCAACATAAGTCCTAATACTTCAATACATGCAAAAAGTGTTATGACAACCTAGGTTAGGAAATTCTATCTTATCCTTCTTCTTCAGAATCATCTCCTTCTACTTCTTCTTCTTGGGATCCTTCTTCTTTAGTATTGGCTTCATCTTCCTGGTTTCCTTCTCCTTCAGAATCTCCTTCATTTTCTATAGAGTCATTATGATAATTATCATCTGCACTGGGAGGAGCAAAGGAAATGTCCAAGGGATCACCTCCCTTAGAAGATCTAGCCTGATATGTTTCTATATGAGTGACACGCTTATCAAGTGATGTGACTTTTTCTTTAATATTCTGAAACCCAATGCGAATTTCATATGAAAAATTGGAGAAATCCTTTTGGAAGGATAAGAACCACGAAGGTGTGTCATGAGATGAACCAAGGTCCTGCGTAGAAGAAGATTGTGCAGCTGTTGATACTGGTGCTGAGGTTGAGGCTGAGGCTGAACCTGAGGCTAGTGTTACATGTTGAGTCCTTCCTGACTTCAAGTACCCTCCTGAACTCCCCTTGTCATACCCCATTTGCTTTAGGGAAGTCTCATTGAAAAGATCATATCGGGTTCTTTTTATGAAGAATTCAGAACTATTGGTAACATGAAGATGGTTAAAGAGAAGAGTAAGAATTCCTCCATAAGGAAGAACAACTCGAGAAGATTCCAGTTTGGTCCACATCCATCTAATGATTAAACTAGCCAAGTCTAGTTTCTTTCCTTTAAGAAGACACCAAAGAACAAAACATTCATTATAGGCAAGATGATCAAAAAAGCCTTGTTTAGGTAGGATATTGTTTGAAACGAGTTTGTGTAGAATCTGGCCATTTAAGCTTAATTGTTTGTATAACGGAGGATGCCCAAAATAGATAGGTTCATTTTCCATGATCATTGGAAGAAAAGCTTCAAGAGTGAATCCTTGCTCTAGAATCCAGGATTGAGTAAACATGGGGCAGTTAAAATCACCTGGAGTAATTTTAAAAATGGGAGACAATATTTTAGAGTTCAACAAAATTTTCTTTCCTTTAACTTCCGAAGAAATAATCCCATTTTCATTTGTCATATTCACATAGAAAATTTTGATAAGATGGGGAAAACATCCTTTGGGTTGTTGGGTGATGAAATCAAACCAACCAATGGCATGAAATAATGGAAGGATATTTGGAAACTCAGTATTGAAGAATGAAACATCCAGAATTTTACCTAAGATAGGATCTACTGTACCGAGTGAAGTGCGATAACGAATTCAAGCTCGAGGAGCCACAAGCCACTTGTCAAGGTTTTGAGCATCTTTCCCCGATGAAGATCCTTTGTTGGCAGTTTGCCTGATTCGAGGCATAAGGGTATGAGAATGAGATGCCCTTGTTTTCGTGGATTAATTCTTTGAAGGATAGAAGCTTTGGATTGAAGTGAAAATAAGAAATGATGGAGAGGAAGGTGTTCGGATGAGTGGAGCAACCAATTTCAGAAGTCTGAAATTAGGGTTTAGCCCGTTAGTTATATTTAAACCCCACAACTTCAGATGACTGAAGATTAACTTCAGTTGTCTGAAGATTTTAAAGTCTAGAATTTGAAGAGGCAGTAGCCTCCCAGACGTCTGAAGTTCTAGGTTTAGTCATCTATACCTGTTTGCTACAGTGTTCAGTCATCTGGAGTGTGAAGTTCAGATGACCGAAGTGCAGAGGAATGTTGAAATATATATATATATATATATATTACTATGCTTCTCTGCTATGGATTAGCCCAAGTTCTCTCCTAATATGTATAAATCTTTCTTCACTTAGGGGTTTTGTAAATATGTCAGCCCATTGATCACTTGTATTTATAAATTCAAGAATTATATCCTCTTTTTGAACATGATATCTCAAAAAATGATGTCTTATGTCTATATGTTTAGTTCTTGAGTGTGAAATTGGGTTTTTAGATATATTTATGGCACTTGTGTTATCACACTTTATTGGCATTTTTTTATACTCTAGATTGAAGTCTTTTAATTGTTGTTTCATGTATAAGATTTGTGCACAACAACTTCCGGCTACCACATATTCAGGTTTGGCGGTTGATAAGGCTATAGAATTTTGTTTCTTTGAGAACCATGATACTAAGGATTGTCCTAGAAAGTGACATGTGTCACTTGTACTTTTTCTATCAATCTTACATCCGGGATAATCAGCATCAAAGTAACTTATCATATTAAAACCAGTGTCCTTTGGATACCATAAACCTAGATCAAGTGATCCTATCAAGTACCTAAGAATTCTCTTCACAGCTGTTAGGTGGGATTCCTTGGGTGCTGATTGAAATCTAGCACACATACACACACTAAACATAATATCAGACCTACTACCAGTTAAATATAGTAAACTACCAATAATTCCTCTATAGTGTGTTATGTCTACTTGTTTTCCTTTTTCATCTCTATCAAGGCTTGTGGATGTACTCATAGGAGTTCCTATGGGTTTACTTTGTTCCATATCAAACTTTTTGAGCATATCCTTGATGTACTTAGTTTGATTTATAAATGTTCCATTTTTAGCTTGTTTAATTTATAATCCTAGAAAATAATTTAATTCCCCCATCATACTTATTTCAAATTCTTTTTGCATACATGTGGCAAAGTCCTTGCATAGATCTTCATTTGTAGCTCCAAATATAATATCATCCACATATATTTGAACTATTAGCATATCTTTGTTTTTGGATTTAATGAATAAAGTACTATCAACCATTCCTCTTGTGAATTCATTTTTAAGTAGAAATTTACTTAACCTCTCATACCAATCTCTTGGAGCTTATTTCAAACCATAACGAGCTTTTGTCAATTTGAATACATTGTTTGGATTTTTAGAATTTTCAAAATTGGAGGTTGTTTGACAAATACTTCTTCATTTATATCCATTTAAGAATGCACTTTTTACATCCATTTGATAAAACTTAAAATCCTTATGGGCTGCATAAGCTAGAAGCATCCTAATTGCTTCCATTCTTGCCATAGGGACAAAGGTCTCATCGTAATCAATTCCTTCTTCTTGATTATACCCTTGTGCTACTAGCCTAACTTTATTTCTTACAACTACTCCATTTTCGTCCTTTTTATTTCTAAACACCCATTTAATTCCTATGACTGATTTATCTTTGGGTTTAGGTACTTGACTCCTTTCAAATTCATTTAGTTCCTCCTACATAGTTATAATTCAAGAATCATCATTTAAGGCTTCTTCAATGTTTTTGGGTTCATCTTGGGATAAAAAGGCATAATGGTTGCAAATATTTTTTAGTGAGGCTCTAGTAGTTATTCCTTTTGATGTTTCACCAAGAATTTGTTCTTTTGGGTGATTTTTATCATATTTTCATTCTTTAGGAAGTTTTAGATTTTCTATAAGGTTTTCATTTGGAGCATCATTATTATTTTCTTCTCTTTTTTCAAGGTCTTCTTCTTTTTGTGGAGTATCTTTTTTTTCATCATTCTTATCTTTAATGTCATCATTATTTGATTCATCAAAAGTTATGTGTATTGATTCCATAATGGTAAAAGTTCTTTTATTATAAACCCTATAAGCTTTACTATTTGTAGAGTAACCTAGGAAGATACCTTCATCCAACTTTGCATCAAACTTTCCTAAATCATCTTTAGTGTTAAGGATAAAACATTTGCATCTAAATACATGAAAGTAGGAAATATTAGGTTTTCTGCCTTTCCAAAGTTCATATGGTGTTTTGTCTATTTTTGATCTTATTATACCCTATTTACAATGTAGCATGTTGTATTTACAACTTCTGCCCAAAAGTATTTAGGTAGATTATTTTCATTAAGCATTGTTCTTGCCATTTCTTGTAGAGTTCTATTTTTCCTTTCTACAACTCCATTTTGTTGTGGAGTTCTAGGTGCTAAAAAATTATGAGTTATTCCATGTTCATTACAAAATTTATCAACTTTCTTGTTTTTAAACTCTCTTCCTTGGTCATTTCTAAAGCTTGTTATATTATAGCCCTTATCATTTTGTAATTTCTTGTATAAGGTTATTAATAGATTACAAGCTTCATCTTTGTTTGCTAGAAATATTACCCAAGTAAATCTTGAATAATCATATACTATTACAAAAGTATATTGTTTTCCTCATAAACTAAAGGATCTAGTTGGACCAAATAAGTCTAAGTACAAGAGTTCTATAGGTTTTTTGGTGGATATATATTTTTTCTTTTTGAAGCTTGTTTTTACTTGTTTTCCTTTTTAGCATGCATCACACATCTTGTCTTTAATGAATTTTGTATTTGGTAGTCCTTTTATAAGATTTTTCTTAGATAATTTGGATAGTAGGTCCATGCTTACATGTCCTAGTTTCCTATGTCATATCCAACTTACTTCATTCATTGCTGTCAAACAAGTTATGTTTTGATTTGCTAATTTCTCAAGATTTATGCAGTAGACATTATTTATTCTACGAGCTATAAGCAGAGTTTCTTTGTTTTTAGGATTTTGGATAACACATTTTTCTTTCATAAAAATTATTTCGAACCCTTTGTCACTTAGTTGACTAATACTTAAAAGATTATGTTTTAGTCCCTCTACTAATAGCACATTATCTATAGTGAGTGAAGGTTCTTTTCCAATTTTATCGATGCCAATGATTTTACCTTTGGCATTGTCACCGAAGGGGACATATCCCCCATCCTTTTGTTTTAAAGTAGTGAACTTGGTCTTGTCACAGGTCATGTGCCTTGAGCACCCGCTGACCAAGTACCATTTATCTGTTGACGTTGTTGCCCTAAAGCAAACCTACAATGAAGGATACTATGTGTTAGTTTTTGGAACCCAAATTCTTTTGACTTTCTTTGTTTTGTTATTAGTTCCACTATTGGCTTTCCATTCTCCTTGAACTTTAACCTACTTTATTTTTAATGGGCAATTAAACATTACATGACCTTTATTCTTGCACATATAGCAAGTGGTGTGTTCATATTTGTTGTTTGATGAAGTGCTAGCATAGTACTTAGCTTCTTTAACAAAGTATCCCATGTATAAATTTTTATTCCTTTTATTTGCTTTACCGTTGTAGCCTATTCCTTCTTTGTTCCCATGAAGCTTTTGTTGTCCAATCATCTTTTCAAAGTTTTCTTTACCTTTGATAAAGTTATAGATAATCTTTTCTTTATCCTCATCTGCCTTTTTGAGTTCATTTATTTCTAGATCCTTTTTATTCAAATTATCTTTATGAGTTTTACCTAACTCTTGTGTTGCTATATTTATTTCTTCTTCCAACTTCTTCATATGAGAATTTTTTTCTTCTTCAATAGCTTTGAATGATTCAAATTGCTTCACTAGTTCTTTATTTTGATCTTTCAAAGTTATATTTCTCTTATAAATTTTTATGAATCTTTTATGTAGTGAGAATAACTCAGCTTGTAATTCCTTATAGGAAGGCAAACTATCACACGACTCATCACAAGACTCATTTTGAGATTCGGTTGAATAGTAGTAAGAATTTACCTCTTCGTCATTCGCCATGAAGCACATATTTGCTATCTCTTGTCCACTTGTTTCGTTTTCTATTTCGCTGGAGTTAGAGTCATCCCAAGTAGCCTTCATAACTTCCTTCTTTTTCTTCTTGTCTTTCTTAAGCAACGGACAGTCCGGTTTGATATGCCCTGGTTTCTTGCAATGATAGCATATTGGTGGTTCATTCTTACCTTTATTTTCTTTCCTACTTGTCTCTCCTTTTTCGGGTTTCTTTTTATTGAACTTTCTAGAAAACCTTTTATTCCTTCTATAGAATTTGCCTAGTCTCTTAGTAATGAATGCTAATTCATCTTGATCTAAGTCACTTGTTTCACTTTCCTCTTCACTAGTGCTGTGACTAGATGCTTTTAGTGTAATGGATCTTTTATGCTTTGGTTCAAGGTTTCTTTCTTTTAAGGCCATTTCATATGTAAGAAGTGAGCCTATAAGTTCATCTAAAGAAGTGGTCTTGAGGTGTCTACCTTCTGTGATAGTTGTAGCCTTTGGTTCCCATATGGAGGGAACGCCTCTTAGAATTTTTCTAATCATTTCGTAGGTAGTATAAGTTTTCCCTAAGGCACTTAAGGAATTTATTATATGGGTAAATCTGGTGTACATACTTGGTATTGTTTCATCATAATTCATCTTGAATGCTTCATATTCGCTTGTTAACATGTCTGTCCTATTATCTCTACCATCAATTGTTCCTTCATATGTTACTTCTAATTTGTCCCAAATTTCTTTAACTGTTTTGCAAGCCATGACTCTGTCAAATTTACTAGCATCTAATGCACAGTATAACGCATTTATAGCGCTTGCATTTATTTGAAGCATTTTATAATCTAAGTCAGTCATATCTTTCTTTTCGTTTGATATGTGTTTTGCATCAACTATCTTAGTGGGAATAAGGTTTTCATCCATAACAACTTCCCATGCTTTCCAATCCATGTGTTGGAGATATATTTCCATTCTCTTTTTCCAAAAGGTATAATTGTGTCCACAAAAGATTGGTAGACGGGTTGAGGATTGGCCTTCACCAAAGGGTGCTACTCCAATGTTTGCCATTTGATCTTTTTATAGTTTCTTGTTAGGAATTTCTATAACTTAACTCTAATACCAATTGAAATTAGGAATAACTTCCCAAGAGGGGGGGGGGTGAATTGGATTCTTTTTAATTTTAATATTTTTTAGCTTTGCTTATGACACCAAGAAAAACATAATAAATAACTAATAATCACACTTAAAAATATTGAAATTTAAAATTCACAAGCCAATCAATTAAACTTAAACAATTCAACCACTCAAGCAAGAATCTTAGTACTTTTATCAATTTCCCTGTAGATGTTCACAACCTTCTTTAGATAACCTCTTCACATGCACTTCTCTTGATCAAGATTTCCGCAGATTAACCAACATACTCCCTTTTGGGTTTCCGTAAATGGTCAATCAAAACGTACTTTCTAAATATCAAGAGTCTTTCTTTATTTCTAACTTAGAACCTGCAACCTGCACTTTAAATCACACAACAACAGCTTGTACAAAAAATAGGAAGTAAAGAAGAAAGAAAGACACAAGGTTTTTACAAGGTTCGACTTCAACATAGCTTACGTCCTCGCCCTTGGCAAAATACCAAAGGGTTCCACTATAGTAGTTCCTTTACCGGGCGGAACAACACCTATTTACAATCACTCCTTTGCTAAGTCTAGAGCCCGCCTTCTCCAAACAATATACCCTTGTTTGGTCAACGATCCAACGGCTTGGAATCGTCCAAAATCTACAAGAGAAATAACAAGAAGCTGGTGTACACGAGATGCTCACACAAAGAGCAGGTTAGTACAAATTGAAACTATGTACTTCAAAAGATAAATATCAAAAAAGAAATACACTTTTGAAACTTAACAAGTATTTCACCAAATTCCTTTTCCCCAAATGAGAAATCAGTAATCTAACTTCAGGAATTGATGAGCTAGAATCTCAGAATCACAGCACTTTCAGATGGCAAGAGATGATCAAGATGAGGCTTTGAAAGCAAGAGAACTTGTGAGAGATTTTCAATGCTTTTTATGTATTTTGATTTACAAAAACCATATATTTATAGGTTTTCAAACAAGTTTCCTTGTTGCAAAAGTTTCCTTAGAGAGTTTCTCAAGTTGTTAAAAAATTTGGAGCTCAAACAGCTATAATTTAAAATATTAGATTTTAAAAAATTTGCCCATTGAACAGTGTTCAGGTGACTGAAGAGTTGAGTTCAGTCATCTGAAGTTCCTAAAACCCTTTAAAAAATAAACTGGACACAAGGTCAGATGACTGAAGTGTGGGTTCAGATGTCTAAAGCGTAGAGCTCAGATGTCTGAAGTGTCAAGTTCAGACGTCTGAACAGCTACTTCCTGTTTCAGTTTTGTTCTAAAAAATCTTCAGACGTCTGAACTTATTCTTTAGATGTCCCAAGTAATTCTTCAGACATCTAAACAATGAGTTCAGTCATCTGAACAGACAAAAAGCTGTTTTAAAATTATTTTCCATTATAAATGATTTGCTCTCTTATTCTGATTTTTACAAAACTTGTTTCAATAATCCTAAATAGGTCTTTAGGTCCTCATAATCTCTTGGAAAAGCTTTAAAACATATTTCAAACGATATTTAGCTTTGAAATACTTACAATATGTTTCCTAAGACTTTTTATGCCAAGCTTGAGATCATTCTCATTCTTTGCTTTTGAAGTTCTTTGGATATTTGCTTGAGCAAGTTTTATCTGCAAATGCCTTAATTTCTCTTTGGATCATTTGTTAGTTTATCTTCCTTGATCACCCACACTTGATCCATACTTGATTTTCACTTGATCCATACTTGATCCATATTTCCTGAAACACAAAAACTCAACCTTTCCAAGTTAAATTGTCCTTTGTTTGTTATCACCAAAACTAATTGAAAGACCTTGTTAGGCCAACACCGTCACTAATATTGTTCACTAAATTATTTTTATATTTTTTTAAATAAAAAAACTATAAATGATGGATTACCAAACCGTCACTACTAACGGGCTGTTAGTGACAATTCTCTGAACCGTCACTAATAGTGTAAAATAAATTATTTTTATTTATTAATAAATACTAGTAGTGACGGTTAGTTAATCGTCACTAATACCCCAGAATTGTCGCTAATATTTTTCCGAAATAATTTACGTGCGAAAAATATTTCTCGCGCAGTTTTTAGTAACGAAAGTATTAATGACAGTTTTAAAATTGTTACTAATAGTGTTGTATTAGTGACGGTTCTTAAAAACTGTCACTAATACCAACTTTTTGTGACGAATTTCATCACTAATACTTTCGTGACCAAAAACTAGTTTTTTTGTAATGTTTCTTACCGATTTTATTAGATTTAAAGAACTTATGTCTCATTTTAGTGTAATTTTTTTTTTATTTTATAGTAAATTTTATTGATTTAAAATTTATAAAATTTTCTTATATAAATATGTACCTTTACCCAATGCCTCTCTACACATAATTTTGAGATGGTTTTAATATTCAATAACTTAGATAAATTTATATAACTAAAAAATGTTGAATATAGCATATTCTGTTTTTAAGTCAATATTCGAACATAATATTTTTAAAATAAAAATCTCAACTTTTTGTCCCTACAATTTTTTTAGGGAACAATGTATTTTAATGTAGCAAAAATAATCTAGGATAAGTGTTATTTAATAATAATAATTTAAACCAACCAAATTACAGAAACTTAAAATAAAAAAATATGTGCAAAATATTTATTTATATTCAGCATTTAGATGCCTAACCATTACATTGCGTGTCTTTCCCCAGAATAAACACAATATAATATTTCGAATAAAAAATATATAAATTTATAATTAAATAATTTGGATAAAAGGATTTAAAAAATTTAACAAAGCCCCCTGGTTGATTTTACAATTTTACCCATTTGATTTTGCTGAGTAGCTGGCGCGCTAACGTTTTGGAAGTATATGACATTGCGTTGCACTCTGCGGAGCGGCAGGAGGGACACGCGACGCCAGGTGAGGTGCAGTGCATGGTTGAACCCACGACCGGGCTGTCGGTTTAGAAGAGTTCAATGGAAAGGAGTGCGGGGAGCGTGAACGGCTTTGGACGCATGTGCCGGCCTAGAACAGTCTTTACCTCACAGAGGGTGACAAGTGGAAGGACACGTGCCAGACTTCTATGTTTTCACGTGGTCCGCTTTACTACCGACGTCCCAGGTGGGGCCCATAGATGGTATTGGGCCGTTGCGTTTGTGGATGCGCTGTAACAGAAAGAGCCATATTCAAACAGAACAACTTACTTTTGATTCGCTTTATGAATCTTCTCGCTTTCCGTTGTTTGTTTTTTATTTCTACTTTTTTTTTCCCCGTTTTTTGGCGTAAATTCTGTTATCAGTCACTAAATGTGTGGCTGCGAACGCTGGATTGTTTTAATTGAACTTAACAATGTAGATTTGGGAGGTAGGACTTCTCGGAGTTTTTCAATTTTAATATTATTTTAATTAAAATTATTTAAAAACAGTTCTGCTGAAATTTTATTTTCCAAATTGATACATCTAAAAAAATATTGACCTATCCAACAATTTTTAAATAGGATACGGTGAACTATCATATTTTTTAATCGAGCATAAAAGTATGGTTATGAACATTTTCAATATTTATTTCATTATTTTAGTTGCACATAATACAGAGTTAATGAGTAAACTAATTGATGTGCTTTAAGATAGGAAAGTTTTGTTTTTTTTTTTTTTGCAGTCTCTCGTGCATTTCTCTTTCTTTGTCTCTAGGTTTTTTATTTTCACTTCTTTAGGAGGACTTCTTCTTCTCCATCCCTTGTGATTGCTCATTTTTGTTAATAGTATTTTATTATTTATTGAAATAAGGTTTTTTTTATTTATTCAAATTAGGAGGTAAGATATTATTAGTGTCATGAGAGAAGTAACCAGACATAATTAATTTAGACTTCTATAATGACTTTTCACTAACAATTTACTTGAATCATAAGTCATGTAAATTATGAGCATATGTTACTATAAAACTTTGTAATTATGGAAATAGTTTGTGTATTTGAATTGTATACATATTTTGCAATAACTTTACTACAATATTTTTCTATATATGCAAGATTTATTTTGATTCAATAGAGAATGAATTTTTATTTTCCAATTGGCGAGTGATTGTGGGGTTGACCCTTAATGAGTTGTATGCTATTTGTTGTGCAGAGTGGTTGAATGCCAATGCGCAGCGGAAACCAACAAATCGAATCGGAACAATTAATGCAAGCAACCAATGATGAATATGCGGAAACACAATCAATCACAAATGTAATTAACAAAGCCATAAAACACACAACACAAGAAATTACATGGTTCGGCAATGTGCCTATGTCCGCAAGAGCAAGCGAATGATTTTCACTATCAATTCGTCAAAACCTATATCAAGGGTTACAAATATAGTTTATATATCAACCATATGCATACAGATTACTTGGAATATATCTAAAACACTTTTGTAACAATTTTCAGAGGAAAATCCTCCGAATCCCCTAATATACTGATCTCTTGATTCAAAATTTGCGATCTGCGCCAAACAATATTGTTAACGGTTTCAGGAAAACTGTCAAGTGTTTAATACCGAGGCCAATTTCTAAAGACCAAAACCGTCGACGGTTAACTACCGAGAGCAAACCATTGATGCAAATGTTGATGGTTTCTTCCTATAACCTCCTTCCTTGTTCTTTACTTCACCATACTTTCCCGGCACATGCGTTCCACTCAATATGAGCCATACCTCCAACAATCTCCACCTTGGAAAATATTTACCACTTAGGAGAAATATGAAAGTGTAACCCCACTGCTCCACCCAGGAAAAAATAAATAAAAGGGGCAAACAGCAGGATTCGTCGACGAAGCCCCTGATTTCATCGACGAAGGTTCTTCTGTGGTTTGTTGACAAAGTTCAGAGCAACGTCAATGAAGAAATCCCAAGCGATAGGAAAATATTAGACTTAAGGTTCATCAACAAGGCCCTTCCTTCGTCGACGAATGATCTTCTGTAATTCGTCGACGAATGCACCAATTCATCGACGAAGTTGTCTGAATCAACGATTTATAAATAGATATTTTAGTTACTTAATGGTTAAGAAATCATATTTCTCTCTCTCTCTCTCTCTTTACGATTCTTCACCGTCCGTCACCATAATCGATGATTGGAGGTTACCACAAGGATTAGGGGGAAATTTTCTGCAAGTCTAGCAGAGTAGATTCTTGAACAGGGTTTTTCCAGGTACCACTCCAAAACTAGGGTAAGTAGGTATTTTGGAGTTTTATTGTTGATTTGGAGTATAAGGAACCTAGGGAATGTTTAATGATAAGAATTTTGTGGTTTGGGATGATTAATTTGGGGAAAGTGTATTTCAGGGTTTTGAACTTTGAATGGCTTAGGGCATGGATCTAGGGTTTCAAAAGGCTTTTCCGGTAAACCATGTAAGGGGATTAAGTTAAGTCAAAAGTTTTATTAAAATTGAGCCTAATAAAATGCTATATTTGTATATTTATGTTTTCAGTTGTTATTTCAAAAACCAACTGTTCAAAATGGTCTTTTCAAACCTAGGATATATGATTTGGTACTTTTAGTAAAAATGAACGGTGGAAAGTATAGTTTGACGCTATAAATAGGATATACTGTATGCGGAAAATTGTGTGGCAGACGGACATTATATTGGGGTTATTGTATAACTGAGGCTATGAAATGTTTGTGAAATATTGAAATGTTTGTGAAATACTAGAACTATTTGTGAAATGTATGAAGTTTTACATGATGGCTGCGAGGGCAAAGTTTTATTATGTATGATGGCTATGAGGGCCGAGTTTTGTATGATGGCCACGAGGGCCGAGTTTTATGACATGACAGGTTTTATATGAAATGAGTTTGAAATACAGTTTTATTACTTAAATTGCATGATATGCTTTAGGAACCCTTAGGACAAGTTATGTTATGAGCACGGTACCGTTGCTAGAGATTCAGTATGTGGCCATGTACGCCCACACTATTCTAGATAGCAGTGTAGGGTGGTCAGCCGATTAGCCTCAGTAGAGGGGGTACCTTCCCTAGAAGACTGAACTTTCAAGATGTGGTAGGGCAATCGAACCTGCAACCAAATTACGGATGCCTGCGTAGTCGAAGTTAGATGCAGATGTATGTTTTGACTTAGTCTGGGTTAATCACCCTAGGCTACGTCTAGCCTTCAGGCCGCACAACCCATACCATGGGGGAAGTAAATGGAGTTAGTCACAGGGATGATCTTTTAAGCATATCTGCAAATTTATGTAAATGATGTTATTTAATTACTGAATTGTTTATATTATATAAATAAGATGAGTATTTTCAATAGTGTAAAGTGAGTATAATGTATAAATGTTATTTTCTATTAAATGAAGGATATATGTTTTTTGTAAACACCTAATGCATGCTGACCACGCATTGATGTTAACTTAATCTGCCTTAATGAGAAGTGTCTCACCCCAGTATACAAATTATCTTTTCAGGACCATCTCAAGGTCGAGTTTAGAGATCTCTAGGGTAGGTTGATTGCCAGCTAGTTTTTATGAGTGTTAGTAAGAACTCTGTCGTAATTAAGTTGAGTTGAAGCCCTGAGTATGTATTATGGTTGTATAGACTGAGATGGGTTTTGTATTGTATTATGGATTGTAATATGAATGTTTAGAAACCTTTATGTATAAAGGAAATTTCGAACTCTGGTAATGTATGTTTGGAGAATGTTTTATTATTTCCGCTGCATTTATTTATGATGAATATGGTATCAGGTACACAAACGTCACTAAAGTGGCACCCCGGGCCCACGTGGTGGGTTGGGGTGCTACAGGTGGTATCAAAGCCTAGGTTGCTAGGTTCTATATACTTTGATAGTGGATGATTACCAGAGTTTAGGGTTAGATAAGTTAAGAATAGGAGGGGGTAAGTTAGGTTGGGTTTTAATCTGAAAGCTTAGAGATGGAGTTTCGTTGATGGTTTTCTATGTTGTTCCTGGAATGACAATTTCAGGAAAACCATGGTAAATCCATCGATGGTTTCGTTTCTACATTGAGAGACTGGAGCTCAGAAATTAGGTTGGGAACGTTAGGCTGGGGGACTATGTACGTAGTGTAAGCGTTATGATTAGGGGTCGGTACCTTAGTGGTTTTCTAGTAGAAGTGTATAAATGTTTCCTTTAACTGCAAACTCATATGTTTTAAATTATTAGTTATTCCATATTTGCATCAACCATGATAAATGTGGAACTTCTAAGTCAGTTTCTATCCTCTCTTCAGGATGGATTCTAGGGGAAAGGAGGTCATAGCTGGAGGGGATACTCATGTGGATACCTCCAGTGATGATGATGCCGATGCCTCGACAGTACTATGCAGTATAGCACGGTAGGCTAGGAAGGAAAATCGGAGGGATTCCCGAAGGAAAAGTCAGCTATCAGTTGATAGGGGCTGCATGTTCTAGCAGTTTACCTGAGCGAATCAGCTGGCATTTTGTGGAGTACCAAACCCGATTGCGACTGAAGACTGGGTTCAGGAGATGGAGGAACTCTTGGGTGTGCTGGAATGCATAGAGGAACAGAAGGTGAGGTTTGCCACCTTTAAACTGGTAGGGGAAGCAAAGAGATGGTGAAGATCAGCTAAGCTGGTGGAGGAACAACATCTAGGATATATATATCTACTACCTGGAGCCATTTTAGAGAGGCCTTCTTCGACAGATACTTCCCTATTGCCACCAGAGATGCGAAGGCCGAGAAGTTTCTTCATTTGACCCAGGGGCTTATGACTGTGCAGCAGTATGCAGCTAGGTTTGTGGAGCTATCTTGGTTCGCTTCGTATATGGTCCTAGATTAGCCGAAGAAGGCTCAGATGTTTGAGAGAGGTCTGAGACAAAGTGTACGGTCATAGGTGGTGGCATTACTAACACAGAGTTTCACCGAGCTGGTGAATAGTGCCATGGCAGTCGAGGCTAGTATTAAGGAGGGAGAGAGAGCATCAAACCATAAGAAGAGTCTTTTGCCTCAGGGTTTTCAATCTAGTTCTAGCCAGAGTTCGTGGAAGCAGCCTGGTAATTTTTCAAGCCAACAATAGAAGATAGGATCTCAAGCCCCTTAAAGGAATTCTCAGCATCCTACCTGTCCCAGATGCCATAAGATGCATTGGGGCGAGTGTAAGGTTGGATCGACGGGCTGTTATCGATGCGGTGGGGTAGAAATATGATCCAGGATTTCCCAACGACATTGAATTATGCACCTCCACAGCACCAGTATAGGAGAGGTACTCAGGCACCCCGAGGTGGTCACCATAGGGGTACCGTGCAGGCGTGGGTATATTCTATAACTCTGGGTGACGCCGAGCACGCAGGAGATGTAGTTACAGGTAACATTTATGTGCTTTCAAATAAAACTATTGTGCTCTTTAATTCATATGCGACCCATTCATTTGTATCTCGAGGATTTGCTAAATTGTTTGGGATAGAAACACAACGATTAGATGTCGAGTTAGCAGTAGTTTCATCGACTGGGTCGGTTAGTATATGCAATAAGGTGGTTAGAAACTATCCAGTGGAGATTTAGAGGAAGAGGCTACCTGTTAGTCTAATCGTCTTCAATATGCATGGATTCAACATTATCCTGGGGATGGATTGGCTAGCATCCAACTATGTAAGCATTGATTTTTGCAAGAAGGAGGTAGTATTTCAATCTTTAAGGGAGTAGGAATTTAAATTCATCGAGTCGTGTGTGCGATCTTCACCACGGATCCTTTCGGCGATTCAGGAAAGAAGATTATTTCTAGAGGGTTGCCAGGGGTACCTAGCACAAGTGAAAGAAACACCAAAGGAAGGACTGAAACTAGAGGATATTCAAGTGATTAAGGAGTTCTTGGATGTGTTTCCGGAGGACTTACCAGGGGTTTCCTCCTAATTGTGAGGTGGAGTTTACCATTGAGTTGACTCTAGAGACAGCGCCAACTTCCAATGCTCTACACTGAATGACTCCAGCTGAATTAAAGGAGCTAAAGGAGCAGCTATAGGAACTTCTTGACAAGGGGTTCGTCAAACCGAGCATATCACCCTGGGGAGCACCGGTATTATTCATAAAGAAGAAGAATCGGTCAATGAGGATGTGCATCGACTACAGGGGGATTAATAAGGTGATAGTGAAGAATAAATACCTATTATCTTGTATTGACGATCTGTTTGACCAGCTGAAGGGCACTCAGGTGTTCTCTAAGATCGATCTGCGATTCGGGTATTTTCAGTTGAAGGTGAAATCAGAGGATGTATCGAAGACATCTTTTCAAACCCGGTATGGCCATTACAAATTTCTGGTTCTGCCATTTGGTTTGACGAATGCACCTGCAGCATTCATGGACCTAATAAATAGGGTGTTCCACGAGTACTTAGATCAGTGCGTGGTAGTATTCATCGATGACATCCTAGTTTATTTGAGGAGTCCTGCAGAGCATGAAGCTCATTTGAGGCTAGTACTCCAGGTACTCAGAGAGAAGAGATTATTTGCTAAATTCAAGAAATGTGAGTTTTGGTTGGAATAGGTTGCATTTCTGGGACATGTAGTATTCTGAGAGGGAATCTCAGTGGACCCGAGTAAAGTGGAGACAGTAGTAGATTGGGCGAGACCGAAAAACGTGCATGAGATTAGAAGTTTTTTGGGTCAACAGCCCCCCTTCTCACTCGTATCTGTCTCTCCCCCACTTCCTTTAATTTCTCGACGGATATTTGGCTGATCGGGAAACGAAAGATGCCATTGGATTCTTAGCTCCGCCACCATCCTTTCTACCAGAGTGGATTTGTTATAGGAGCGGCGTAGATACCATTCCTAGAGTAAGGTAATATTTCCCTATTTTCTCAATTTCTCCTTAGATCTTTAGGAAAATCGACGATCGAGCACCACCACAGGGTCCTAGTCACGATTGTCATCATTTTGGTTAGAGTAAATTTTCAATTTAGGTTTCCTAGGAACCATTCTAAAGTGAGAGTGGGATTTGGGGAATTAAGTAAATTGGTTATATTTGAGGTTATACTTATTTATTTAGAATTTATAGGCCTAGGAAATATTAAAATAATATTTTATTTATGATTGATTTAATGGAATTAGGATTTTTCATTCAGGATCTGGGTGAACGCCGTCGGCATCAATTTGGGATTTTTGTTGGTGTAGTTCAAGAAACTAGGTAAGGGAATAAATTAAGGTAAGGGAATAAATTAAGTCAGAATTTTCTTGAAAATACTTATAATTTTACAACATTTTATTTTAAAAATTATGTATGATATAAAATTATGTTTGGAAAAATTACTGCTATTTATAGGGAATGTTTATATATATTATCAGGGAAAATGGTTTAATTTGTGTGGCATGGGTATAAAATCTTATGATTTATGTGATGGAAAAATGTTATGTTTTTAGAACCTTCATGCTATTTTGTTTTTGGAAAATGGTTAAAATAGTACAGGAATTATATTTTTTTATAATTTATATGAAACGGTGCAAGGGTCGTAATTTATAAAATGGTGCAAGGGCCATAATTTATGAAACGATGCAATGGCCGTAATTTATATGAAATGACGCAAGGGACATAGTTTATATAAAATGGCGTAAGGGCCATTAATTTATATGATATGATACGAAATGTCAGCGCAAGGGCCATAATGAAATATATGTTATTTTTATGAAAATATTATTATATTAGATATTATGGTGAAATAGTTATATTCAGCATATGAAATACAATATATGACATCAGTACCTGGATGGCTTAGTTTAGTTCAGTTCAGCAACACGGTATCGTGGCTATATATGTATTCAGATTATGTTAGTGCTACCACATGCCGTAAGGGATTATAGGAGATTGGCAGTCGATGTGGCTTCAGTGTAGAGTTGTAGATGTCCCCCTGGCAGTCCGGACCAAGGTGGGGTGGGTCCATCGTAGTTACAGACTTATATTGATCTAACATGGTCGGCTAGCCAATGCTAGGTCCCGCCTTCGGGGTGCACAACCTAGTCATGTAGGGGTAATACATGGCATCAACTAGCTATCCATCCTACGATTTATTTCACATATTATACAATGATATAAGATGTTTTACATGTACAGATATATAGCATGACATGTATGTTACTTTCAAATATTTTTATTCAGTATTTATCAGACAGATTTCTCAGATATGATTTATGTATAGTATATGCTTATGACACATGAAATACCCATGTTGCCACACACTGATATTAGTTTATTTCCCTTACTGAGAGGTTTCTCACCCCAGTTTTAAAATATTTCAGGGAATCCAGGTAGGGGAGCGAATAGAGCTCTACAACGATAGTGGTTGCTTGATCTACCCTGCTAGAAGGGTAAGTCGTTCCATTAGGGTCGGACGGATTTTGGGGTAGTGATCCTAGGGAACTTTATGTTCATGTTGGGATGTGTGTATTTGAATATGATAGATTTTTGTATAACTCTGGTATTGTGTTTGTTGGACTATTTGATATGTATATGTTGTAGCCTTCCGCTACTAGGGTGTCAGGTTCATATGACAGGTTTATTTCCCAGCACCCACAGGTCTGGGTGGATTATCTATGTGGTAGTTATGATTATTGGTAGGCTATTTTGTAAATATATATATATATATATATATGAAGAAATTAGACAACTCGTTACAAACCCACTCCTTTATATCTGCAAATTTTGTGAAAATGTGTGGGGCTAAAACCTAAGTGATGGATGAGGGGTTATCTGTTTCTACACCGTTTGGGAGTGTGATGATATGAAGGAAGATGTTAGGGAACTGCCCAGTGGTAATTCAGGGAAGATCACTAACGGTGAATCTGGTAGTATATGACATATACGGGTTTGATGTTATACTGGGGATGGATTGTTTATCTTCTAGTTTTGTAATGATTGACTGTTGTAGGAAAGTGGTGGTGTTTAGACCTCCTAGGGAGTAGGAATATGAGTTCGTGGGATAGTGTGTGCGTTCGACGCCATAGATTCTGTCGGCTATGCAGGTGAGAAGGTTACTCTTGGATGGTTGTCAGGGGTACCTAGCTTGTGTAAAGGAACCACCTTGAGATGATCTGAAACTCGAAGATATCCGAGTGGTTAACAAATTTTTGGATGTATTCCCAGAAGACTTACCCAGTTTACCTCCTGATCAGGAGGTGGATTTCGCTATTGAATTGCTACCAAGCAAGACACTGATTTCTAAAGCTCTATACTGGATGGCTTCAACTGAACTTAGAGAGTTGAAGGAGTAGCTACAGGAACTACTGGATAAGGGCTTCATCAGACCTAGTGTTTTGCCTTGGGGATCTCCATTATTGTTTGTGAAGAATAAGGACGAGTCAATGAGAATGTGCCTTGATTACTGTGAGATCAACAAGGTAACGGTGAAGAATCGATACTCGTTGCCTCGTATAGATGATCTAGTTGACCAGATGTAGGGAACGCAAGTCTTTTCGAAGATTGATTTATGTTTAGGGTATCATCAAGTGAAAGTTAGGACTAAGGATGTTGCAAAGACTACTTTCCAAACCATATATGGTCATTACGAGTTTCTAATCATGCCATTCGGGTTGACTAATGGTCCGGTGGTATTTATGGACCTGATGAACAAGGTTTTCCATGAATAACTAGATCAATTCGTAGTGGTATTCATCGATGATATTATGGTATATTCCAAGAGTTCGGAAGAGCATGAAAACCATTCAAGGTTGGTACTTTAGGTACTATGGGAAAAGAAGTTGTATGCCAAGTTAAAGAAATGTAAATTTTGGCTTAAGTAGGTCGCATTTCTTGGCCACGTCATGTCGGGAGGTGGTACCTTAGTTTATCCAGGTAAGATTGAAGCAGTGATTGACTGGGTGAAACCGAAGAGCATGCAGGATGTTCAGACTTTCCTAGGACTAACTGGATATTACCGGCAGTTCGTGGAGGGATTCTTTAAGTTATCTGACCCTTTGACACAATTGAAGAGGAAGGATATAAGATTTGATTGGACCAACGAGTGTGAGCAGAGTTTTCGAGAGTTGAAACACTGGCTAGTCACAGCTCCGGTTTTAACCATCCCATCTGGGGACGGTGGTTTTGTGATTTACAGCGACGCATCTCTGAAAGGTTTAGGATGTGTGCTGATACAACAGGGGCAAGTAATTGCTTATGCTTCTCAGAAACTCAAGGAGTATGAAAAGAATTATCCCACCTATAATCTGGAGTTGGCAGCAGTGGTGTATGCGCTGAAGATCTGGAGACACTACTTTATAATGAGAAGTGTGAGGTCTTCATGGACCACAAAAGCCTTAAATAATTGTTCACACAAAAGGAGTTGAACATGAGGCAGATGAGGTGGCTGGAGCTGATCAAGGACTACAATTGCACCATTAGCTATCATCCAGGGAAAGCTAATGTAGTAGCTGATGTGTTGAGTCGGAAATCAGAGCATGCAATAGTATCTACAGTAATAGTTCAGCATCATATCAGATGGGATCTTAAAATCCTTGGTGTGGAGTTGGTGTATGGTAATCATCAGGCTTTCATTGCTAGCTTAGTGATCCAATTGACATTATTAGATAGGATTAAAGTTGCGCTGGTGAATGATAAGGAGTTAGTCGAGGTTGTAAAGAAGGTGCAGCAAGGGCTGGCTTTGGAAACAGACTGTGTGTTCCAAACGATGAGGAGATGAGGAGGACGAATCTGGAGGAGGCGCATCATTCTTTGTATACAGTACATCTAAGTAGCACGAAGATGTATCAGGATTTGCGTGAATCTTTATGATAGAGTGGCATGAAAAAGGAGATTGCTCAATTTGTGGAGCAATGCCTGATGTATAATGACCTGCTTAATTTCCATTTTTTTTTATATAATAAAAACATAATCCACCTGAACCCGTGGGTACCAGGGATATAACAGAAATACAAAACGAAAGCCTGTGCAGCCGGAAACATAAAATCACAATATCATAAACACAAAACCATCTATCTTAATACCAAAGTTACTACATCCATTGTTATTATATTTACAACCCAAAAGGAGACCTAGGATCATTCCCACAACAATCATCTGACCCTATCATAAAAATACATACCCTTTAGAAAGGCCAGGTCAACTGTATCTACCTCAGCGGAGCTTTATCTGCTCTCCTATTAGGGGCTCCTAAAAAATTCATATAATTCGGGGTGAGACACCTCTTAGTAAGGGAAATAAACTAATACTAGTGTGTGGCAACATAAGTATTTCTGTGTTATGCATATAACCATATACATAAACATAACCAGTAAAATTGTATGTATCATATCTGGGAAGACAAATATATTCATTCAAAAGCAGAACATAAAGGATTTCTGATGGCATAGCTTATCTCATATAATAATAACAATAATAATACAAAAACCACCCTAGTAGGTTAGCTGGCTGTTGTCATGTATTACTCCCACATGACTGGGTTGTGTGGCTCGAAGGTGGAACCTAACAATAGTTGGCCGACCATTGCCAAGTCAAAAGTACAATCTGTAAGACCGATGGGTCTGCCATACCTGGTCCGCACACCAAAGTTACTCACACTTCTTAAAACCACATCAACCATCCAATCTCACACCACTCTGTATAACGGCTTTAACATAAATATCATGATGAATGATGAACACATAGCATCGATACCGTGCAAGCGCTAGCCTAGACCAAGCCAACCAGGTTCTGATAACATATAGCATATAATCAAACTGTGATACATGGATATTTCATACTATTAGTTGTCAAATCACTATCATCATGTCGTTTTGCATATATACGTATATCATGAAAATCATCGGCCCGTACACCGGTATTTCACATTTTACCATAGCTCGGCCCGTACGCCGTCAAATCATATCCATAGTTCAGCCTGTACGCTGGCAAATCATCTCCATAGCTTGGCCCGTACACCAAAAAATCATATCCATAGCTCGGCCTGTACGCTGGCAAATCATATACATAACTCGGCCCGTACGCCGACAAATCATATACATATCACGGCTCGTACGCCGACAAATCATATAGAATTCTTGGCCCGTACGCCGATTTTTCATTATAAAAATCTATATCTTTATCATATTCCCAGAAAACAGTATTTCATTATAATTTCTACTCATGCCACACGAACTAGGTTTTTCGTATATTTAACATACCATCATTTTCAGAAGTATTTTCTAAATATAAACCATATATTTATATATATATATATTTATTTATTTATTTTCCTAAAATCAGATGTTGTAATAACATACGTACATTTTCATAAAATAACTAGTTTAGTTTATCCCCTTACCTGATTCCTGAAAAGCCTCTAAGAGAAATACTCCTGCACCTGTAGGGTTCCCTGCTCAACACCCTAAAAATAACATTTCCCATAACTAAAGTTTAGTATTTCTATGTGTACTACGCTTTCTATAACTATCAAATAGCCAAATACTGAGTAGAAAGCCTTACCCTGAATCTGGGATGGTTTCCAACTCAGCCCCACCGACGAGCTACTCCAGCAGATTTGAAGAGAACTCTTCCAGAAGTGTCATGGTGGCTTCAGATCGTCGAACCGGAGGAAATTCAGCCCAGAAACTTAGAGAGAAGGAGAAGAAACCGAAGGGAGAGAGAGAGAGAGAGAGAGAGAGAGAGAGAGAGATAGAGAGAGAGAGAGAGAGAGAGAGAGAGAGAAAGTGAATTATGCGGCCAAAATAAGCTGTAAATCGCGTTTAACCACTATTTATACTACGGCCTTCGTCGATGAGCCACGTCACCTTGTCGATGAGGTCATGAAGACAACTCGTCGACGAGCTTTCTCCTCCTCAATGAAATTCAGAGGCACTCAAAACCTCTTTCAGTATTTTCTCATCAACGAAGAGTACCCTCCTCAACGAGCCCAATTGTCGCGTTGTCGACGAACCCTATAAATTCTCTGGGTCACTACATGATGTGTTAGCAGGTAAAGGCTGAACATCAGAGGCTGGCAGGGCCGTTGCAGCCATTGAGCATCCCATAGTGGAAATAGGAGCACATCTCCATGGACTTCGTCACTAGGTTACCACTAGAAGTTCATGGGCAGAATGCAATCTGAGTGATCGTGGACAAGTTGACAAAATCTGTTCACTTTGTACCAATGAAGGTTTGCTATTCCTCGAGTAGGCTAGTAGATCTATACATGTAGGAGATAGTTAGAATGCACGGGGTATCGGTGTCCATTGTTTCTGATGGAGATTCGAAATTCACTTCTTGATTCTGGAAGAGCTTACAAGAGGCACTAGGGATGAAACTTACTTTCAGTGCAGCGTTTCACCCCTAGACTGACGGACAGTCAAAGAGGATGATACAGATCTTGGAGGATATGTTACGGACTTGCGTGTTAGATTTTGACGGTAGTTGGATTTAGTTTCTATCGTTAGTGGAATTTGCCTATAATATTAGCTTCCAAGCTAGTATTGGGATGGCACCGTTGGAGGCATTGTATGGTCGGAGGTTCCGGTCTCCTCTGTACTGGGATGAGGTTGGTGAACGGCATGTATTGGGTCTCGAACCCGTATAGTAGGCTTTTGAGAAAGTTAGGTTGATCAGGCATAGAATTAAATCATCTCAGAGTTAGCAGAAGAGTTATACGGATGTTCGCCGATGAGAGTTGGAATTCAAGGTAGGGGTAAGACATTTCTAAGAATCGCTCTGATGAAAGGGGTGATGAGATTGGAGAAGAAGGACAAGTTGAGCCCAAGGTATATTGGGTCATTCAAGATATTTGAACGAGTGGGTCCAGTAGCCTACAGGATTGCACTACCTCTAGCGCTCTCTCGGATCCACGATGTATTCCACGTATCTATGTTGAGGAGGTATGTGCCGGATCCGTCACATGTGATTAGTTACAAATCTTTAGAGATTGGGGATGCTTTGGCGTATGAGGAGATAACCAATTCAGATTCTGGATCAGAAAGTTCAGAAGCTGCGTACCAAGGAGATACCATTAGTGAAAGTGTTAAGGCAGAATCACGCGGTTGAGGAGGTTTCTTGGGAATTGGAGATGAAAATACGCTAGAAATATCCACATTTTTTTTTCTAGAGGTAATGTTTATAGGTACGGTTTAGGTAAGTATGTGATGTATCTATTTAGAGTATTAATGTGTGGTTAATCTCTAGGAGAGTTTTGTGATATTGTGAACTCCCGAGACACTGTGTACGTAACCACGGTATTCCTCTACCATAAGTGAGGGTATGTTATATATTTGGGACGAGGCTACTATGTGGGTGACCGTCAGTTTTTTATAGAGTTGGGTATACGTTTTGGTATGTGGGTGAGTTATCTAGTTAGAGATTACAAATTTCGAGGATGAAATTTTTGTAAGGAGGGGAAGTTGTAAGAACCCGACCTGAGACTTTTGAATTAAATAAATAAGAAAATAGGAAGGAAATTAAAAAGGGAAAACTAGCAGGGCTCGTCGACGAGGTCCCTTGAACAGCTCGGTGACGAAATTCAAAGGTTCATCTATGAGAGGATGTTGAGGGATTTTGTAAAATTCTGAAATCTTCGGCTCGTCGATGAGGCAACTCCATCGTCGAGAAACTCCCTTCTTATGCTTGTTGACGAGGATGTCGTCTCATCTACGAGTCTAGCTGGGTCAAAGGGGTTATAAATATCTATTCATTTCTTCATTGCTAAGAAAACTAAAATTCTCTCCCTCTATCTCTCTCTAGAACTCAAACCACTCTCTCTCTCTGTCTCTCTAGAGTTTCAATCCGTCTGTTACCTGAATCAACGATCCGACGTTACCACGTGGATCAAGAGGGGAATCTCTACGTTTATAGCAGATCAGAACTTCATTTCGAGGATTTTTGAATTTTGATCCAAAATCAAGGTGAGAGTTCGATTTCATTTTTGGTTTGGTAGATTTATAGTAGTTGTGAATATATTGAAGTATGGTTCTTCGATTTTTAGGTTTTGGGGGTCCCATGTCATTGTTTTGGACCGATTAAGTTTGTGTTTCGATTTTTCAAGAAAGGTAAAGGGTTTCTATTTATATCAGTTGTCTTTGTAATCTAAATCAATAAAATTGTAGTTAACGATTCTACGAATGTTTTGGTTACTTATTTGGGAAAATCTATCGAGTGAAATTATAGGATTTTTGGTTTACAGTTTTTGGGAAAATTGAGGGTTTCGGATATCATCTCCGTTTTTGTTGGAAAACTTTATATTAGTAAAAACTGTGATATAGAGATGACCGAGCCTTTGATTATCTTAAACTGTATTTTTGGAATACCTGATATGTGATTGTTTGTTTACCCAAATGAGTGTGCAATGAGATGGTGAATTTGAATGATGTATTTTGTAGTAAAGTGTGCCGATTAACTACCGCAGGCTATGAATTATTCAAATGAGATATAAGGATGTGAGTTCCAAAATGTTCTAGGTTTTGTGAAAATGTTGTGGAGGGATAATACCGATGGGGATATATCAAAGAGGGGCAGATTAAAATGCCGTAGGCTGAGATATTGAACCGAGTCAGAATAAGACTGCAGGCTTTGATGTTCGAATTTTGCAAAAGAGGGTGCAATACCACTAGATCGACCGATTTTTACCGAAGGGTGTGAGAACATCAAACTTGCACCGGTTCGACACTGTGGGGGCTTATGCTATGCCAGGTTATCGAGGGCACCGAATTTTGCCGAAGGGTATGAAATACCACCAGACAATCAGGCTTTTGCCGAAGGGTGTGGAATACCACTAGACAGTCCGACTTAGGCCGAAGAGTGTGACGACACTAGTTCGTATTGCTTTTGTATCATATGTATACTGGAACTATATTTTTGAAAATACTAGTATTGTGAAATATATGTTTGCTGTTGAAATAACACTCATGTATCCAGACACCGATATAACATGTTTCTCCCTTACTGAGAGGTGTCTCACCCCTATCATACAAATGTTTTTCAGATCCTTCGAGTAGCCGAAACTAGCGTCCTAGTGGTTCAAGAGCGTGGTGGTTGGTTAGCTGTATAGAAGTACTCGTGTAAGTACTGGTCTTTTACCAGGTCGTCATTTTGGGTTATGTAGACACTTGGGGTATGTTATGTATTTTGGGAAACTAGATCCTGTTTTATATAGACTCTGGTATGGTTTTTTGAAGGCATTAGTTTGAATTATTCTGCTACGTATATGGTATACGTGATTGTAGATAGGGTATACGTGAACCCTACGGGGTCGAACCCTTGCATTGTATGGTATCATGGATGATTGTATGATACATGGATAAGTTAGGTTACTAAATCACCCCTTGGGGCCCATTTTCGGGTTTGGGGTGTGACATCAAAGGCTAGCAAGACCACTTCAGCCACTAGACATCCTTAAGTGGAAGTGGGAGCATATCTCGATGGACTTTGTATTGGGATTGCCTTCGTCGGTGCATGGCCAGAATGCTATTTGGGTTATTATGGATCGGCTGACAAAGATTGTGCACTTCATTCTGATCAGAGTCGGTTACTCCATGGATAGGTTGGCGGAGCTATATGTACGAGAGATAGTACGACTTCATAATGTCCCAGTTTCTAGAGTTTCAGATCGAGATCCATGGTTCACCTCTCAAATTTGGAAGAGTTTTCAGAATGCCTTGGGATCTCAACTCACCTTTAGTACTGCATTTCACGTGCAGACAGATGGACAATCCAAGAGGACCATTCATATTTTAGAGGATATGCTGTGGGTGTGCATGCTGGATTTCGGTGGTAGTTGGATTCGGTATCTACCACTCGTAAAGTTCACATATAACAACAGTTATCAAGCTAGTATTGAGATGGAACCATATGAGGTTTTGTATGGTTGCCGGTGTCGATCTCCGTTGTACTGGAATGAGGTAGGTGAGCAGCAAGTTTTGGGGCCGAAATTAGTACAGCAGACCCCAGCAAAGGTCGAGATTATCAGGGAGAGGATAAAAGCAGCTTAGAGTCGACAAAAGAGTTATGCAGATACTCATTGATGGGAATTAGAGTTCGATATTGGGAATATGGTATCTTGAGGGTTGGTCTAATGAAGGGAGTGATGAGGTTTGGGAAGAAAGGCAAGCTGAGCCCTCGGTACATTGGGCCGTTTGAGATCCTAGAAAAGATTGGTCCAGTTGCCTATCGAGTGGTGTTATCCCCAGCATTTTCTAGAGTTCATAACGTCTTCCATGTATCAGTGCTAAGGAAGTATGTGTTAGATCCTTCGCAAGTGATCAACTATGAACCCTTTGAGATCAGGGATGTTTTGACTTACGAGAAGGTACCAGTTCAGATTCTAGATAAAAAAATACAGGAACTGCATACTAAGGAGATACCATTAGTGAAGGTGCTATGGCATAATCATGCGGTTGAGGAGGCTTCGCTAGAGACAAAAATACGCCAGAAGTACCGACAAATTTTCAGAGAGGATCGATATTAGACAGACCAGTATAATTGCACAAGTAGATGTTAGTTTTATTTGCAGGTCAGGTAAGGTAAGTGGGTTTAATTTTTTAGTTATTTATGAGTTTGTGTATTAATGGTCTTTTGGAGAGTTTGGTATGGTATTGTAATCTCTAGAGACAATATATGTAACCATGGTATTCCTCTGCCTTAAGTGAGGGTAGTTAATAAATTTGGGATGGGGCCGCTATGTGGGTGGCTACCGACTCTTCGGTAGAGATGGATAGTGAGATAAAGATATGATAGGAATCAGTTAGCAAATTTCTAGGATGAAATTCTTATAAAGGGGGGAGATTGTATAAACTCGAACCAAAAAAATAAAGGAAATAAATAAAAAAAGAAGAAGGGAAAAAAATAAAAAGGGGCAAACAACAAGATTTGTTGATAAAGCCTTTGATTTCATCAATGAAAGTTTTCTGTAGTTCATCGATGAAGTTTAGAGCGTCGTCAACGAAGAAATCCCGAGCGATAGAAAAATATCAAACTTAAGGTTTGTTGATGAGGCCCTTCCTTTGTCGACGAACAGTATTCTATAATTCGTCGATGAATGCAACGAAGTTGGCTGAGTCAACGACCTATAAATAGATATTTTAATTGCTTAATGGTTAAGAAATCATATTTAACTCTCTCTCTCTCTCTCTCTCTCTCTCTCTCTCTCTCTCTCTCTCTCTCTCTCTCTCTCTCTCTCTCTCTCTACGATTCTTCATCGTCCGCCGCCAGAATCGACGATCAAAGGTTACCAAGAGGATCAGGAGGAAATTCTCTGCAAGTCTAGTGGAGTAGATTCTTGAATGGGGTCTTTCCAGACACCACTCCAAAACTAGGGTAAGTAGGTATTTTGGAGTTTTATTGTTGATTTGGATTATAGGGAGCCTAGGGAATGTTTAATTATGAGTATTATGTGGGTTGGCATGATTAATTTAGAAAAAATGTATTTTAGGGTTTTGAGTTTTGAACGCCTTAGGGCATGGATCTAGGGTTTTAGAAGGCTTTTCCAGTAAACCATGTAAGGGGATTAAGTTAAGTGAGAATTTTTATTAAAATTGAGCCTAATAAAATGCTATATTTGTATATTTATGTTTTCAGTTGTTATTTCAAAAACCAACCGTTCAAAATGGTCTTTTCAAACCTAGGATATATGATATGGTATTTAGTAAAAATGAATAGTGGAAAGTATAGTTTGACGCTATAAATAGGATATATTGTATGCGGAAAATTGTGTGGCAGACGGACATTATTTTGGGGTTATTGTATAACCGAGGTTATGAAATGTTTGTGAAATACTGGATCTGTTTGTGAAACGTATGAAGTTTTATATGATGGCCACAAAGGCTGAGTTTTTATATGTATGATGGCTGCGAGGGCTGAGTTTTATGACATGACAGGCTTTATATGAAATGAGTTTGAAATACAGCTTTATTACTTAAATTGCATTATATGCTTTAGGAACCCTGAGGACCAGTTATGTTATGAGCACGATACCATCGCTAGAGATTCAGTATGTGGCCATGTGCACCCACACTATTCTATATAGCAATGTAGGGTGGTCTCAGCCGATTAGCCTTAGTAGAGGGGATACCTACCTTGGAAGACCAGACTTTCAGGATGTGGTAGGGCAATCGGACCCGCAAGAAAATTGTGGATGCCTACATAGTAGAAGTTAGATGCAGACCTATGTTTTGACTTAGTCTGGGTTGATCACCCCAGGCTTATGCATATCTGTAAATTTATGTAAATGATGTTATTTAATTACTATATTGTTTATATCATTTAAATGAGATGAGTATTTTCAGCAATATAAAGTGTGTATAATGTATAAATGCTATTTTCAGTTAAATGAAGGATAGATGTTTTCTGTAAACACCTAATGCATGCTGACCACACACTGATGTTAACTTAATCTGCCTTACTGAGAAGTGTCTCACCCTAGTATACAAATTATCTTTTCAGGACCACCTCGAGGTCGAGTTTAGATAAATCCAAAGCAAGTTGATTGCCAGTTAGTTTTTGTGAGTGTTGGTAAGAACTTTGTCGTAATTAAGCTGGGTTGAAGCCTTGAGTATCTATTATGGTTATATAGACTGAGATGGGTTTTGTGTTGTATTATGGATTGTAGTATGGATGTTTAGAAACCTTTATGTATAAAGGAAATTTAGAACTCTGGCAATGTATGTTTGGAGAATGTTTCATTATTTCCGCTATATTTATTTATGATGAATATGGTATCAAGTACACAGCCGTCACAAAAGTGGCACCTCAAGCCCACGTGGTGGGTCGAGGCACTACACTACCTCCCGTCTAGCACCTAGAAGCATTGATCAAGTCCAAGAAATGCTTGAACTTGTCCATTGTGACAAGCATTGTCATCATATTAGCTGAATTCTTAGATGTGTGAACCTTCTCAAGCAGAAGTTCACCTGAAGCAACCAGTTCCTTGATCCTGTGAAACCGCACATCAATGTGCTTTGTCCTTACATGATGCTCCTGGTTATTCATCAAATAGATGACACTCTGACTATTACACTAGAACCGAACTCCACTTTATTGGACACCCAACTCGTTGACCAATCCTGTGAGCCACAACACTTCCTTGGCAGCCTCAACCACTGTCATGTACTCTAATTCAGTAGTAGATAAAACAATGAGCGACTGCACCATAAACCTCCAACAAATAGGTCCTCCACAAGGGTGAATACATATCTTATGGTAGACCTCCTCTCATCCAAGTCTCCTACATAGTCAGCAACCATATACTTTACCATTGAAGGGTCATTCTGTTGTCTGCTGAACATAATGTCATATCCAATTGTACCCCTTAAGTACTTGAGAATCCACTAATGTTGTTGACCCGAATTTGAAAAGAACTTACTCACAAAGCTGATAGATTGTGCCAATTCTAGCCTTGTACATATAATGGCATACATCAAACACCCTACGCTTTTATTTTTTGTTTTATTTCATTTATACTAAGTTTGTATGTTTGGTTGGGCAAAAGATAACACATTTAGACTGGTTAGGACAGACTCACCCATCTCATCATCAAGTGCACTTGTTTCACTTGAATCATCATCTGACACTCATAGCATCATGGCTGAGAATTAACATCCTGATAGGGAGAACCCTAATAGGACCCTCAGAGAATACTTACAGCCTGTTAGGACCAGCACCCCATCTTGCATTATTCTACCTTTGAATGTAAATGTTTTTAATTTTAAACTCGGGATAATCCCATTGCTACCTCATTTTCATGGCATTGAATCTGAAAATCCCTATTTGCATATCAAAGAGTTTGAAGAAGTTTGTTCCACATTCATGGATAGAACATGCACTGAAGAGGTCATTAGATTAAAGTTGTTTCCATTTTCGTTAAAAGACAAGGCAAAGACCTGGTTGAATTCCTTGAGACCAAGGTCCATTGGGACATGGCAAGAAATGCAAATTGAGTTTTGAAAGAAATTTTTTCCCATGTAGAGAACTAATGCTTTAAAAAGAAAAATCATGAATTTTTTCCAAAAGAATGTGGAAACATTTTATCAGTGTTGGAAACATTTCAAAGACCTCTTAAATGCATGTCCTCACCATAGGTATGAGAATTGGAGGGTCATTAGTTTTTTCTATGAGGGGTTGCAACCAAAAATGAGGCAATTTGTAGAAACAATATGCAATGGTGAGTTTTTCAATAAAAGGCCCAAAGAAGCTTTTGACTATTTTGATTATTTGGCTGAAAACGCCTAATCTTGGGATGTCTCTGATATGTATGATAGATCTGAAAAGCAAAAATGTATTAGTGGGGGTGGTAAATATTAACTGAAAGAAGCTGATGATTTTAATGCTAGGCTTGCATTGATTTCTAAAAGGTTAGATTCAATTGAGCTTAAGAAAGTAAATGAAATGCATGTATTACCATCATCTTGTGAAAAATGTAGCATATGTGAGGATCCAAGGCATATGACTGATGCATGCCCAACAATTCTAGCTTTTAAGGAAGTTTTGCTTGATCAATCTAACCCAGTGCATATGATTTCCAAAAATTTTGCTGGACCTTATGCTAATACTTACAATGCATGTTGGAGAAATCATTCGCATTTTAGCTGAAAAAATGACCAAGTGGGGCCATCTATGCAGGGACAAAGTCAATATGCTCCTTATGCAGTAGCTGGCCAAAATTTGGGACCCTCTTATGTTGTAAATCAACCTCCTACAATGCAAAGAAGGGGAATTGAAGACCCCATACAGCAGCTGACTGTTAGCTTGCAATAGTTTATGCAGACTCAGAGCACGATCAACAACCAAAACTCCCAGGCCATCAATGACATCAGAGGGACCCTCACAAGAGTAACCACTACTCTTGAGTAACAAAGAGAAGGGAAAATTCCCAGCTCAACCCCGACCCAATTCACAAGGGCAAAGTCAATCAGCTTTGAATACTGGTGAAGGGAGCAATGTGAAATCAGTGAAAGCTATTACAACTTTGAGGAATGGTAAGGTTTTGGGTGACCCTGCTCATAGTGCAGGAAGTTCAAGTAAAAAGGCTAACCCTCCTCTAGATAATGGTGAGTCAAGCACTTTAAATTCAAATAATGATGCATGTCTCATACCTGCACCGTTTCCACAACATTTGCTTTCTTTGCACAAGGATAAACAGCATGCTAAAATCCTAGAAATTTTTAAGCAAGTTAGGATTAACATTCCACTTCTTGATGCTACAAAACAAATTCCTACTTATGCTAAAATTCTAAAGGATTTATGCACTGTGAAACGCAAACTGAATGTGTAGAAAAAGGCCTTCCTCACTAAGCAAGTTAGTGCCATTATTCAAAATCACACACCACCTAAGTACAAGGATCCTAGGTCACTTACTATTTCATGTGTCATTGGAAATTCTAAGATTGGGCAGGCCTTGCTAGACTTAGGTGTGAGGGTCAATTTGCTACCTTATAGTTTGTATGAACAATTTTGGGGCTAAGGGAATTAAAAGCCACTTCAATCATTTTGCAGCTTGCTGATAGATCCATAAAAATTCCTAATTGTATTGTTGAGGATGTCTTGGTCCAAGTGGATAAATTTTATTACCCTGTGGATTTTGTGGTCTTGGATATGAAAGTGTCATCCCACGCAAATTCTTCACCACCTGTGATTTTAGGAAGACCATTCTTAGCAACTTCTAATGCCATAATCAATTGTAGGAGTGGTGTTAAAAATTGAGTTTTGGGAATATGACTTTATAACTGAATATCTTCAATTGTGTAGGCAACCTCAAGAACATGAAGACATTCAAGAAGTCAATTCATTGGAATCCGTAATTGCAGACACTCCTTGGTTTAAATTATGATTGTGATGAGCAGTGGGAGGATTTAAAAGACTCCTTTGATTTAACTGAGTCCACTAACCATTTTTATTCTCTTTGTCCTATAGGTGATTCAACTGAGATGCAATGGAAGCTCAAATTTGAGCCACTACAGGCAATACAAACCCTAGCACAACCATCCAATGAGAGGACACCAGTGTTAGAATTGAAGCCACTGTCGCCGGAGCTGAAATACGCCTACCTTGGACCAGAGAACTCATTTCCAATGGTGATTTATGCATTGTTGACCCCTGACCAAGAGAGTAAGTTGTTGAGAATTTTGACACAACACAAATTAGCCATTGGTTGGTCCATTGTTGACATCAAAGGTATAAGTCCTCTTATTTGTACACATAGGATATATTTGGAAGAGGATTCAAAACCCTCTAGAGAGATGCAAAGGAGACTAAACCCCACAATGAAGGAAGTGGTAAAAAAAAGAAGTCTTGAAATTGTTAGGCATAGGCATCATATATCCAATTGCTGACAGTAAATGGGTTAGTCCAATACAAGTTGTTCAAAAAAAATCTAGTATAACTGTTGTAGAAAATGATAAGGGAGAATTGGTGCCTACTAGAGAGACCACAGGCTGGAGAATGTGTGTAGACTATAGGAAATTGAATGCCGCCTCTAGGAAGGATAATTTTCCTTTGCCTTTCCTTGACCAAGTTTTAGAAAAAGTGGTAGGGCATGAATGTTACTAGTTTATAGATGGATTCTTCGGTTATTATCAAATAGAAATAGCTCAAGAGGACCAAGAGAAGACTACCTTCACTTGTCCTTTTGGAACTTCTGCCTTCAGGAGAATTCCATTTGGGCTATGCAACGCCCCAACTACTTTTCAAATATGCATGTTAAGAATTTTCAACAACTTGATTGAGGACAGTGTAGAGATATTCATGAATGAATTTTAAGTTTTTGGGAAAAAATTTGATGCATGTTTGTCTAATTTGTAGGTTGTTTTGAAAATATGTGAAGAAAAGCAATTGTTGTTAAATTGGGAAAAATATCACTTCATGGCCTAACAAGGAATAGTTTTGGGGCACATTGTATCTTCTCGAGGCATAGAGGTGGATAAATCTAAAATAGACTTAATTTCAATTTAGCATGCACCTAAAAATGTGAAAGATGTTAGATCATTTTTAGGGTATGCTGGTTTTATAGAAGATTCATAAGGAATTTTATCTTTATCTTTAAACCTCTTTGCAAAATTTTGATGCATGATGTTAAATTTGAATGGACCCAAGAGTGTCAAAATGGTTTTGATGAACTGAAAACATGTATCACCACTGCACCTATCACTCAATCTCCTGATTGGTCACTTCCTTTTGAATTAATGTGTGATGCAAGTGATTCTGTTGTGGGGGCTGTTCTTGGACAACGAAAGATAAATTGCCATATGTCATATACTGTGCTCGTAAGACTTTAAATGCTGCATAAAAGAACTATTCTACCACAGAAAAAGAAATACTAGCTATAGTATTTGCATTGGATAAGTTTAGATCTTATCTTCTTGGTTCTCCTATCATAATATTCACTAACCATGCAGCTCTGAAATTTCTACTGTCAAAAAGTGACACTAATCCAAGACTAGTAAGGTGGATACTTCTACTATAGGAATTTGATCTCACAATAAAAGACAAAAAGGAAGTGGAAAACATGGTGGTGGATCACCTTTCTCAGCTTCAACTTGAAGTTTTTAAGAAGTTTCCTTTAATTTCTGATTATTTTCCTGATGAACAATTATTTGCAATTGAATCTTTACCATGGTATGCTGATATTGTCAATTTCTTGGTCACGGGGAAAACTCCACCTCGTTGGAATGCTTAGGACATCAGAAGGTTGAAAGCTAAAGCTAAGAATTTCATTTATGATGATCCCTGTCTCTTTAAATATTGTTCAGATCAAATCATTAGGAAGTGTGTGCCTAATAATGAAATTTTTGGTGTCTTAAATTTTTGCCATACAAAAGCTTGCGGTGGGCATTTTTCAGCCCAAAAAATAGTGGCCAAAGTTCTTCAAAGTGGATTTTATTGGCTAAATATGTTCAAGGATGCTTTGAGTTTCTGTAAAGCTTGTGAACTTTGTCAAAAATTAAAGGGAATCACTAGGAGAAACATGATGCCTTTGCAACCTATACTAGTGATTGAAATTTTTGATTGTTGGGGTATCGATTTCATGGGACCATTTCCTTCTTCTTATGGCTATTTATACATTTTTCTTGCCATTGATTATGTTTCTAAGTGGGTTGAGGCAGTCCTTTGCGAAACTAATGACCATTAAGTGGTTATAAAATTTTTGAAAGAAAACATTTTTGCAAGGTTTGCATTCCTAAAGCCATAATCAGTGATCAGGGCACACACTTTTGTAACAAACATGTTTTAGCCTTATTGAAGAAGTATGGTATCCATAACAAAATCTATATTGCTTAACACCTTCAAACCAATGGACAAACTGGATTAGCAAATAGGGAAATTCAAAACATCATTGAGAAAACAGCTAATCCAAACAAGAAGAATTGGTCTTTGAGATTGTTTGATGGCTTGTGAGCCTATAGAACAGCTTTTAAAACCATTTTTGGGATGTCTCCATATAGATTAGTGTATGGTAAGGCTTGCCATTTGCCTGTAGAGCTGGAACATAGGGCATATTGGGCTATTAAGCAATGCAATTTTAACATTGATGATGCTGGTTGTGTGAGAAAATTGCAGTTAACTAAATTGGATGAGTTGAGGATGGATGCTTACAACAATTCTAAATTGTCCAAGGAAAAAATGAAGAACTTCCATGATAAACACATTCGACTTAAGACTTTTGAGCCATATCAACAAGTGTTATTGTACAACTCTTGATTACACTTGTTCCCTGGTAAGTTAAGGTCTTGGTGGAGTGGGCCTTTTGTGGTAAAGAATGTTTTTCCTCATGGTGTTGAGGAGATTTTGAATCCTTAAAATGGTAACATTTTTAAGGTTAATGGTTAAAGGCTCAAGCCTTTTATCTGTAACTTTGCATCTGAGGAATCTACTCTACATCTGCTTGATCCCACTTAGTATAGTTTTTTTATTTGTGTTTTTATTTCTCTCATTGTTTTCTTTTGTTCTTTAGTTGTTATTTATTATTCCCTAGGATTGTGCTCTTTTCAAAGCTATTCAGGTACTTCTTTTTTTTCCTCTATCTTGTAGTTTTTCCTTTACTTCTTTGTTCATCGTACAATTGTTTTGTTTTACTTTTAACTGCTCTATTGAGTAAATTCTTTCATTTCTCCTGCATCATTGAGGACAATGCTACATTCTAGTTGGGGGGTGGAAGAGAATTTACCCTGTTGTTTGCATGCTTTAAATATATGTTGGTTTACCTTAGGAAAATAATGTTATGGAGCTTAAAGCATGCTAAATTCCTCATTTGTGAACATTACATGCCAATTTTTTTTTCTTGAGGATATGGAACATGTAGGATATATTGCAATCAAAGTTTAAATCAAAAGATATTTTTATCGATTTCACTTAGTTTCATCCAAGGGCAAGTTGTTGAAAGTCTTGTTACGCACACTACACAGGTTAGAAAGCTTAAAACGACTACCTTAGACCATTTTTAGTTGATGTATAGTTCAATTGTTTGGGACTCTAGTGAACCAAATCCTAATGGCTTAGAAAAGAAAAGGAGAAAAAAAAAGAGTTTGAAGCAAATGAAAATAAGAAACAAGCTATGGATTAATTGCAAGGAAAATAAATCAAAAAAACAAGAGAAGCGATTGTATATTGGAAAGGGATACCTGTTACCGGGGTCCTAACTAAACAAAAAGTGGGTACCTTGTAGTAGTGTGACCTACTACCAGGTTTCTAACTAATCAAGAAAGTGGGTGCCTTTTAAAGTGTAATAATGTGAAAGCTGTCAATACAATGGTTTTGAATTAGAGTAAGGTCGTGCGGTTGTCTTAGACTAATTGTTGTGATTGAAACTGTTAATGTCTATTGGTAGTTAATTTTGGAATTCTGATCCTCACTTGTACACATGAGCTTTGTTACACTCCATTATCTTGGTCATTTTACTAAATGATATATAAATCTTTCAATTGAGACTTAACTTGGGTTAATCTGTGTCCTGTGTTCCTATACTCATTAAGCATATTTCATGGCATGTAATTTTCGTAAGTATTGGAATTTTAGTTGCTATTCCCTTGGTTTGAATGCATTCACGTTATTTGTTAGGGACTAGCAAAATGTTAGTTGGGGGGGGGTGTGATTACGCATTAAAATTGTGTAATTAGGCATTTAATTCATGCATTAAAGATCATAATTTCAATTAAATGTCTGATTATGTTCAGTATTTCAACATTGAGCTCGTTTGAGATAATTATCCTATTTTTGTCGTAAATTTATGGATATTCATATTTTATTATTGCAGGATAATTTTTGGACACTAAAGTCGAAATTAAAGTGTATGAGAAGCCATGCACGTGAATGAAAAGGGCGTGCATGAGAGGACTTGAAGTCGGGAACCATGCACGTGACAAGGAGACGCCGCGTGTACGACAAGAAGCTGAGCATCGAGTGAAGAACCATGGGCATGTGTGGGGCTTAATCAAGAAGTGTGCTTCATGGAAAGACTCTGAAAATTGAATTTGAAATTAAATGTACGTGACTGTATGATGTCCGCATCGAAGTGTGCATATTTAAAGAATTGAATGGCAAGCTAACCAACACTATATCCAAATAGGCCTGCAACTGTGCATGTGATGGAGTGGGCTTGCTGAGCCCGTGCATGCGTGAGTGGCCTTGCTGTGCCATGTATATGTGCTGGAGTGTTAGCTTTGGTGCAATCCCAAGAGGAGGGTGAATTAGTACTTAAAAATTTTATCCCTTAGGTTAATCCACTAATAACAGTATTACACAACCCTAAGGTCAATCTAGGGCATGTAAAATAAATCAATGTATATATACAACGGAATTTAAACTGCAATAGAAATTTAACCAAGCATGCACAATAAAGCAGTAAAGGAAGCAACACCTAGAAATGTTATCGAGGTTTGGCCAAATTGCCTATATCGCCGCCTTGGCTAACAAGCACAAGGATTACCACTATAGACTCACTTAACGGGTGGAGCGGCACTTAAACAACTAGGTCAATTAGCATAGGACTGACCTCAACCTTTACAACCAGGTCAATTAACACAGGGCTGACCTCAACCTACACAATCATTTCGGGCTGGATTACCGCCCCCTTAGGCCACGCCTGGAACTACAACAGTAATTTCTCAATCAATTGGTACAATGATTATGCTTTCATGTAAAGCAGATATGTACCCAATATGCACAGTATAATCAATGCACTACCAAAAGATAGGATTTGATAAGCTCAATGTAGTCTAAGTGTCTACTCTCAAATAATTATGCAAAAATTACGATCAATGCGTGAGAGTGTAAATGAAATGATCTTCGTGTTAAAAAATGATTTCAATCACAATGCACAAACAAAGATCACAAGCACACTTCAAATATCTCAACAAATAATTTTTCTCATTATAAACCACAAGAGATATTCAAAAATGGTTTGTAAAATATTTATTTGATCTTTGTAATAAAATGATAATCTCAATCAAAAAGTATAGCAACAAAGATCTTCAACACGCTAAAAAATATTTCAAAATATTTTTTTCAAGATAAATCATAAGAGATATTTGAAATTGGTTTGTAAAAAAAGTATTTATCTTCAAGCACACTTCAAATACCTTCAACAAATATTTTTCTTAAAATAAACCACAAAAGATATTTGAAATCGATTTGTAAAATATTATTTCACAACCAAAAAGCAATTTGAACTCGTGAGTATTGCAATGATGATGCAAAACTCACAAGCTCTACGAAGTTTTCATACGGAAGACTTATTAATGAAGTCTCCTAGAAAAACTCAAGCTTAGTCTTGAATAAAAATATATATCAATCAACTAGAGCTAACGAGAGTGTAAGCTTAACTAGAAACTCACAATAGCACTCTTACTTAGCAAGGTTTGCAATGAGGATGAATAAGAATGAAGAAATGAAACTTGTATGGAGAAATAGAGCTTTTGAGAATCAGAGAGAATTTTCTAATTGTTTTGCTAATCTCCTCTTAATTGTTTTTGCAAATGATGGGGTATATATTGAGATGGGAAGAATTATAATCGTTGGGGACATACAGGGTATTATTAATATTGTTTTAAAACATTTTAATACAATTAATCACGTTTTATTATTTTAACCACGGTAAAAATATTAGGGCAACCCGAGAGCACCGAAGGAAGTTCGGTCGACCGAGTATAAATTAAACTACAAGTTTGGTCGACCGAACATGGAGGTTCCAAGGCGATTTTCCTTTTTAGCGCGGTTCAATCAACTAAAAGGATTTGAACTACACAGTTTAGTTGACCAGAGCGTTGAGTTCTCACACGTGGGAACTCGGTCGACCAGGTGGTTCGTATGCATTTTGGGCTTGGTCGATCGAGTGGTCAAAAAGTTGACTCAGATGGAGTTCAGTTGACTGGGAGAAATATACTAAACCAGGCTCCGTCGGCCAAGCTATGGTCAAAGTGTTGGCCTGGTCCCGGTTCGGTCGACCGGGTGATTATGTACTTGAGTAGTACGGTCGACCAAACATGCATATTTAGTGCATTTTGGTCCTTTTTACTTATGTGATCACCCTATTCATTTAGCCATACATATATGTGCATGCGTGAGTTTCCTAGGGTCATTTCTAGGCCTTCTTAGGATACCGAAAAAATTCGGTGTCGGTCGACTTCCCTAAGGTCCATCTATGGTCTTGAGCTTATCCATCCTACCATGTAGGTAAGGCATTAATTATTACAGACCATGTTCCTATCTTACTATTACAGATTTAAATAAATGATTAAATTACAATGCAACATGATTTTTAGAGACTTCAGGTCTTCACTTCATTTGTCATGTGCATGCACCATATGATACTTTTGATTAGTCCTGCATTCAAACTCATCAACCATTAAATATTAGAGTATTTGTCATAATCAAAACGGGATATGACCAATAAGGTTAACATGAAGAATAATAAGGAAAGGCTAGAATGGAAAAGAAAAAGAAAAGGAGGGCTGGGCTTGAATTGAAAACAAGTTGGGAGTAGGCCGGTTAAAATGAACGGAAAAAAAAAAAAAAAAGTGTGGGTCGGGTCCTTGATGTGACCCAGCTATGCAAATAAAAAAAAGCCTTGTGTGTGTGTGTGTTGCGTGAGGAGGCGCTAGGCGCTGAAGGGCAGCATGGCTGGGGGCATTTAAAAAAAGCAAAGAAAAGAGAATGAAAAAGGGGGGAACTCATAGGGCTTAGCTGGACAGGAGAAGGAGGCACTAGCAGCAGCTAGGAAGGTAGAAGGGAAATAAAAAAGAGAAAAAAACAAAGTAAAAATGGGGAGAGGAGTTTTTGGGGTTTCTAGAGCAAGAGTAATTAATTAGTTTAGTTACTTGTTGTTTATTTTATTTTTTTATCTTAATAGATGTTTTAATGTTGATTTTAAAGTGGTTATTCCGCTGAATATTTATATTTAAAGTATTGTTGGGTTTATTTATTTTTCTCTCAACTTGTCTCTTTACTTTAATGTTTGTTTAAATACATTATTTGAGTAGTTAATGATGGGTTTAAATATTAATTTTTACTTTGTTATTTCAGTGGTTTATTAGATTAATTTAATTTCATATCTTTTAGTTTATTATCTTAAATGCTTTAAGATTGAAATAATTAGTTGTTTTAATTTATTGTCTTTCATTTTATTGGTGCAATAAGCCACTGTGGAATTAATTTGAATCAACAATTTTGGATTGCAAACATAAGTGACCAAGTTTTGTAACTTGGGTTGCAGGTCAATGTCGGTTGTTTTCCGTGATTTATTAATCTCCCTTTGATATTAATGTTAAACTTTTATTTGGCTAAAACCGAAAATTGAAGGCATCGTTGATAAATCGTTGGCTCTTATTTCTTGTTTTGTTATTGATGTTAAGCACATAAAAACCTTAATTTAATTTAGGATTTTCGTCAATTAATTTTTACATGAAATTTGGTTGATGCTTAATGAAAGTAATTATTTTCTCCCGTTTGGATGTGGCAAATTTACTCGAGCTTTAGTATAAAAATTTCATCTTATTAATGCCTTGATTGGATTAACAAGAAGAGGAGTAAGGCCTAGGGAATTAGTAAATGGTGGAAGCAAAAGGACGTTGAACCCGTAACCTGTGTGTTTGGTAAATTGTTTAAGTTAATCTGTTTAGTTTGGCTGCGTTATTAAATTTATATTTTTTGCAATTTGATTAAAGTTTTGTCTCATTTTAGCATTTTTTTTTCAAGCACCTCCCACTTTGTTTACTATTTTCAAAATCATAAAAAAGTAATAAATATTTTCACACCACATTTTACATCAATAAGTCTTCACTAACATTTTTCAAATACTTTGATACTCAGTGGTCCCTATGGAATACGATCCTAGACTCATCTTTGATACAACTTGACACTTTTGCACTTAGAAGCAAAACTTAGAATGAGTCATGAGACATGATAAGCGTGATGAGCATGATGTCTTCATCAAAAACCAATATTTGACTGCCTAAAATCTCATTTGGGTTCTCCTTTCCTTGAGTGAATTTTGCAAGAATTAAGTTGAGGTATTCAACCTTCATTTTAAACTTTCATTTTCCTTTTTCAAATCATTTGTAGGAGAGCTAAATGAAATTTTAACTTTTAAATATTCATTTTCTTTTCCAAGGATTTCATTTTTGTTATACAAAAGGTCAATATTCTCTTAAGCTTTAGGGCCTCTAAATCATTAGGCATTTCATGAGGGCATCAAATAATTTATTATATGAAGACTGATCGATAAAAAGAGAAATTGCCTCCTCTTTGTCCTCAATGACCATGAGGCAAAAGTTTGCAACTTCAGAGTTTGAGCCTAAATCAGAGTCATTATCCTCCTATATTGCATTGAGAGTCATTTTCTTAAACCTTCTCTTGTCCTTTTTAAGCGTAGGGCAATCATTTCGAACATGACCCTATTTATTGCATCCATAGAAAATGATTGGGTACTTCTTGCTTGCTTCTCCTTTCCTTTCATCCTTCTTCTTCTTGATGAACCTCTTAAACTTCCTCGTGATGAGCGTGATGTCTTCATCACTATTATAATCTTCCTTCTTCTTTTGTGTAGAGGTAATTGCAAGTGTCTTCCTTATGCCTTTTACTTCCGTTGTCCTCTTGGCCTCCATCTCTTGTGCCAAGAGAGACCCAAGTAAATAGGACTTCTAATTCTTTTGATTCTTGAATGGCCATCTTCTTGGCCTACCATTCTTTGGTAAGCACCCAAGAATCCTTCGCACAAGTTCAAAGTTAATGTAATTCGTACCAAGATATTTCAAGACATTTATGATATTTGTAAACCTAGTAAACATATCATTGATCTTCTCACATCATGTTTCATTTCAAAAATTTTATATTTGGTTACAATTATATAAATTCTAGATAACTTTACCCTAGATGTTCCCTTGTGTATCACATGGAGTGTGCCCTAAATTTGTTTTGTACGTAGATGTGCATCCTATAATGCTATTAAATTCACCATGGTCAAGTGCACAATGAAGTATGTTCATGGCTTTAGTATTTATTTGATGCATGCAGTTTTCATCTTCATCTCACCTATTTCTAGGTTTTGGTTTAACTTCTTTATCCTCCACAATGATTGGGGGAGTTATCCCTCTTAGATAACATCCCACACTTCAAATTCAACGGAGTTTAGAAAAATGGTCATTTTATTTTTTTTATTAAGAAAATTCAGTTCCATTGAAAAATGGTGGTCTAATGGTGGAGAACCCTTAAAATCAACATTAATGGCTATCATGGATTTGTTAGGACCAGAAGAGCTTATGGGTGGGCTTGAAACACATGGATGAACACCAGCTAGACTCAAAAGCTTAAGTCTATTGGATCTTGGGTCCAACCATGTATATAAGCACCCATTATCCACTCTAATTTTCCAATGTGAGACAAGCTCACAAGTGAAATTCTTAACAATCTCCCCCTCACTTGTGAGTTCCAACCCCTCCCCCTTGAATAGAAACCATCTCCCTTATGGGAGTAAGCCTAATTCCTTAACAATTGCTCAAGTGGGCCTTACCACTGGCGTCTTATGTACCATAAATTGCATTCCACATGCCTCCGAACCAATCCTACCTCCCACGCCTTGACCCTATTCAGATCCATCCCAAGTTTAGATGATCCTTATTAGCCCCGGTCACACACTTGATTCTCCAACTATTAGCACGTCAGGAGAATTAGCTTCACGTCTCGACTTTTACAATGTTACTAACCCAGAGTTACGAACCATCGGCTCTGATACCACTTGTTAGGACCGGAGGAGCCTATAGGTGGGCTTAATACACATGAATGAACACCAACTTGACTCAAAAGTTTAAGTCTATTGGATCTTGGGTCCAACCATGTACATAAGTACACATCATCTACTCTAATTTTCCAATGTGGGACAAGCTCACAAGTGGAATTCTCAACAGGATTAACTTTAAGGTGGTTAAGTTTGCAAAAATAGAACGCTTGCTCTAATACCAATTGTTAGCCCAAGTGGCAACCCAAAAGGGGCTGAATTAGATTTAATAAAATTAGTTTTAATTACAAGAAATATACAAAAGTAAATAAGATAAAGAGAAGAAAATGCAAACTCTTTATAGTGGTTTGACTTCCTTAAGCCTACATCCACTTTCTCAAAGACCAACTCACTTAGAGGTTCCACTAAATTTGAATCCTTTACAATTCCCTTGCTTCACTAGTGGCAAGGACATCAAATATGATGTAGTTGAATCAAAGAGAAGAAAATTCCTCACTAGGAAAGACACACAAATGTGAGCACAAATAGAAAACTCTCAAGAAATGAGTAAGCTTGTGGCACAAGAGAGCAAATTAGGGCACAATTGAGTTTTTGAAAGATGATAACTATTGCAACTTTCAAATATCAAAATAATATGCTTGGTGAATTTTCATTTGGCTTTTAAGGGCTTGCATGCATGGAAACATAAAAAAACTAGCTATTTTATGCTCATTAAGGTCTGTTTCAAGTTAGATTGATCGATCACTTGCAGAGACTAGTCAACCTATCACTAGCCATTAGAGTAAAATGTTACACCATTGAAGCCAAAACTAGGCGGATCGGTCGACCGCCTACTAGAGCTAGTTGGTTGCCTACTACTACTGCTTTGGCTAATTGACCGGCTATTGTGGGCTAGTCGACTGCCCAAGTTGTGAATCCTAGAATAGTCTCCTTCACTTCTTTTTTTTTTAAAATACTTTGTGCCATGATTATTCAATTTCTTTAGAGATTATATACAATTATGACTCAAAGATACAATCAAATATGCTCAAAATTACAATCAATTAAATACTATAATGAAAATTTTGATTTTCTGTCAAGTTTTGCCAATTTCTAGGTCCGTAATAGTTCCTTCAATCTTGAATTCATTTACAACTTGTTTGTCACACATAAGCTTGGAGTAATTAGTTCTTAAGTAGCTTGTTAGGCCATGAAACCTTACCGTTAACAACTTAAAGTACCCTAGAATTTTTAATCCCCTTTCTTCCTCCTCCTCAATGTCTTTTGGTCTTTCCCTCCTATAGGCAAGTTTTCCCTAGAATAAATCACAAATAATTCTATGCCGCGTTTAGGAGTATGGATTTTGGATCTTAGATTTAAATTTGAGTGGATTTGGATAAATTTCAATATAATTTTATATTACATCTTATCAAAATTCAATACAATTATGAATCTAAAGTCTCTCTAAACATAGGGTTATTCTAGGATGTTATAGGATTTACCATATCTCTTCATTATTTAATTTATTTAGGTTTTATTCATAATTTTTAAATTAATATGCTTTCCATTTGTCACTTGATTAGGTCATAACATTGTTATTTTATCCCCTATCAAACCAGGGCCATCTAAAAATTTTTCAAGGCACTCGTAATAAATTGACAAAATGTTTAGTACACGAGATTGAAATTGATAGATAGTGAAATGAAGTTAAAATTATATGATGAATATGTGAAATCACAAAGACCAATTTTGTTCCATTACATTTCATAATTGTGTAACAAAATATAAAAGTTTTCTTGATTAAAAGTCAAGATTTGAGTTGTAAGGATTACGACTTCCAATTGAAATTAAATTGTAGTATTTTAGTGCAAAGAGAATAGGGAATATACCATTATTTCAATGGATTAATTGAGAGCGCAAATGCTTCGAATGTCATTACATGAAAAAATTGAAAAAAATCTAAGCTTCTTGAAAAATCCTTTGATATCAAAATCCAAATCTCAACTTTGAAAAATCAACAAAAAAATAGTATAAAATCCTATAAATGTGCAAATCTTAAATAAATGGAAGACGGAAGGTCCTAAATAAAAATAGAATATTTTAGCATAAGCCCTTGTCTTCATAGAGAATAAAACGAGTTCTTGGTAAATTTTGAAGTGTTTAGATTTGATCCATGCTAAATTAGATGTTTTGCGCAGCAGATACTTTAAATGGTGTATTAAAATAAATCATTATTTCTTAAGTTTATTCAAATATCATTTACCGCCTTAAACTTAGTCAATACATTTAATAATTTATAATTCGAAAAACTTAATCAGTCATATTTGTATAGAATTTTATTCTTCAATTATGGCTTCCCAAAAAATTCATTGCTTTATATAGGAGCAAGTTGCTTGCCCATATGCCATACAGCCATATTCATTATTGACATTATTTCTTTATACTCATAATCTTTGTGCTTTTGGAAAGGGTCCATTAAAATCAATAATGACAAAAAAAATTAAGATTTTACTATTTAATAAAAAAATTATAGTTGAAATAAGATGACACTATTGCAATAAAAATAGAAAAATTAAAGAAATGTTGTTCTCAATAAGAAATAAATAATTGATTAGTAGACAATAATCATAATTTGACAAATGTTAAAATTTTAAAATTTTATAGCAAATTATTTGTACTAGAGACAAATAAATTATTTACATTTAATTAGTCAGATTTATTTTGCCACATGTCCAAAACAGTGTCGGCATTTAAATCTCTTTGCGTTCGATCGGAAGTTAAAGAAAGAGACAAGGATTTGCGATATAATTGAGCAAGTTGGTAAGACACAATCTGTTGCCCATTCTTCTTTACTTACAATGTAAATATGCGACATTATTCATTTTGATAAGCTTCACTTTTCGATAAGTCAACTGAGTAATGATATTAATTGTGAGATGATTATCGGTTAACGTGGCAATTAGGTAAGACACGGTGGATCGCCCATTCTTTTTCTGTTTGTCACGTGAACATGCGACATTATTGGTTCTTATAAGCTTCATTTTTCATTTCAAAAAAATTTTGAAACATTTACAAGCTTATTGTAAATGATTGATAGTTTGGGGGATAAATTTAGAGTTGGGTAAGTTTTAAATGTTATTTTTTATATATAGTGCTTCTTATTAATGGGAACTTCTGACGAGGTATAGTTATCTTTTAGTGTTTATTTTGTGGAGTATTGATCAAAACCGGCATTAATATATGCGAGAAGGCAGGCCGTGTTGAACACGCTCGGTGAAAGCGCGTGCATAGATATCCTTGACAGCCCATAGCTTTCGTCCTTCCTCCCGACCCACTGGACCTGAAAAGGAAACCCTAACCCACGTCCGGTTTTCCCAACCAACGGCTGCTATCATAATTCCATTAGGTTTTAAGTTTGATGTGAAAAGACAAAATAACCCTCAAAATCACCCCTAATTACACTTCAGTCTATCTTCTTCACGCTCATAAATACCCTCCTTGACCCAAGCAAGGTTTGCCAAACTAGAAAGCCGAACGGCCTTCTCAAGAAAATCTTTCCCTCTCTCTCTCTCTCTCTCGTGGTACAACAATGGCGACCTCGTCTAGAACCAAGCAAAGCGGACCTGTTCTCCACACATCGAGCGCCTTTCAAAGGTCAATTTCTCCTTCGGGGAGGTTCTGCTCATCGTCTTCTTCAGCATTCGCTTCATCGATTTCGACTTTCTCCTCTCCGTCTTCGAGTCTCTTGGGGAGGCCATCTTCTCCGACTCGCGTCAATCTGTGTGGCACCGGACAGTCGTCTCGTTCTGTCCGGTTCGCCATTGATCGACCGGTTTCTCCCAACCGATCGTTCGCTGTCTCGCATCAGGTCGTGAAGAAGCCGAGCAACAATGGCTTCTCCGGCAAGAAGAAGACGTGTATGTGCTCGCCGACGACGCATCCGGGGTCGTTTCGGTGCAGTTTGCACAAGAATTTGAGTGGCAATCACACTCCCCGTGGTCAGAGTCAAATGGCGTCGTATCATTCGAACGGGTTGGATGCTAGGAGATCGGCTATGAAGAACTCGCTGGTGCGAATCGGCACTGTGGAGGGCGAATGGGTGAAGAGAGCTCTGGCGACTTTGATAAGGCCATCCTCGCATCAGCAGAGGAGAAGAGCCGCTTTCCAGCCGCGGCCGAGTCGGCTCTCCATCACGTCGAAGGCTGAAGATCCTTAGGCATTCAGAAAGTTCTAGAGCGCTCTGTATAGTCATCAAAATCCTGTAAATATCAAGAGTTCCGACGAATGGCGGTTTGACTCGCTGAGTGGACTGAAGACCTTGATCGTGTTCTTTCGAGGCCGAAACCCCGAAAACTGGAGACAGATTTTCTATAGGGTTGAAGACCTCAAAATTCACTGATCCGTTGGCATCATCCATTTCTTAATTTTTTTGCTTCAAAACTGAAAATTTGATAAATCTTGAAATTGGAAAAATTAGAATGAGAGATTTCGGTATCAATCGGAGGTTTAAATTTTGTTCAAAGGCTATTTGCGATTTGGGGGGAAAATTAATGTGAATGTGCAGGGTTTCATATAATTTGCACTGTTGCAGTATGATTAATTTTTTATTTGGCATTATGCTTGCATTCGGTGGTTAGGATTCTCTGAGAAATTGAATGGCAGTTTGGATTTGAGCCGTATGCGCCGGCTTTGGATTGATTCGGATTTCTTGAAGGTGATGTGCGTTTCTTATTTCTATTTTTTAAAATTTAGTATTTTTAGTTTTATTTATTTTTATATTTATTGCTTTTTAAATTCAGCGCAATACGGTGGTGCGCCCCTCTGATTGGAATGGCGCCGGTAGTTTTGCACAAAAGGGGGATATTACTAGATGACTTCTACTGACTGGTCGGATTGGAATCCGCCTATAGTTTTTTTTTTTAATTTTTTCCCGACGTTCCCAAGAAAATAAGAGATTATTTTTACTGCTTTTTTATTTTTTATTTTTAATTATTTTAAATTATAAAATAATTTAAGTTTCATTTTGTTAAAATTATTAGTTCTAAGTTTTTAATACAAGATCAAATGGTAATTTCTATACTATAATTATAAAATAATATAAATTTAATTGCTTGCATTAGAATACTAAATAAGTAAAATATTTTTTTTTTAAAGTTAAGTTTTTGCAGCTTTTTTGGCTTTTTTTGTTTAGCTGTTTTTCAAATAATTAATTTTTATTTGGTATATGTGCATGTAATTTTGTATATAATATGATTTTTGTAGATTATAAGTTTTTAAATATTTTAAGTTTTTATTTTAAAAATAGAAATTATGTTAAGATTACTTACAATTTCAAATCATGGTTTGGTGAAAAGATAGAGTTCTCACGTACTATTTTAAAAATATCATAAGTCTCTTGTAAGATTTTAAAAATATCATTGTCGTTGGTTAAAAAGATGCATGCATTCCCTTAAAAAAATTATTTTTTTGTAAAATATAAAAAAAATTACATTTTTTTGACAAATCTCAGGAGAGTTTCCTGAGATTTTTAAAACTTTAGAAAAAATTTTTAAAAATTTTAAAATTTTATGGAAGGTTATTGTTTTTTGACTAAATCTCATGAGAGATTGGTATTTTTTACCTTAAATATTTTGAGTCATAATAGTCACGGGGCTACATGATTGAACTTTATTAGATGGAACTTACATGAAAACACTTAATTAGATGAAATAAGTGAGATTCACTCTATTTCATTTAATTTGCCACTGTCACGTGGGATCACCAATGATATCATGGGCTTGCTATTCAATTTTTTCACTATATATAAGTAATTAATAAATTTGTTATAGATTAAGAAAAATGTTTTTTTTTTTTCATCATAAATGTAAATGTATTAACCAAAATGGATATGTGCAGATAAACTGAGCATATCCCGAAAAAGGGCAAACCAAAACCCACAAACAAAACACAAGCAAAAGCACAGTACCTGGGCATTCCCAGGGCCAAAAAGGCTTTACAAAGCAAAGAACTCTATAAAACCTATCAACTAAACAAATGCAAGGCTCGGGGATCAAGCCTCCTAAATAGAAACAAGAAAAACATAAAAACTAGGCATACCAGTGCCAAGAAGGCTTTACAAAGCATTACCTCTATAAAACCTATTAAAATAAAGGGGAAAAAGCCAAAGGTCAATGCAAGCCATCTAACAAAATAGTCTGAACTTCCATTCTAGGGTTCTTCCAAATCGAGAGGAATGGATATTTGTTGTACATCATCTTGTAGGTGTGGGACTGAATTGTTTTGATGATTGCTACTATAAGAGCCACTTTCCCTTCAAATTTGAGCTTTCTTCTAAAATGCCAAATGAAGTAGATAGTAGCAGTAAAACAAGTCTTCTTAGAAATAGCTTAAATACTTGTCCCTCTAGCCTCTCTGTGAAGTCATTTAAGAGCCGCTTTAATGGTTGTCATCTTCCTTTTATTCCTAACTAGCTCCTTAGAAAGCTCCAAACTGAATATGATAAAGTGCATTAAAGAATAGGTGATCAATAGATTCCACTTTAGACCTGCACAGGGAACAAACTTGGTCAGAATCAACCAGTTTATCGTTAGTTAAAAGTTTTTCTTTGACCGCAAGCCAAAGAACAAAATCATATTTCGGGCAGCAGTTAGATTTCCACACTTTTGCCTTCCAATAGACTCTTCTTTTCTTTGTCTCTCTCGTGGTGATAGATCTTTTTACAACAAAGGTTATCTTCCTGATGCCAAGTTCTAAAATGGTTATCAGCAGTAGCAAAATCAAATTTCTCCTTAATAATTAAGTTCTTTATTTCCACCATCTTTTTAAATATAGGAGAGTCATCATGCTTACTTTCGACTTCCCAATTAAATACTTCTTCCCTTCAAATAATTATGGTTTACCCATTTAGACCATAGAGAGTCTTCCTTAGCCTGAATATTCCACAAGGCCTTCGCCAAAAGGGAATTGTTTTAGGTGTTGAGCTCAATCACTCCCAAACCACCTTCTTTAGGGAGGAAAACAACTTTCCAAGGAACTAGTGGCTTTTTTCTCCCACCCCAAATGAAAGCCCAACATAATTTAATTATTTGATTCACCACAACCTTAGGGATAGGCAAAATGGCCAACTAGAAGCATTCAACCCCTTGAATAGCTGAAGTAACAAGTTCCAATCTACTTGCATAAGATAGAGTATTTCTCGGCCAAGAACTAAATAGATTGCCAATTTTGTTTATCAAGTGAGTATAGTGTATAACATTTAGCCTTGTGGAAGCAAGGGGAATACCAAGATATCTAAACGAGAACTCACCTTTAGCAAATTCAGTAAGCTCCCTAATTTCCTGCATGTCCTAAAAATTAATCCCAGCTACAAACAGATTTGAAAACTGGTTGTTTGCTTTCAGACCTGAACAAGCTGAGAATTTATGAAGACAAACCATGATCAACTTAATAGAAGGAATATCAGTGATATCCCATGAAAGAAAGACTTAAAAGGATTAGATGTTACTACTCATATCAACAAGGTGTACTTTTTTTTTTCGGCAGTCTTCCCATAAGAACTCTACGGTTAAGAAAGTTTGGCTTGGAGTAATCTTGGGATGGGTGACCTTTTGGGAAGTTTTCTCAGAAAGTGTTTGAGTGAGGACAAAACACATTAAAAATGACACGTGTTAGTCGTGGGGCTAGTCATTAGTCCGATAAGGCCCTCCCCCTGTTGTCTGGTCCAGGTGGACAAGAAGAGGCGCAGTGTTCCTTGGCAGACCCAGGTTGGGACATTACAAAATGGTATTAGAGCGATTACCCAACTGGAAATGTGATGGCATTCACATCGCCTGAGTTTGGAAATGTGGGTTCGCAACGAGAACGTTGCGTTCTGTAAGTGGGGGAGAATGTGATACCCTGTGGAAGAAAGAGTTAAAAGGATTAGATGTTACTACCCATATCAACAAGGTATACATTTCTTTTTTAAAGTCTTCTTATAAGAACTTCACGATTAAGCGTGTTTGGTTTGGAGTAATCTTGGGATGGGTGACATTCTAGGAAATTTTCTTAGGAAGTGTATAAGTGAGGATAAAACACATTGAAAAGGACACGTGTTAGTCTGTGGGGCTAGTCATTAGTCCGATAAGGCCTGCCCCTCTGTTGTTTGGTCTAGGTGGAGGAGGAGAGACGCAGTGCTCCCTAACAGACCCAGGTTGGGGCGTTACAATAACATCCCTAACGAATAAGATCAGGTCATCTGCAAAGGCTAAATGAGTAATCTTGAGGTCTCCACGCTAAGGATGGAACTTGAAATTTGAATTACTTTCAAGGCCTTTAAGAAGTCTTGACTAGTATTCCATACAAAGCACAAACAGTAAGAGGGATAAGGGGTCCCTTTGTCTCAATCCCTTTTTACCAATGAAGAAACCATTGTATTCACCATTCAAAGCAATTGAGTACAAAGTTGTTTCTACAAATTGCATAATTATTTCTACCATAAAGCTTGAAAAATTCAAATGGGCAAGCATTTGTCTAAGAAAGGACCAAGAAATAGAGTCATAGGATTTCTTGAGATCAATTTTAAGCATAAACCTTGGGGAGATCTTTTTCTAGCATATTTTCCCACAATATTCCACACCAAATTAATGTTTTTTACCATGCTTCTCTAGTGGACAAAGTTAAATTAAGTAGGGTTGACAAGGGTGTCAAGACAAGGCTTGATCCTATCAGCCATGATCTTAGCAATCACTTTGTAGGCCACATTGCAACAAGCAATTGGTCTAAATTCCTCAATAGAATAAGCATGCTTGGACTTTGGAATGACAGCTAAAGCTGTGTGGTTCAACTGTTTCAGCAACTTACCTTTAACAAAAAAAATTTTGACTACAAAACAAAAGTCCTCACTAGTTGTACCGCAAGCATTCTTGAAGAAGCCCGATAAGTAACCATCTGGACCTGAAGATTTGTCCTCACCAATGCTTTATAAGGCTTCTTTAATCTCCTTATTAGTGACTTCCAACATCATGTTCTTATTCTACTCATAATTAATAATTTTACCTTTTTCAATCACACAAGGGTCAATAGGGTAGCAAGACTCATTAGTGCCCAGCAGGTCTTTGTAGAAATTCAGGAATTCATCAGCAACTTGACTTTGGGAAGTAGTGTTGTCACCATTATTATTTTTGTCCCACATTGGTAGAATAGTTCCACATTGGTATAAAAAGTTGTTTTGAATTTTTTGTATTATTTGTCCCACATTGGAGGAAAGTGTTTTTTGGACTTGAGGTTAAAGATATATAAAGAGCTCAACTCTCCATTTGTCAAACACACCTCAAAGTTGTACTTTGTCAAGAAGTAGTGGATTGATCGTCAGCACCAGAGGACGTAAGTAATTCTATATCGAACCTCGTTTATTTCTTGTCTTATTCTTTTTACTATTTTATTATTAGTTTCTACATTACTTTAGTTTCTTATGTATTCAATAGCAATAGTTGTAGTATTGGTGTTTGACACAAGTGGGGTGCCCGGCACAACAATTAGTATCAGAGCTAGGTTAAATAGTGTCGATACGGAGGTGTTCCTCTGTTAGGATCCTTGATTCCACATTTGATGCCTAAGAAAGACCTTGTCTAAGCGAGTGCTTAGAGACCGTTGCGACTTAGTCGCTCCCTAGAGGTTGGTCTGGTCAAAGTAGAATTTCATAAGATAAAATAAAGTAGACACAGTTGGTACGTACTATTCATTTTAGGCCTTTTGCTTTGTTGGTTGCTATTGAATATATAGAAGATGACAAAAACTAGTGCAGCAGTAGAAGAAACTCTTTCCACACGAACTCCAACCCCTTCGGCTTCGACATCATCATTGAAGACAATAATTAATGCTTGATTTGAAGTTGAGAAATTTGATGGTACCAATAATTTTGGTATATGACAATGTGAGGTGATGGATATCTTGTATCAACAGGAATTAGATATTGTTTCGGATGATAAACCAATAGATATGGGTGACAGAGATTGGGAAAAGATCAATCGTCAGACATGTGGTATGATTCGTCTATGTTTTGCTAAAAATCAAAAATATTGTGTTATGAGGGAGACATCTACAAAGAAATTATGGAAGATATTGGAAGATACATTTATGACCAAGAGTCTAGAAAATCGACTCTATTTGAAAAAGAATTTGTTTCACTTCCAGTTTCAACCAGGTATTTCGATTAATGACCATATAAATGCTTTCAATAAAATTTTGACCGATTAGTTAAATTTGGATGAAAAGGTGAAAGATGAGGATAAAGTCATATTGTTATTGAATTCTCTCCCTGATGATTATGAACACTTGACCACCACTTTATTGTATGGGAAAGATCAAGTTACTTATGATATTGTTTGTACTGCATTGATTAGTACTAAATGTAGAAAAAAGGATCAGAGGGTCCATAAAGAAACAGCAGAAGCACTAACAATAAGGGGACGTTCTCAGAGTCGTATGCCTAGAAGAATGAGTAAATCTCATGGGAGGAGTAAATCTTGTGGTAGACCTGCTAAAGATGAATGCACCTTTTGTCATGAGAAAGGGCATTGAAAGAAAGATTGCCCTAAATTACAGTAGAAAAATAAGGGTAAAGCACATTCTAATGCCAATATAGCCAATGATGATGGAAGTGAGTCAGATTTTTCTCTTGTTGAAACATCTTCGTCACATTATTTTGGTGAGTGGATTTTGGATTCTGGTTGTTTCTATCACATGTGTCCCAATAGGGAATGATTTTCTAATTTTGAAAAATTAAATGGTGGGGTTGTTTTTATGAGAAATGATAATACTTGTAAAACAACTGGAATAGGATCAATACAATTAAAATGTCAAAATGGAATTATTAAGACCTTAACTGATATTATTTATGTTCTAAGCCTATAGGAATCTGATTTCATTAGGTGCCTTAGAATCTAAAGGGTTCACTATCACTTTGAAAGATGGAACCTTAAAGATTAAATTAGGGGCGCTGGTGGTGATGCAAGGAATAAGGAAAAATAACTTATATTATTTACAACGTAGTACAATTATTGGCTCAGTAGCTGTTGTTTCTCAGAAAGATGTAGGTTCAGATACAACCAGATTATGGCATATGCAATTAGCACATGCAGGAGAAAAATCTTTGCAACAATTAGCTAAGCGAGGTTTGTTAAAGGTTGCAAAGTTGTGCAAACTTGAATTTTGTGAGCATAGCATTCTAGAAAAACAAACTAGAGTGAAATTTGACACTACAATCCACCAGACTGAAGGTATTTTAGACTACATCCATACAGATGTATGGGGGCCCACAAAAAAGACTTCGTTGGGTGGTATGCATTATTTTGTCACTTTTGTTAATGATTTTTCCAAAAGAGTTTGGGTGTATTCTATGAAGCATAAAAATGAAGTGTATGATATTTTCCTTAAGTGGAAAAAATTAGTTAAAACTCAAACTAGCAAAAAGATTAAACGGCTCAAATCAGATAATGACGGTGAATACACGAGTGACCCGTTTATGAAGGTAAGTCAGGATGAAGGTATTGCTCGACACTTCACAGTTTGAGATATACCTTAGCAGAATGGGGTAGAAAAGCGCATGAATCATACTTTGCTGGAGAAAGTTCGATGTATGTTGTCTAATGCTGGGTTAGACAAAAGGTTTTGAGTTGAGGCTATTAGATATACATGTCATCTCATCAATCATCTACCATCATCTACAATAGGGGGAAAAACATCCTATGAGGTATGGTCTAGAAAGTCTGCTAGGGATTATGATTCTTTACATATATTTGGTACTATAGCTTATTATTATGTTAAAGAATCTAAATTGGATCTAAGAGCCAATAAATCAATGTTGTTGGGGATCAGTGCATGAGTCAAAGGATACCATTTTTGGTGTCTAAAGACGAAAAAAAATGATTTTAAGTAGGGATGTGACTTTTGATGAACTTGTGATGATGAAGAAAACAATACGCAAGGAGTCACGAGTTGAAGAGAAGATCAGTGGTACTCAACAACAGGTGGAGGTTGAGACAATTTTGGGAAACTCGATGAGAAATGAGACTACACAATGTAACTCTCCAGTTATGGTGGGGAATAGTGTACAAGAAGAGAAGATTTCAATTCGAGAATTTTCACAGCAACAAGAATCAATCGTTTTTTAGAGGCCAAGACAAGAAATTCAAAAACCTGCTCAGTATACTGATATGGTGGCTTATACACTTCCAGTTGTGGATGATAATGTTCCTTACACTTTCAAAGAAGTGTTGAGGAACTCTGAATCAGACAAGTGGAAAAGAGCGATGGATGAAGAAATGCAGTCTCTTCATCAGAATCAGACTTGGGAGCCAGCCCAGCTACCCAAGGGTAAGAAAGTAATTGGTTGCAAATGGGTTTATGTAAAGAAAAAAGGATTTACAGATGCAAATAATGTTTGCTTCAAAACTAGGTTGGTAGCTAAGGGCTACGCACAGAAGGAATGCATTGATTATAATGAGGTATTTTCTCCAGTTGTTAAACATTCTTAAATTTGAATTTTTTTGGCTTTGGTAGCACAATTTGATCTTGAACTAGTTCAGTTCAATGTAAAAACTGCATTTTTATATGGTGATTTGGAAGAGAAAATCTATATGACTCATCCAAATGGATTTTTAGGTTGCTGAAAAAGAAAATTGGGTATGTAAACTAGGTAAATCATTGTATGGTTTAAAACAGTCTCCAAGATAGTGGTACAAACGATTTCATCAATTTATGATGGGTTAGAAGTACATAAAAAATAAACATGATCATGTGTTTATTTTCGCAGACTATAAAATGAATCTTTTATATATTTACTCTTGTATGTTGATGATATGTTAATAGCTTCAAAGAATAGGAAAGAAATCAACAAGTTGAAAAGTCAGTTAAGTCAAAATTTTGAGATGAAAGATCTTGGTGAAGTAAAGAAGATACTTGACATGGAGATTCATAGAGACAAAATGAGAGGAAGAGTTAGTTTGTCTCAAAAATAGTATTTGAAGAAGGTAGTACAGAGTTTTAGCATATTTGAGCAATCAAAACCAGTAAGCACTCCTCTTGCTCCTCATTTCAAACTTAGTGCGGCTTTCTCTCCTAAATCAGATGAGGAACGTAATTATATGTCACAGGTTCCTTATGATGCAAGTGTTGTTGGTAGTCTAATGTATGCAATGGTTTGTACTAGACTTGATAGTTCATAAGCTGTTAGTATGGTGAGCAAGTATATGCATGATCTGTGTAAAGGACATTGGCAAGCTGTGAAATGGATTTTGAGATATATTATGAATACGCTTGATGTTGGTATAATATTTGAGAAAAATAATACTATTAATTAACGTGTTGTTGGATATGTGGATTCTGATTTTGCAGGTGATCTGGATAAATGTTGATCAGCTACTGGATATGTTTTTATATTTGCTAATGGTCCAGTGAGTTGGAGGTCTACCTTACAATCTACCATTACCTTGTCTTCAACAAAAGCAAAGTACATGGCAGCTTCAGAGGCTCTTAAGGAAGCTATTTGATTGCAGGGTTTACTTGAAAATTTGGGAGTTGTTCAGAAGCCATTGTTGTGTTCTCTGATAGCCAGAGTACTATTCATTTGGCAAAGAACCAAGTCTACCATGCACAAACGAAGCACATCGATGTTCAGTTTCATTTTATGTGAGATATTATTGATGGAGGCAAGATACTTCTTCAAAAGATTGTTACAACTGAAAATCCCGCAGATATGTTGATTAAGATTGTGACAACAATCAAGTTCAAATATTGTTTGGACTTGATCAATATTCTGCAAGTCTGAATATTTTTGGAAGGTGCCGATGATGTGGAACTCCAGAAAATGTTGGTGACTGAAACATTTTTGTTGAATTTATCATCAAGGTAGAGATTTGTTGTTTTTTGTCCCACATGGGTAGAATAGTTCCACATTGATATAAAAAGTTGTTTTAAATTTTTTGTATTATTTGTCTCACATCGGAGAGAAGTGTTTTTTACACTTGAAGTTGAAACTATATAAAGAGCTTAACTCTCTATTTGTAAAATATACCTCAAAGTTGTACTTTGTCAAGAAGTAGTGGATTGATTGTCGGCACCCGAGGACGTAGGTAATTCTATATTGAACCTCGGTAATTTCTTGTCTTGTTCTTTTTACTGTTTTATTATTAGTTTCTGCATTACTTTAATTTCTTATATATTCAATAACAATAGTTGTAATATTGGTGTTTCGCACAAATAGGGTGCTCGACACAACAACCATTACTCATGCTAATTGAGGTGATGTGATTCCTTGACAGGTGCCTTTTCATGAGGGAATGGAAAACGGAGGTGCCTCTGTCACACTTCTTTAAGTAATCATTTTTGGCTAACTTAGCAAGGAAGGATCTATTAGCCTTGTCCAATCTGGTAGCCTCATTTCTCTTGTTTAGAACAATTCTCTGTAAATTCTCATTATCAGGATTGCATTGCAGCATCTGTTGAGCCTCCAAAAGTTCAGAGGAAACTCTATCAACTCTCTCCGAAATATGGGGAAAGTGTCTTGAGTTTAAAGCTCTTAGAGATCTCTTCATAGCTGTCAGCTTCCTAGCAAATCTGAATTGATTGCTGCCCTGAATTTTGGTGTACAACCCTTCTCTAACAGCACTCTGAAAGTTGTCATGCTGAGACCACATGTTAAAAAATTTGAAGGGTCTTCTACCTTTACTTTCTTTATCAAGAAGGGAGACAACACAAGGGGAATGATCTGACAGATGACCAAGGGGATGAAAATGAGCATGAGGTCTGAAATCAGTTTGTGCCCACACTGAATTGACCATCACTTTATCCAACTTACTCCAAACCCTACCATTAGACCAGGTAAGGAAGCATCCTGAAGAACTCAAATCTGAAAGCCCAGACTCAATAAAACTGTACCTCATATCTTTCGTCTCATAAGCTTTCACTGGAAGCCCATTCTTCTTCTCATCACTAAACAGAATGCTATTTAAACTCCCATTAGCATCCAGAGACTTTGACAAGAATCACTGAACTGATTGATGTCCTGCCACAGACTTCTTCTAGCCACAATTAAATGAAATCCATATATAAAACTCAAACAAAAGCTTTTAGAAGTAACTAAACATTTAATACTGCAATGAATGACCTGAGCACTATTCTGAATGAGCTGAATGTGAACTTTCTCGGGGTTCCAACAAATCAAAATTATTCCTGCATTATGCTGGTCAAAATTGTTATATTGTCTCTAATGAAAGAGTTTCTTCTTCATCACCTCCTCAAGATTACTCTGAGAAAGCTTAGTTTCAATGATTCCAAGCACATCAATCTTTTTTTTTCTTTTATGAAGTCAATGGCTCCATTGTGTTTCAGGGGTTTGTTAAAACCCCTAATATTCCAGACTGCTAACTTCATTTTTTTAGGGAGAGGGATTGAGCCCCCTTTCCTTTCATTTTGCTTTTAGACTTTAGTCAATGTTAGATTACCACTTTACCTAAAAGTTTAAGCTCTTAGGTTGTGGGTCAACAATGTATATCAAGTTTTAACACTCTCCTGCACGTGCAGCCCGATAGCACGTGGAGAGATAAACAGATGACAAATAATATCACAGAATAAAGACGGGCGACAAGATTAGAACCCAGGACCTCTTGGTAACCAAAGCTCAGATACCATGTTAGATTACCACTTTACCTAAAAGCTTAAGCTCTTAGGTTGTGGGCCAACAATGTATATCAAGTTTTAACCGTCTTTTTGGCCTTATTCTTATTTTTCACTTGAATAAAGCCATCTGTTTCATCTTCTATTCCTTTGCCTTTATCAGTTTCACCTTCAGTAACTCTGTCAACAACCAGATCAGTGTCAATTCTTTCCACCTGTCTCAGTTCTCTCATCTCCTTCTGTTTTCTTTTCTGCAGGTACTAAGGCGAGGTTCTTGTTTTTCTCCTTGTACTGAGCCACACCTTTTCCAACACCTTTAATGCCACTAGGGGCAAGAGTAACAATTTTACCTCTGTCTTTCTCTACCTTTCTCAACTCCTTTTCAGGTATAGCATTGTCTTCAGAATCCTTCCCTTCCACTGGCCTCACCAGATCTCCTTCAGTTGTTGGAACTTCAATGTCAGAAGACATGATCTTTATTGTCTTTGGGTTTTCAAAAGCTAGCTTTTCAATGCAACTAGCCTCAGAATGCCACAAAGTCTTACAGAAATTACAGTACTTAGGGAGCTTTTCATATAAACCTTTCTGATAAATCACCTTCTCATCCGGCAAAAAATTTTCACATTACATTTGATTTCTTTGGCCACATCCACTTCCACAAGGATTCTAGCATAGGTGAGTCTCTCTCTGCCGGTAGTCATCTTATCAGCATAGAGAGGTCGCCCAATCTCAGAACAAATTCTACCCAAAGCATTTGTAAACCAGAGTTCCAGAGGCAAATTGGTTAATTGAACCCACACAGGAAGAGTTGTCATCTCATTGTCATCAAACTGGAAGAGCTTAGGCATCTTTTTCAAGAGTAAAGCCTTCACGTGCGCCAGATAAGGACCTCTTTGGAGCACCTCATACTGTGAGGACCCAAACTTGAATGAGTTTCTACATATAAATTTTTTAACAGACGCACGCACATAGATCTAAATTATTTTTATTATTAGAGTACTAATTAGTTTTATTAATAATATATGTTTCACCTATTAAAAAAAGAATTTTTAAAATTCTAAAAAACACAAATATATTCTAAATTGCATTATGTTAAATTTTTATTCTACTCTCCTCTTTCTACTCCCACTTATGCACATGTTACGTCAGATTTCTGGTATACTCTTCAAAATCATCTAAAATATAAAATAACGATTGGTGTGAGATGACGATCAATAAGTAAATAAGATTATTATTAGTGTGTGGCCAAAATGAACTTTCATAATATTATACTTTCGTAAAATAATATTTAATATTATAACTTTAAAATTGCTTTTAAAATAAATGTGAATTTAAAATTTTCTATATGAAACTTTTGTCATCAACTACAACAGTAAAATTTTAAAACCATATACTGTAATTGTTAAATTAAACTTTTAACTTTAAAATTGTAACTGTAATATTTAATTATATACATATATGTTTTATGCTTTTCCTTACACGTTTCTTTTAGATCATTTAGGCACAAAAATGGTCATGTTCACATAAACATATACTTTTCCTTCAAATCATCAATAACTCTATACACGTAATTAAATAGGTATATATATATATATATATATATATATATATATATATATATATATATATATATATATATATACTGTAAAAACCACCTTTATGCCTATTAATCGTAAGTCATGTTTACCCCCATGACTGGATTATGCGGTTCGAAAACTGGATTTAGTTGGCTGGCCGTGTAGAGACTCGAATAATTATCGTAATTTAATAATAGGAGGAGGAGAGAAACGAAGGATTTTAAACCGGGTCTTGTCAATGAACACAAGGAGTTCATCGACGAGCACACATGAGGGTCTCGTCGACGGGGACACGTGTCTCGTCGACGGGGACACGTGTCTCATTGACGAGAAGATACTGAGAGGCTATATTTCAGTTCCAAATTTCCTCGACGAGCAGTAAGCATTCGCCGACGAATTTCCTTCTTAACCTCGTCGACAAAGGCCAGTGTATAAATAGCCTAAACTTGATTTTTCAACCGAAATTTCACGTACAAACCCTCCTCTCTCTCTCTCTCTCTCTCTCTCTCTCTCTCTCTCTCTCTCTCTCTCTCTCTCTCTCTCTCTCTCTCTCTCTTATTCGCCCCTTCCCCTTTCACTCTAATTTTCAGGCCAGATTCTTGTCGGTTCGATGATCTGAAGCCACCACCACACTCCTAAGAGAGTTCTCTTCAAATCTACTAGGGTGGATCGCTGGTGGGGTTAACTTGGATTTCATTCCAGGTAAGGTTTTTTATGAAGTATTTGCCTTTCCCATAGTTGTAGGAAATGTAGTACTCGAAGGAACACTGAAGTTTTGTTTTGGGAAATATTGTTTTCTGGGTGTTGAACGGGGAACCCTGCTGGTGTTGGACTAAGTACTATAATGACTTTTCAGTAGTCAGGTAAGGGAGTAAACTAAAACAGTTATTTTCCATGAAAATCATTATTACTTATTAGAAAATTAATTTTCAAGAAGCACGTATTATATATATGAGTATGTTGGTAAAAATGCGTATTTGGGAAAATACTGCTGTTGTACAGGAAATATGATTTTAGAATGAAAATTATGACTTTATTCAGCATTGTGTGGCATGAATATTATTTTACTCAAATTGTATTATGCTAAATCAAGTTTACAGAAAAAGCATATTTGCAGTCATTTCAAGAATAACAGTGTAATACAGTACATTATGATTTTAGAATACATAATAAATAATACATATATTCAGATCAGTATGTATGTTATGTTCGGCGCAAGGCCGTGATTGATAGCCGACGCAAAGACGTGGATTATGTATGTTTTTGGTGCAAGGCCATAATTATGAATGTTATCGACGTAAGGCCGCAGTTATGAATGTAATTGCGGTAAGGGCACATTTATTTACGTTATTATAGAAATCAGAACATGCTATCAATCTATTTACGTTAAATAGTATATTATCATCTATTATATGTTATCAAAACCCGAATGATAGTTTAGATTAGTTACAGGAGCACGGTACCGTAGCTATACAGTTCACTTCAGTTTAGTTCAGACTTGTACTAACTGCCCCTGCTAGTAGAGGGGGTGGGAGATGGATAGTTGATGTGACTTTCAGTGTAGAGTTGTAGATGTCTACCTGGTAGTCCAGACCAGGGTGTGGCGGGCCCATCGTACGTACAAACATTTTTGACTAGGTAGTGGTCGGCCAGCCATTGTCGAGTCCCGCCTTCGAGCTGCACAACCCGTCATGGGGGGGGTAATACATGACATCAACTAGCTATTCATCCTAGGTAAAAAATTTCAAAATTACTAGCCATATCAGACGATTTATGAACAATATAATCTAGTAGAATTATGAAATTATATGTTTATTCAGTTATGCTATTAACGGTGTTTTCAAGTATGTGACATGTACAATATATCTATTATAGCATTAAATATTCATGTTATCACACAACTGTATTTAGTTTATTTCCCTTACTGAGAAGTGTCTCACCCCAACTTAAATCATTTCAGGGAACCCAGAAAGACATGTGGACCAAGCCCACCGTTGAGACAGTTTTTACTACCCCACTAAGAGGGTAAGTTTTGAGTTAAGATCAGCTGGTTTTTGGTATTAGATTCTAGTTCATCTTTTGGTGATTTTGAGAACTGTATATTTAAATAGTATATGGTGGAATGTAGGTACTTTAGTATTTTGTGTTATATAGTTTAGTGGTTGAAATTTATATTTACTGCTGCTTAGGTTTCCGCTGTATATGGTACGTGTGTCCCCGTTATCCACGGGTTTGGGTTGACTTTATTATGGTTTAAATTAATGATAATTAATATGGTAGATTATGTAGTAAATTAAGCAGGTCGTTACAGTTTGGTATCAGAGCCTAGGATGTTAGGTTCTATAAACTCTAGAATGCAGCAGTAATAATACCAGAGTATAGGATAAGGGAATTTGAGGTTTGGTTTTGTAGTCTAGATATAGGACTTCCATGATGGTTTGTGTTTCTTTCCTAGGGTGACGATTTTAGGAAAGTCATGGTAAACTATTTTCGACTTGGGTATCTAGGTTGCAGGATTGAGCCTTGAATTAATATCAGGGGGGATGAATTAGTTAAAGATATAATATACCAATTAGATGATATGTTACGATGATAGGGTCCTAAGTCAACTTTATTGTCTTTTTAGGATGGACCATGGAGGTATTAGTGCACATGCCAGTGGTAATAAGGGTGTTGGGCCCTCATACGCTGCAGGTGGTGATTCAGATGTAGTACTGCACAACGTGGCTCAGCAAGTCATGGCTGAAATTGCCAGGAACTCTAGAGAGTTGGGTGGTTCATCTGTAGGCCACGACAGCTCGATTGAGAAGTTCATTAAGATGAATCCTTTGCCTTTCTCAGGAAGAAATGATCCTACTATCGCTAAAAACTAGATGCAGAAGATTAAGAAAGTGTTTGCAGTGCTACAGTGTACTAAGGAGTAGAGGGTTCTATTTGCTATGTATAAACTAACTGGAGAGGTTGAAATATGGTGGACGACAGTGAAACTCCTGGAACAATAGAGGACAATGCCTATAGAGATGTCATGGGAGCGATTTAAGGAGATATTCTTTAATAGGTATTTTCCAGCCTCATCCAGGGAAGTTAAGATAGAGGAGTTCCTGAATCTGAAACAAGGAGAGCAGACAGTGCAGCAATACATGGCGAGGTTCATTGAACTATCTCGTTTCGCTCCGTACATTATTCCAGATAAGATGAAGAAGGTAAGACAGTTTGAAAGAGGTTTGAGGAGAGAAATATATAAGTAGGTATCGATACTGAAATTGCAAGATAGGGCAACTATAGCAGAAGTTAGAGATTGATTGGAAGCTGAGGAGCAGAGATAGAGGAAGAGAACCATAACGTCTGGTTCCCAGCAAGGGTCCAGTCATGGTTTATGGAAGAAAGGTGGCTTCTATAGGGATCGGAGGCAAGAGACAGGGAATAGTGGTTTCCAAGGTATGCAGTCACTTCCAACCTGCCCGATTTGTGGGAAGAGATGCCCGGGTGAGTGCCGTGCCGGGCGAGGTATTTGCTATCGATGTGGGGAGCCAGGGTATGTGATGAGAGATTGTAAGGTTCAGATTGGTGCTACTCCCATTCATAGAGCTACTCAGGGAGGCTATCAGGCACCATGTGGAGGCCAGTAGAGGAATATGGCTCTAGCCAGGGTTTTCGCTTTGACGCCGGGTGATGCTGAGACAGCCGGCGATGTGGTGACAAGTATGGTTAGCATGTTTTTGTTTAAAGTTAATACATTATTTGACTTAGGGGCCACACACTCATTTGAGTCTATGGGGTGTATTAAATTATGTGGGGAAGAAACACAGTTATTAGACATTGAACTATTAGTGACTACACCAACAGGGTTGAAATTAGGAATAGCTTCCCAAGAGGGGGGGTGAATTGGATTCTAAAAATTTCTTTTAATTCCTTTTAAGTTACCTTAAACTTCTTTTATTTCTCTTAACCAATACTTTACTTGTTTGTTTAACTTAGTTCTTTTATCCAATCAATAACTCAATTAAACAACCAATCAATTAAACAAGAACTAAGTAAACATTCAATCTTCAACCACAACACTTATTGCTTAACCAAATAAGTAATCAACTTTTCAACCAAACAAAACAATTTACTATGATGATCAAATCAAACAATCATAAGAATTCTCAGCTTGTATGTAGCCCTGTTGTTAATTTAAATTTGAACCAAGCCCTGAATATATGAATTTATTCCTTCAATATAATATTCAATGCATCATCCAATCACTATTTCCAAATATTCAGAATCCAAATAAACTCTCAGTTAATTTATCTTTGGGTGTTTAACCAAGTAACGTACTTCCGTATGGTTTCCGCAAAAATGGTTTAACCAACGTACTCCCTTTTGGTTTCCGCAACCCAAATCAAAATTAAACCTTAAGTTTGTTTGATTTCCAAATATACGTAGTTTATATGATCTTCAAATTTAAACCATCCACGCAATTTAAATATGCACTAAAAATAAAGAATAGAGAAAGAGAGAGTGAGACGGAGATTTTACGAGGTTCGGCTTATACCCAGCCTACGTCTTTGCCTTTGGCAAACCACCAAAGGATTACTAAACTTGTTCCGTTGACGGGTGGAACAAACCTTTACAATACTCCTTGGTTAAGGCTAGAGCCCGCCTTCTCCAAACGATATCCCCTCGTCCGGTCACTCCTTACATAGGCTAGAGCCCGCCTCTCTAAGCAATATCCCCTTGCTTAGCCAACGATCCTAACAACCCTTGGAATCGTCAATCTACAAGAAACAAATCAAATATTTGTGTACAAATAATTTGCTCCTAAAAGAGCTTATTAGTACAACAATTCAGAACTATATACTTCAAAGTAAATAACAATATGAATATTCAAATTGAAGCTCAAGGAAGTATATCATCAATTTAATTCTTTCAATGAATGAAAGATTTCAGAATTGTAGCACAAACTTGGTGAGTAAAATCAATAAGAACTCAGTAAGCTTCGTGCAAGTTGAGATCAAGAGAGAGCCTTGAGAATTTGAGAGTAATTTGAGAGAAATTTTGATTTTTTGCTGAATTTGAATTCTTGGTTGTATTGATTCAATGATCTTTGAGGCGTATTTATAGACTTTTAAAGGCAATTAACTTGGTCCCCAAGTGTGTTGAAATATCCCCCAATATTCCATAAATTTTGAGTCATAAATAACTCTATTTAAAAATTTGACCATTATGAGAAAAATCAGAACAGTCGCGTGGCAGTTACCTGCCCCAAACCTCCAGTCACCTGCCAGAACAAAGCCAGTCGCCTGCCACGACCACCCAGGCGCCTGTCCTAGTTCAGGCAGTCTACTAGTTGCACACATGCTGCTGTCAGCTTCGCGCACCCTTCTGTTTTTCGGTCATAACTTTTTTTATAACTCCAAATTTGATGATATTGGTATCAAATGAAAGCTAAGATAAAATCCTACAACTTTAATGTTTAACACCTTTTAAAATAAAGAGTTTTTGATAGGAGAAAAATGCACCTCAATGCACATATAGAAAAATTATCAGCATTTTGAAAATCCTCTTTTTGATGCTTTTCATTCCAAAAATGATTCTAACCTTTTTGAAATAATTTTTGATCTTATAAAAATAATTTCGAAGTATGTTTAAAGGTATCCAGGTCCAATAAATTAACCTAAGAGCTTCATGTATCCATATTGAAATTATTTGAAGTACTTACATGAAATTTCCTATAAACTCCTTCAAATTTCCAATTCTTGAATTTCTTGAGGTCTTTATGCTTGCTTCATCATTCTTTGAGCTTTCATCAAGTTCTCTTTAATCCTCATGCTCTCATGATCTTCAACATTTATCTTTAAATCCAATTTTGAATCCATGCTTCAAGCTTCATATTGAATTCATTCTTTGTAGTACAACCTTTCATCAATTCTTTAATGCTCTATCCTTGAGTCCTGAAAATATATCACTTAAACAAAACATGTTAAGTTCTACTTATTTGTTAGCATCAAAATAGGATATTAAGTCTTGTAAGGCCAACAAGGGTCAGTAGTGAGGTGTAGTAGGGTGCTCCGTGGCTATCCAGTTGATATTCAGGGAAGAATTTTATCTGCTGATTTGATAGTATTAGACATGCATGGATTTGATGTCATATTCGTCATGCATTAGCTAACTTTTCCAGTATATATTATCATTCGAGAGAAATGATATTTAGACCCCCAGGAAGACCAGAATTCAGATTTATAGGGTCGCGAGTGCAATCTCTACCTCCGTTGGTTTCAGCTATTTAGGTGAGGAGAATGCTCTTGAGTGGTTGTCAGGGATTCGTGGCCTTTGTGAAGGAAATGTCAGGGAATGAATTGAAGCTCACTAATACACCACTAGTAAAAGAATTTACAAATGTATTTCCAGATGAATTGCCAGGCTTGCCACCTTATCGTGAGGTTGATTTTCCTATTGATATGCTTCTAGGTATAGTGCCGATCTCTAAAACACCTTATCAAATGGTGCCAGCAGAATTGACAAAACTCAAAGATCAGTTGCAAGATTTGCTTGATAAGGATTTTATTTGACCTAGTGTATCTTCGTGAGGAGCTTTAGTATTATTTTTTAATAAGAAAGACGGAACCATGAGAATGTGTATAGATTATAGGGAAATTAATAAGCTGAGAATCAAGAATATATATCCTCCACCCTGTACAGATGATTTATTTGACCAGCTCTAGGGTGCACGGGTGTATTCTAAAATTGACCTCAGATCAGGTTATCATCAAGTAAAGGTAAGGATAGAAGATGTATCAAAGACGACTTTTAGGACCAGATATGGACATTATGAATTTCCAATTATGCCTTTTGGTCTGACGAATGCTCCTGCAATATTCATGGATTTAATGAATAGGATTTTCCACCAATATTTAGACTAGTTTGTTGTTATTTTTATTGATGATGTACTAGTCCATTCGAGGAATTATGAGGAGCACGAGACGCATTTGAGGTCAGTTTTGCATATGCTCAAGGAAAAGAAGTCGCACGCCAAGTTCAGTAAATGTGAATTTTGGCTCGAGAAGGTTGTGTTTTTGGGGCATGTTATTTCAGGGGATGGAATTTCTGTGGATCCTAGTAAGATTGATATGGTAGTGAATTAGGCTAGACCGAGGAACGTCTAGGAGATTAGGAGTTTCTTGGGGGTAGCTAGGTATTACCATCATTTTGTTGAAGGATTCTCAGCGTTATCAGGGCCTCTAACACGACTAACTAGAAAGAACACCATATTTGAATGGGACAATAGTTGTGAGCAGAGTTTCAAGAATTGAAGCAAAGGCTTGTCAAGGCACCAGTGCTGATCATCCCGTCAGGGGCTGAGGGTTATGTTATTTATAGTGATGCGTCCTTAAAGAGACTTGGTTGTGTATTGATGCAGCATGGTAAAGTGGTAGTGTATGCTTCCAAGTAGTTGAAAGAATATTAAAAGAACTACCCTACGCATGTTCTTGAATTGGCTGCAGTAGTACATGCATTGAAGATTTGGAGGCATTACCTGTATGGCGAGCGATGTGAAATCTTCTCCGACCATAAGATTCTAAAATACTTCTTCACTCAGAAGGAATTGAACATGAGATAGAGAAGGTGGTTGGAGCTTATTAAAGATTTTGACTGCACTATCAGTTACCACCCAGGAAAAGTAAACGTGGTAGCTGATGCGTTAAACAGGAAGTCTGTGGGACCAGCGCTAATAGTTATGGAGATTTAGTATCCAATTATGATAGATCTGGAGAGTCTCACCATAGAGTTGGTCGAGAGTGATCCTCAGGTGTGTATTTCCAGTTTAGTGGTGCAACCTACTTTGTAGGAAAGGATTAAAGCTACTTAGAAAGATGATCCAGAGTTAGTAGAGGTATTGGTTAGAGTGCAGAATGGTTAGGGAGAGGAGTTTTGTATTACTGATGACGGAACTTTGCGGTTCCGTTCTAGATTATGTGTTCTTGCCGATGTTGATATCAGAAAGACCATTTTAGAGGAGACTCACAGATCTTTATACACAATTCATCCCGGCAGTACGAAATGTATACGGATCTGTGAGAGTCTTATTGATGGAGTGGTATAAAGAAGGAGATTGCTGAGTATGTAGTGCAGTGTTTGACGTACCAGTAGGTAAAAGCTGAGCACCAGAGGCCGACAGGTCAGTTGCAGCCACTTTTAATCCTATAGTGGAAATAGGATCATATATCCATGGATTTTGTTTCAGGGCTGTCGTCAACATTGCATGGCTAGAATGCGATTTGAGTGATTGTAGACCATTTGACTAAGACCATCTATTTCCTTCCTATCAAGATCAGTTACTCCCTTAACTACCTGACAGAGGTTTATATTCAGGAGATAATCCATTCTCATGGAGTGCCAATGTCTATAGTGTCAGATCGAGACCCGCGTTTCACGTCGCGTTTTTGGAGGAGCTTGCAAGAGGCTCTAGGGTCTTAGTTATCTTTTAGCACAACGTTCCATCCTAAATCAGATGGGTAGACTAAGAGGACGATACAGATATTAGAAAATATGCTTCAAGCTTGCGTACTAGATTTTAGGGATAGTTGGACTCAGTTCATGCCGCTGGTGGAATTTGCGTATAATAACAGTTATCAGGCCAGCATTGGCATGACACCGTTTGAGGCACTCTACAGTAGGAGATGTCATTCTCTTTTATATTGGGATGAGATGAATGAGCGGCGAGTTATAGAACCAGAATTAGTGCAGCAAGCGTATGATAAAGTACAACTCATCAAAAATAGAATCAGTGCAGCTCAAAGCCGACAGAAGAGTTACGCCGATAACCGCCGTAGGAAATTGGAATTTGATATTGATGATCATGTGTTTTTTAAAATAGATCCGTTAAAAGGGGTTATGAGATTTGGAAGGAAAGATAAACATAGCCCTAGGTTCATTGGCCCATTTGAGATTCTAGAGAAAGTGGGATCGGTTGCCTACAGGTTAGCTTTACCACTTGTGTTGTCCAGGATACACGACGTATTCCACGTTTCCATGTTGAGGAAATATGTCCCAGATCTTTCTCAAGTAATAAGATATGGTGAATTAGAACTTAGTGATTCACTAGTTTATGAGAAGGTACCAGTACATATTCTGGACAAAAAAGAGCAAGAATTATGTAATAAGAAGATTCATTTAGTAAAAGTACTGTGGAGAAATCACGCAATAGAGGAAGCTTCTTGGGAAATCGAGGAACTGATAAGACAGAAATACCCACAATTGTTCCAAGAGGTTCAGTTATAACCATGTAAAGTGTAAATAGATATGCAATGTTTCTTTTGCAGGTACATGTAGTAGTTTAGTTAGTAAGTAGTCTTTTAGTTTTGGGAGAATTTTATTTTATATATGTAATCTCCTAGGACTTGGAATGTAACCACGGTATTCCTCCACCATAAGTGAGGGTAAGTAATAAAATAAGTAGACCATTTACCTTTAAGGAATAATGAATCTTATAGATAGTAAATTTCGAGGATGAAATTTTATGAGGAGAGAATGTAGAGACCTGAATAATTATCGTAATTTAATAATAGTAGGAGGAGAGAAAAAAAGGATTTTAAACAAGGTCTTGTTGACGAACACAGGGAGTTCGTCGACGAGCACACATAAGGGTCTCGTCGATGGGGACACGTGTCTCGTCGACGAGAAGATACCAAAAGGCTATATTTCCATTCCGAATTTCATCGACGAGAAGTAAGCATTTGTCGACGAATTTCCTTCTTGACCTCGTCGACGAAGGCCGGTGTATAAATAGCCTAAACTTGATTTTTGAGCCAAAATTTCACGCACAAACCCTTCTCTCTCTCTCTCTCTCTCTCTCTCTCTCTCTCTCTCTCTCTCTCTCTCTCTCCTATTCATCCCTTCCCCCTTCTCTGTAAGTGTGCGGGCTAAATTCTTACCGGTTCAATGATCCTAGGCCACCACGACACTCCTGTGAGAGTTCTCTTCAAATCTGTTAGGGTGGATCGTTGGTGGGGTTAACTTGGATTTTATTCCCAATTCAAGGTAAGACTTTTTATGAAGTATTTACCTTTCCCACAATTGTAGGAAATGTAGTACTCGAAGGAATACTGAAAATTTTTTCTAGGAAATATTATTTTCAGGGTGTTGAATGGGGAACCCTGTAGGTGTAGGACTAAGCACTATAGGGGCTTTTCAGTAGTCAGGTAAGGGAGTAAATTAAAGCAGTTATTTTTCATGAAAATCATTATTACTTATTAGCAAATTAATTTTCAGTAAGCATGTATTATATATATGAGTATGTTGGTAAAAATGCATATTTGAGAAAATACTGTTGTTGTGTAGGAAATATGATTTTAGAATGGAAATTATGGTTTTATTCAGCATTGTGTGGCATGAATATTATTTTACTCAAATTGTATTATGCTAAATCAAGTTTACAGGAAAAGCATATTTGCAGTTATTTCGGGAATAACAGTATAATATAGTACTTTATGATTTTAGAATACATGATAAATAATACATATATTCAGATCAGTATGTATGTTATGTTCGGTGCAAGGCCATGATTGATAGCCGGCGCAAGGTTGTGGATTATGTATGTTTTTGGTGCAAGGTCGTAATTATGAATGTTTTCGGCACAAGGTCGTAGTTATGAATGTAATTGGCGCAAGGGCGTAGTCATTTACGTTATTACAGAAATTAGAACATACTATCAATCTATTTACGTTAAATAGTATATTATTATGTATTATATGTTATCAAATGTTGGATGATAGTTTAGATCAGTTACAGTAGCACTGTACCATAGCTATACAATTCAATTCAGACTTATGCTAACTGCCTTTGCTAGTAGAGGGGGTGAGAGATGGATAGTCGATGTAGCTTTTAGTGTAGAGTTGTAGACGTCCACCTGGCATTCTAGACCAGGGTGTGGAGGGCCGATCGTACTTACCTACATTTTTGACTTCGCAGTGATCGGCCAACTATTGTCGGGTCTCGCTTTCGGGCTGTAAAACCCGTCATGGGGGGTAGTACATGACATCGGCTAGCTATTCATCCTGGGTAAAAAAATTTCAGAATTACTAGTTATATCAGACGATTTATGAAAAGTACGATCTAGTAGAATTATGAAATTATATGTTTATTCAGTTATACTATTAACGGTGATTTCAAGTATGTGACATGTACTGTATATCTATTATAACACTAAATATTCATGTTACCACACAACTGTATTTAGTTTATTTCCCTTACTGAGAAGTGTCTCACCCCAACTTAAATCATTTCAAGGAACCCAGAAAGACAAGTGGACCAAGCCCCACCATTGAGATAGTTTTTACTACCCCGCTAGGATGGTAAGTTTTGGGTTAGGATCAGCTGGTTTTTGGTATTAGATTCTAGTTCATCTTTTGGTGATTTTGAGGACTATATATTTAAACAGTATATGGTGGAATGTAGGTATTCTAGTATTTTGTGTTATATGGTTGAGTGGTTGAAATTTATATTTACTGCTGCTTAGGTCTCCACTGTATATGGCAGGTGTGTCCCCATTATTCATGGGTTCGGGTTGACTTTATTATAGTTTAAATTAATGATAATTAATATGGTAGATTATGTAGTAAATTAAGCAAGTCGTTACAAGCCGACCAAACTAAATCAACGTACATCATCATTAAGTGAGATTTTTCCTATTAAACCCTGGTCCGATCCAAGTGTGCACTCAGGAGAAATTTGCTACCGTATAAAACCACTATGTAAACAGTGTGGGTGCACTTTGATCCGTTTAAACTTTAAATTGCGGTATCGAACATTCGTAATTTATGTATTGTCTAAGCCATAAGAGGTTTTGAAAACATATTATCATATAAATTATGAAATTAAAATAATATCATGAAGATCTCATTTTTACTCATATTTTCATGAAGTACGCAATATAAAAATAAACTCATGTCATATTTACTCATATTTTCATGAAATAATGTAACATAAAAATAAACTCATGCCACACAATTTTCATATTAAAAATATTTTCTTGAATATAAATTAATACTGTAAAATGTCCGAGGGGTTTAGAACATTTCTTAACTCAAAAATAAAGGCAAGTATATTAAAGATAAAATTGGTATAATTAAATATGTGTAAAAATAAATTCGGAAGAATTTTATGAAAATAACTAACATAATCAAAATTTACTTACAAATAAATTCAGATATAAATTTTAAATAAAAATCTAACATAATCAAATTTACTTACCTCTTACTTAACCTTATGATATGGTCACAACAAATATCTCTAAAAATGAGATCGGAAAGAGTGGGTGAGTGAGAAATTTAATTATAACAAAAATTCTCCCTCCACCATTAATTCTTTCATTCATTAATCCTTCTCTTCCTTTGGAAATTATTTGTGAAAAATGAAGGTTGAGAGCTTCTTCTTTATAGGAAAATTTTGGGAAAGAAAATGGAATTTGTAAAAGTATGGGAAAATGGGTAAAATTATAATTTTTTTTTTTTTAAATAAAGGAATGGACATGTAATGGGCATAAGATGGACTTGGGATGGGAGGTATGGGATGAGGATAGAGGTACATGTGGGGAAAATGGGAGTGTCTGCTGATACTCTCATTTAATTAATTAATTATTTTTTAAAATTATTATTATTATTATTATTATCATTGTTATTATTTTTAAACTATGTCTTAGTATTTATTATGAAAGAATAATTAAGTTTGAATTTAAACAACTTATGTGGGCCCCACACAATCTTGGGGGCCCTACAACACTTTGAGACCCAAGTGGGCCCTACGAGACTCCAATAGTCCTCACACGGTCTTATGGGCCCTACCCAACTTCAAGACTCATGTGGACCCCACACAATTTCGAGACTCATGTGGGCCCCGCATAGAATACCTATATTATTATTATTATTATTATTATTATTATTATTATTATTATTATTATTATTATTACAAATTATGTCAGTCAAAACATTATTTTACGTATATGTACTTATTTACGTGTACAAACAGTATCTATCTTGTTTATTTTATGAAATTCTATTTTGACTAGACCGACCTCCAAGGAGCGATTCAGCTGCAATGATCTCTGAGCACTCGCTAAGATAAGGTCTTTCTTAGGCATCAAACATGGAATCAAATATCCTAACAGAGAAATACCTTTGTATTGATATTAACTTAATGAACAATTTTATTATTATTATTATTATTATTATTATTATACTTTAATCGTATATACATTTTTGGGGTCATTACACATACAGATCTTCCTCCTTGCTAAACTTGAAGATGATCCACCCACTTCCATGGTGCCTAACTTCAACCTAAACTTTGCAAGAGTTAACAATCAATTGAAAAGCAACTCAACTTGGGTATTTTCCAACAAAGTATACAACAAGGCAGTTGCTCCATGCATCTTCCAAATCGTCTATATCAGCTGAAGGGATTTGAGCTCCCGAGCCATCTGAATCAAAAGAGGGGATAATACCACAACTTTCCCTCTTCCTGTCGTTTGCAAAAAGCGTAGTCCATAGAACTTGCTTATTGTTCTTTTTAAAGGTTCTACCCTCCTTCTCCTTCCGAATATATTTCTCAATGTTTGTCGAGGTCTGATCGAGTTTGGTAAGGGATCTCCCAGTTCGAACTGAATCAATATCCTCATCAGATTCTTCAACCTTTGAAGTGTCCTCCATAACCCTATTTACAACAGGGAGCAGGGAGCTACTTCCAACCTCCTCTTCTTGCAGCGTAAAGAGACCAATAGCACTACCCTTCTCTTTCTCCATCTCATTCTTCTTCTCACTCACCTTCATACAACTCGATTCATGTGAGCGACATAGGCGCAGTTTTGGGATCCCTACTGGCGTAGCTTTAGAAAAACGGGTAAGAGATTAAGTTAAGTCAGGTTTTTATTAAAGTTGAACCGATTAAACTGCTATATATATACTTGATCTCAAGGGTTATTTCGAAAACTGACCGTTCAAAGTGGACTTTATAAATTTAGGATATATGATATGATATTTTGGATAAAACGAACGGTGGAAAACTGGGTTTTATCTTACGAATTTCATACAGTGTTTTCTTGGTTATTTAAATGGCTATGATCAAATATTGAAATTGTGTGGTAAGTGAAATTGTGTTTTCTTGGTTATTTATGGTATAACTGAATTTGGGTATGGTTGTGAAAAATACTAAATTTTTTTGTGAAATATACTAGAACTACCTTTGCAAAATACTGTTTTTTATTTAACGGTTGCAGACCGAGTTTTACTTGACGGCCAGGGGCCGGGTTATATTTAACAGCCGAGGGCCGAGTTTTATTTAACTGCTGTGAGCCGAGTTTTGTTTGACGGCCAGAGGCCAAGTTTTATTAAATGATAGGTTGTAAATGAATTGGGATTTATACTATAGTTTGTATTACTTAAATTGCATAATATGGTTTAAGAACCTTGTGGACCAGTGATGTATATGAGAGCACGGTACCATTGTTAGGAAATTATTTTGAGACCGAGTGCGCTCACACACTGTACTGAGAGGTGTAGGGTGGTCTCCGTTGTTTAGATTGCGTTGGATGGAGTACCTTCCTTGGAGTCCGGACTAGGATGTGGTATGACTAGCAGACCTACAACTAAGTTGTGGATGCCTGCAGACATACTTGGAGATGGTTACTTTAACTGTCTAGGCTGATCCCCCAGGGCATAAGTCCAGCCTTCGGGCCGCACAACCCGTATCATGCGGGAAGTAAATGATGTTTAGTTTGAGGGAGAATCTTTTATGCATATCTGTTAATTTATGTAAATGGTGTTATTATTTATTGAACTGGTTTATACAGAGAAAGTACATACATATTTTTCAACTATAAAAGTGCGCATATTTGTTTACTATTTAAAATGCATAAATGTTTATAGCAAAATAAACTCTCCGCCCAAGGGCTTGTTGAGAAAGGTGAGTACCTTGATAAATATCAGTTGTAGCCATACCAGGTTGCATAACGTATTTGAGCAGAGGGGAGCTACATGTATGGGCATGTAATCTCCCCTATCATTGGGAACTTTCGCTGATAAATAATTGTGTGTGTGTGTGTGTGTGTGTGTGTGTGTGAGTATGGTCAGGGAATAATTTTATAACTATGGTTAATTAACAACTGATGATATTTTTGTATACATTAAAACTCACGTTGGTCACACACTGATATTAACTTAATCTGCCTTACTGAGAAGTGTCTCACCCCAATATACAAATCATTTTTCAAGACCATCTTGAGATCGAGCTTAGTAAATTCTAGGGCGGGGTGATAGCTAATTTTAGTTTTTGTAAGTGTCTGTAAGAACTCTAATACATTAAGTTATATTTGAAGTCCTTGGATGTGAATGAAGGTTGTATGGACTTAGTTGATTTTCTATGATATTATGGATTGTAATATGAATTTTTGGAGACTTTTGTGCATAAGGTAGTTTAGAACTCTGGTAATGTATTTGAAGGATGTATCATTTATTTCCGCTGCATTTATATTATGAATATGGTATCAAGTACTCAGACGTCACTAAAGTAGCACCCTGAGCCCACGTGGCAGGTTAGGGCGCTCGTCTTTGATGTATATAAGGGCAGTATGAATCTCAATCTTCAAACTCGGATCATTCAGGGGAGAGCTCGTAGCTAATTTCTGTGTCTTTTGCTCTTCTAAAATATTTGTAGTTTATATTAGGAAATTGTGATACTTTATCAAGAATGTATGTAATAATTTGAAGAAAAAATTTAACAAAGTTTTGTAAAATAAGATTAGATATAAAAAAAAAATGGGCCATCTATTCATGTTTCTTCTTGTTTTCTTTTTAAAAATTTTCAGTATTATAACTACAAATAACAATTGTTGTATTTAGCTTCTTTCCAATGGAGTTATACAAAGTACTATCTTATACGTCACCTATAAGTACATTTTAATATGCATCTCTCTATCATTTTGAAATATATCACATTGAGAAAGCATTAGCCTCTCAATTTAAAAAATTTAAGGATATCATCTTCATTGAATATATTGGTGTTTGTTTATAATCTTTGTTCCTTCATATACCACTAAGTCGAGTAATCCAAAATTTATACGGATTAGGTGTGTTGTGTGCAACATAGATAAACTGTAATTTCTAATAGTACTACACAAATCATAGTATATTTGCCAAAATAGAGAAACTATAAATCCAATAAGGCCTCGATGAAGAGGATTTTAACATATTTAAATAGGAAATAATCGTAAGCAATTAATAAGAATGAACTTAAATCATTGAAAGATTTCTTGCTAAATAATAGCTAGTTTAAGTCGGGGAAGTTGTGCTTTAGCTCAACCACAAAAATATAGTTAAGCAGTTTGAACGAATTAATCCTTTGAAAAACAATTACTCTTAATTATCAATTGTTGCTCATAAAAAGGACAATTTTAAGACAATCTAAATTTGTTGAAGCTTATTCTAGTATAACTCTATTATAAACTTTAAAATTAAAATTTTCTTTTAAATTTAGGCAACCACATGATTAATATTTCTAAAGTTTTAATTCTGAAAATATAATTTTAGCATTATATGTTATTAGTAGCACATTGTAGTCATTGTAAAACCATGTAGCTCCAACATTTTTATGATTGTGATGTCTTTGTTGTATCCAGAACATTAATATCCCTTCAAAAAAAATTTAAAACCACGTTTAAGACATGTAATAAATTATTGTATTGTAATTGTTGCAAAATTTATTTAAAGTGATGCTTAGGAATTTTTGTACAATTACAAAAAACTTGTTTGTCATTTCAATAGAAGAAGTTATATATTGAGATTTTTACAAAAGAAAAAAGAAAAAAAAATCCGAACTTATTTATTATATTTTCTATCTATATTATTATGGAAATAAGAAAATTATTCTTTGTAGTATATTGTATATTTAAATATAATATTACATAACTTCAATTTGTGTGTTTTTGTTGTATTATGTCTTATGTTTCTAAGATTTATCTTGTCTTTACATTTATGTTGTGTCGTATCAGTATTGTATGTCTATATTCATTTTAAGTTTCAAGTATAATATAAATTTTTGTAAATAAATTTGAATATTTTTACTTTACTGTATAAGCTTAATTATGGCAATGTATTACCAAGTTATTTATAAAAATATCTAAGTTATATTAAGAATCACTTTAATGTATTAGTTAAGATTTATTCATTTGCAATCACATTCAAGATGTATGTCATACACACACATTTAAAGAAGACAAAAAGAACATATTAGCTCAAATGGAAGTACAAAAGAAAAAAATAGAAGAACAAAAACAAAGACTAACAAAGTCTACCTGAATTCTTAAAAATGATAGAATCCACATTAATCGGGGTCTTTCTCAAATAATATTGCATCTTTTTGCTTTCCATACATGATAAATGACATTGTCTCCTAGCAATTTTTAAATAGTAGTGGAGTGAATATTGCCCAAGGTTGATAGCTGTCAATAGTCATTTTTTGGCTATACAAACTTTAACTCAAATGAAGAAATCAAATTCAAAGAAAAAGTAAAATGTTTCACTAAGTGGTCGTTTGATTACTTTGGGCGGTCGACCAATCTTCCCTTTAATTTCATTGTTCGATACCACTTATATGTGATTTACTAGCTCCTTTAAACGGTTGACTGGTCCCACTAAAATTTGAAGTTCTGAGTCATTCTCCTCTTATTGGTTAGGGATTTTGGGGTTTTCGCGTACATCTTTGATGTCACCTATCAACTTCTAATAATAGCAATTAGTAGTTGGTAGTTCTTAGTAGTTATGCTTGAATTTTAATTTTCAAAATTCAAATTCAAAATGGATTATCCCTTCGTTCCATAGGAGGTATATAGAAGGATCTTTTGTGGGAGAGTTTAGGACTTCTCCAAGACAGCAAGGTGCGGTTTTCAAGCATTTTGTGGGGTTAAAAAGGGATTTCTATTGAAAGAAGGAAAAGAGAGAAATCACTATCTCTAGTTTTGAAAAGGGGGTTTTCGGGTATGATTTGAAAAGTGAAGGTGCCTTCCACTTAATCTATAAAGATTTATTCTTCCCTCTACTTTGTTCATTTCCATTTATTTTATGAATTTTGCCATGTTGAAGCGTGTTGGTATTTTTTTTTTTTTTTTTTTGAGTATTGTGACTAATGCTTTATGATTTCTTCATTAATCTATGCTAAATATGCATGTCAAGAGTAGTAAAACATGTTCTATCTTGATTGCATAGGGAAAAAAAACATGTTTGAGTGTTGAAATTGCATGATATTGTGGAAATGTACATTCACGCAGTCAATCAACCTATATAGACGGTCGATTGACCCTCTTCCTATTTGAAAAACTTTTGGCTATAGGTGGTTGACTGACTCCTACAAGCGGTCGACTGCCAAATGTCAAGAGTGTTATTGTTTGCATTCTCTCTTGATTTCCGTCGAGGATTTCAATTCTTTTAAAATCTCTAAACTTGGTAAAGCACATTTAAGTATAATTAACCTTTCTTACTTTTTCATGGTTTCTCTAGAAACAAAAAACTTCTTTTTTTCATTAAAATAAATGAATTTGTATGAATTTTCATAAATACTTCCATGCTTTTGCAAAGATCTCAAAATATTTTGGAGTTATACATCCATGAAGCAGCGTTTGCATGTTCACCAATCTTTTTCAATTACATCTAGGTGGCTTGGTGGCTCTCCCTCCAAATATCCACACTTTCTTAAATATGTTTTATGGTTTTCCTTTCAAAGAAATAAAAATATTTTTTCACAAAATAACCCAAAAATATGTTTAACATTGAGATTGAAAATATTTTTTGGGAACTATAGGTGACTTGATTCTTTTTCCAAGGATATACAGGTAATCTACTTTTTTGGGAAATTAAAATGCACATGAAAGCTTTCGACATTTTTGAGAATTAAAGATGAAGGCCACGCAGAGCCCGGAATTGGAGCATGTGAGCATGCAAGGAATTATTTGCTTGAAGTGGTGTGTGTGTGTGTGTGTGTGTGTGTGTGTGTGTGTGAAGAGGAGAGGCCATGCATGCAAATTGGGAATTGGGTCGTGCATAGGAAGGCCGTGAGAACAGTAGCATGTATGTGAGGCCCGTGCTTGCATGGGCCATGCATGTGAGAAGCGGCTGGATTGAGAGCACATGAAGAGGCCGTGAGCATTAAATGATGTGGGCCGTGTGAAGAAGACCATGCATGCAATTTGAATGCTGGGCCGTGAGCGCGAAGGGCGTGCATGAATGAGACGTGTATTGTGCGCGGGCAACCATGCATGCAACATACAAAGGAGTTGCGTGGACAGTTTTTTCCTGTATTATCTTCTTTTTTTTTTTTAAATATATTAAATAATATCTCTTTCTAGGAAATATTTCTCAGAATGACTCTGACGTAATCTCGCTTCTTGGAGTAACGAGATTTGGTTGCCACGCGTCTCTGCGAAACCATGCCTGGCATTTAAATCTCTATTTTCTGAATTATTTGAGTGAAATTAATTATTAATTTAAACTTTTACTTATATTTTAATTTAGTTAAATCTTGTTACTCCTAGTAGCGAGATTTTCTGTACACCAAGTTTCATTATTAATTAAATTATTTTCTAAATTATTTGTGTAAAGAATCAATTATTAATTAAATTTTTCACTTATAATTTACAGTTTGTAATTTAGTTAAAAAAAATTTTTTATCAAAAAAAAATTAATATAATAGTCATACACTATAAATATACACTAATTATATTTATTAAATAGAAAAATCTTTATATATTTTATTGAGTAAGAAATAGCACAAAAAGAGTTGACGATCCATCAATTATCCTCTCTCTCTCTCTCTCTCTCTGTTCCACCATTTTTTTTCTATAAATTCTAACGTCATTTTTATTTTACTGATATGGGTGTTTCGATTTTTTCTGTTAAGAGTTAAACGTTTTTTTTTTTTTTAAATTGGAATGATGAAGAATAGAGAATAAAATGTTGATCGTGAGGATAATTAAAAGATTGGGATATGCCTCCATTGTTAAAGGATTGATATCATGGCTACCTTTATTATTTTGTCTCTCCATGTGTCAACTAATATATTACTCCATTAGTCATTACTATAATTAATTTTGTTCCTTGGGAACAGTTAGGGGTTATGGGATGACCATCTATATGGCTTATAGGATGAACAGCTTGGCTAACCAGGTAAAGACTCTAACCTCTAAAGAAGAAGAGACATGTGAGGATGATAAATTGAAGCAAAACTTCAAAGAATAAAGTGTACAATGGTAGCAATAAGAACAATACTGTTGTTATGAAAAAAGAACATCTTAGGTTTCTTAAGGTTAACATGGATGGATTGTCAATAGGGAGGAAAGTGGATCTAAATGCTTCTTCTATATAAGCTACTTTAGCCCAAGCACGGGAGGAAAGTGGATCATCCGAATTTGTGCTCTCTTATGAAGATAAGGAGGGGGACTCGATGCTCGTACGAGATGTTCCTTGGGAGTATGCACCTTTCATTTCGTTTTAAATGATTATACTAGTGCAATATATTTATACTTATGTATATATTTTTTGTGAATGAGTCTTTGTGTGTATATATGCACATATTTATGACTGATTTCTGTATAGGCACTACTAAGCCCTAAATGGCATCCCATCAAATGACAAGACCAGCCTTGTGGAAGAGTAGTTGGTTTATCTCGAGCAATATTTTAAGGTGTAGGGGCAGTAGCTCCACTACTAGTAACGTAATATTAAACATTTTGGACCATGCTTTTAAGGCCTATTTCATTCAAGTTCCTAGGTACTTTGAATAGGCAGCGGCCTATGTCGTTGGTAAAGACAAAATTGTCTTTGGATGTTTAGATGGTAAACATATGTTTATTGATTTGTGTATAGGATGTTTCTCAACACAATGAAGAGGTTTAGAATCATGAAGACATCGGAACAGGAGTGGACTTGGTATCTAAGATTATTAATTATGAAGACATCGAAGTTTGGAAATGCCTAGATGATACGAAATTATATGTTAACTAATTTACTTAACACAATTACAAAAATCAAGAAAATGTCAAATAGATAGAGGAAAACACTTTAATACCTATAAACAGAAATAACAAATATATTTACAATTGTACTAATTACTCTGCAATTATGTTTATGACTCATGGAATGGAACTGCGGTAAAAGTTAATGGAACCAGTATGTTCACAACGTTACATTCATAAGTTTCATAAACATTCAACCTATCAAAACACTATACTAATTTTGGCAGAGTCCTGTTTACAAATTGAGCATATCCATCCACGCACCTGTGCAAAGAAAACATTCTTCAAATAATATGGAACCAATATATTCATAATGTTACATTCACAAGATTCGTATACATTCAACCTATCAAAATACTATACTAATTTCGACAGAGTCCTGTTTACAAATTGAACATATCCATCCACGCACCTGTGCAAAGAAAACATTCTTCAAATTTAATGGAACCAGTATGTTCACAATGTTACATTCACAAGATTCGTATACATTCAACTCATCAAAATACTATACTAATTTCGGCAGAGTCCTGTTTACAAATTGAGCATATCCATCCACGCACCTGTGCAAAGAAAACATTCTTCAAATACAATCGATACTAGTATGTTCACAACGTTACATTCACAAGATTCGTATACATTCAACCCATCAAAATACTATACTAATTTCGGCAGAGTTCTATTTACAAATTGAGCATATCCATCCACGCACCTGTGCAAAGAAAACATTCTTCAAATATAATTGATACCAGTATGCTCACAATGTTACATTCACAAAATTCGTATGCATTCAACCTATCAAAACACTATACTAATTTCGGCAGAGTTCTATTTACAAATTGAGCATATCCATCCACGCACCTGTGCAAAGAAAACATTCTTCAAATTTAATGGAACTAGTATGTTCACAACGTTACATTCACAAGATTCGTATACATTCAACCAATCAAAATACTATACTAATTTCGGTAAAGTCCTGTTTACAAATTGAGCATATCCATCCACGTACCTATGCAAAGAAAACATTCTTCAAATACAATTGATACTAGTATGTTCACAACATTACATTCACAAGATTCGTATACATTCAACCTATCAAAATACTATACTAATTTCGGCAGAGTCCTGTTTACAAATTGAGCATATCCATCCACGCACCTGTGCAAAGAAAATATTCTTCAAATACAATTGATACATGCTTGGCACTTTACATAGGGGTCCCCTATAGATTCAGAATTAAGAACAAATACATTATGTACAAATGATATATTCTAAACAAATACATGATGTACCAATGAAGTAATGAATAAATACATTATGTACAAATGAAGTAATGAATAAATACATTATGTACAAATGAAATAATGAACAAATACATCATGTACAAACAGGAGAGGCTCTTCACAATATGGGGCCCTAGGCGAATAATTTAATTAGGGGTTCTTAATATTTTATTTAATTTTATTTTTATTTAAAATTAATTTTTCTAAGCTTATCAAATAATTTTAACTGCACTGCATCTGCACTCCACCCACCAAACACATGAATCCCATAAATAATGTTAATATTATTATATTAAAAAAATATTTAGGGGCCCCAAAATTTTTGGGGCCCTAGGCAAGTACCTCAGTGGCCTAATGGAAGAGCCGGCCCTGTGTACAAATGAAGTTGTAAACATATATATGATGTACAAATGAACATATACATGATGTACAAATGAAAGAATGCACATATACATGTTGTAGAAGTGAAATAATACGACGATCATCGCCTACTCGGTGCCACAGGGAGGTCATCTCCGGTGTCAGGGTGGCTGCCGTCTGCGTCTGCCCTCACCTGGCTGCTCATCCGCATCTAGCGTTCGGTCACGTTGATGTGCGGTATGTTTGTTGTTTCCGCCCATAGGTACTAGATAATCTATCTCCAAGTGAAACGGATGGGGAGCTATGTCGTATGTAGTCTCTGGACGAGTCCGAGGTGGCAACCTGGGTGCGTCCACCTCCTCCACATCGAGAGGGTCGTCTAGTAGGTACGACATCGACGGGGTCGCGGCAGAGTCAGATCGATAATTCGCCGGTCTACCGGAGGATCCCACAAATCAGCAGCTGTCGATGGGGCATACAGTGCAGACGGCCTGAATACGTACTCCTCATGTACAATGGGCGGTGAGAAGGCCGAACTCGATGGACGACTGGAGGTAGCTGCTTGACCACCTCATACTGGAGCTTCCCGACCACCTCGTGGTGCTGGGGCTCGGCGTGGGGTAGGGATCTATCGCCTGTCCTCATAGACAATGTCCAAACTAGCTCTCGCTAAATCACTCACAGAGGGGTCTAATGATAGTACGTCAACCTGGTATAATACGTCATCCTGCAACATATGAAAATAGTGGTTACGACATTGAACTGTTAATGTAAACGGTAACAAATTAGGTATGCGTTTGAGTATGCGTACGAGGCTCATGTAGACCGTCACGATCCTATCTACAAAGCAACATGTGATCGACCTGTACCACGTGTAATGCGGATCCTCCGGACCCATCGGGTCATCCGCCTCCACTACCTGTACGATGTAGTCCTGCCTATGTGACCACATACTCACGTACATCATGTGCTCGGCAGCCGAATCCGTGTTCCCCCAACCGCGACCATCAATCTTGTGCAGGCCGTCCCCACGTACATCGACACCCGAAGTAGAGAAGTGGTCGGGGATGCCTTGTCGAAAACCAAACTGGGGCATCACTCAGTCTGGGAGATGCCACTCGATAATATGAAAACATACAAGTGGCACTCGGGCAACCCAGAGGTCAGACCCAACTGCATAGTCAGTCGGTAGGTCGGCTAAAATGTCATCCGTGTATGACGCCCATACAAACTACATATAAATATATGGTAAATGTAAAAGGTGGGTAGGGATATGTGCAAAGAATACAAAATACTGTCAATACACATGACCGAGACTACCTCATGCTCCCGGTGCATGTCCAGCTCGAATTTGTACCAGGGCAGCGTGTGTTGCGCAACATTAGGCGCCAACAACTAATCCCTCCACCTGTACAAAATAAAGCGTAAATGAACAAGGTGTAACGACTATTACGTAGTATGACTCAATATTCGTACCACTTATACAAGGAAAGGATTGTAAGTAGAGTTACTAACCTCCACGTGAGTGGAGCTGGGTCAATTAGGCGTCCGTCCTCGTCCCTCTGAATAAGATGCCGGAGACCGCGGCGCGTAGGAGCTAACGACGTGAATCTCTCCCACACCCAAACCTGCAATAAGCGGAGTGCTCCTCCGATCTGTGAGTGGGAAACGTCAGCAACGCGGCACATCTCCCGGTACAGCCACACTAACGTCGTAGAGCCCCAACTATAATGGCGTATCTCTGCTTACTCCGTGAGGAGTGGAAGGAACATCAAGTGCGCGTAACTCTCTGAGAGGTCGCAGAATAGCATCCCACATATCAATCGTAGCATGTGGGCACGTGTGTGACACGCTACTGTGTGATCATCGGCAGCTGTTGGGAGCTGGAAAAACAACTCGCCCACGAGAAACCGCATGCGAATGCGGGCACCAACAAACTCACCATCTGGAGGCACCACTCCTAACAATCTCTCGCACATGCGGCGAAGTGCTCCCACCTGACCAACTTCTCCCTCCTATACTAGTCCAGCAGTATGACCAGTGATGGGCAATCCATCAATCGGCAGCCCAAACAACACCGCGACATCCTGTAAGGTGGTAGTCGCCTCCCCGTGCGGCAAGTGGAATGTTTGTGTCTCCGGCCTCCATTGCTCCACCAACGCGGTCACGAGATGCCAATCCAACTGGATATGGCCAATCTGATATATCTCATAAAAGCCTGCGTCCCGTATCCAATCAACAATGCGGGGGTCCGCGCCTATCCTCTTGTGTACGCTCTAACTGCCCCCTCGACAATATAACACGTCGGCATCCGAATCGGTCCACGCCCGACTGGACCGGTGACGATCGCCCATAGTCAGTACACTAGGATCAGACGGCCCTAGATCGATCTTGCAAACAAGACAACATAGTTAAAGTGTCAACATAAAAATCATCAGAATTGAGTATTTGTCACGGCTGCTTTGTACAGTGGAACTGAACAAAAATCTCAGGTTTTATCCTAGATGTGTTCACCGAAAAAGTAAGGCAGCCTGGGGATCTTAGATTTGGAATCTAGGAATAAGGCTCTCCTTACCCGAGCCCAACATCATGAATCTTCGCCTAAATTGATGCAGCTGACTTATTTATAATCGCCTTGTTTAGAAGGAGGAAGTAGTATGGCAACTGAAAACTTGTCGTGACTCGAGGACTACAAGTAGGCAAATTTCTTTATCTATTGCACATGGAACGTGTGTCAAACAAAGAGATAGAAGTAGTATGACAGCACCTATAATCATTCTTTTACCCCTTTTATGGCTATTAAATGTGTAGGAAACGTCATTTAACCTATAAATGATAGGTCAGCGCGAAGGTCCAGCTGCATCCCCAGGTTGTGTCCTTCTCGGACATCTCGTGCAGTTATGTCCTTCTTGACGACATATGCTACACGTGATATTTTTCCTACCTTCCCGAGCATCCATCTCATTTTGTATACGTAAGCTCTTAGGCCGACCTTTATGTCAAGCATATGCAGGATTTGCCTGCAAATTCGGCAACGAGGTAGCTGGCCAATATGCCTCATGCATAATCGGATGAAATTTCGCAGCATATGTTGTATAGTGCTCGGCAGTGCTCCAATATGGCTCAACATATTCGCTTGCATTTAGTCGTGTCTCGGCATAGGCTGCGAGAAGGTGAGAGCAAGGATAGTGTAAAGATTGTCACTTCCCGCAAAAGCATTCGCGCCTCTGGATGCTTAAAGTTTGGACATTATTTCCTTTATGGGGTCCCAACTACGTGGTCATGATGCTAAAAGTACCCCTAGAGCGGTTGAACGTCGTGACTCGATGTCCGGTCGCCTTCAGATTCCTTTTTTCCATCGCTAGCAATATATACGGAGTCAACGTATTTCCTCCAGATATTGCGTTACGAGTAGCCTCCTGTCGGCTATTAAAATAATGTGCAACACGAGAAAATGTTAGTTACACAAGGGCTTTTATGAGAAGGTTACGAGCGCCTTTTAGGACGGCGTTGAAACATTCGACTAGGTTAGTGGTCATGTTCCCATACCTTTTTCCGCCATTGTGGCACTGAGTCCACATATAAGGAGGGATCTGATCAAAGAACGACTTGGCTAGCTCTCCACCCTCATCAAATATCCTCTCCATCCACTTGTCAAATTTTCTCACCTAATGCTCCCTTCCCGCTCACTCAGCCATTCACTTTAGATTGACACTCCACACTTTTGTATTAAAGTTGCTCACCACATGTCGAAGGTAGAATCGGTGATGCGCACGTGGTGGTTACCAATCAGGATTGTGTTGCATCGCAACGATAATCCCTGGATGCCAATCTGATATGAGGCAAATGTCGCCCCTATCGATAATGGAACGCAGACAACACAAAAACCAATTCCATGTGTCGAGGCTTTCCTCTTGTACAATAGCGAATGCAAGGGAAAATATTTGCCTATTTGCATCCGGGCACGTCGCAATAAGGAGTTTGCCCTTGTACTTACCATACAAGTGTATCCCGTCCACACATATAATGGGAGGGCAGTGACGAAAACCCTGAATAGATGCTGTGAATGACCAAAATACAGATACGAAGGTTGCGCTGTTCTCGCTACCTAGAACAAGAGTTAACCTCCACCTGACTATAGTGCCAGGATTGTATGTGCGCAGTGCTTCCATCCACTTCGGGAACGTTTCATAGGATTTCTCCCAATCACCGAATACTTGGGCTATTGCCTTCTATTTACCCAACCAAACCTTCTTATAAGAGATTGAATACCTAAATCGACGGTCTATGAACTCCTTCAATGTAGCGATCGATGTCGACGCATCTCCCCTTATCATATTCACTATCTCCCCAGCAATGAGGGACTACGTGATTTGGTTATAGTCCTGCGATAGAAGTTCATTCAGACACGTGTGTGAACCACCATATTGGGTGATTTCGAATAAATGGTGTATCATACGATACATGGCACGCAATCTCCATGCACAATCATGGTCCTTACACCTAGCAACTCATAACTCAAGGGTAGATCGCACGACGTGGAAGTCGTGGTGGGTGCGGCGGCGATCAGTTGATCCTTCGATCCAAAGAGCATCCCCTTACTCAACTCATAGGATTCTTCCTAATGAGTCACATGTATACGAAGCTCATCGACCGCAGTTAAATCTACAGCATCTAGGTCAATATGACCGTACATCGGAAGCTCACCCATGAATTGGGTGTCAAACGTTGCGTCGTCCGTGTCATGGTGGGGTAAGTTCACATCATCGGGGACATCATTGAACCCTTCACCCATTCCCTGCTCGTGCATGTGTTCGTCTTCAAAATGAACATCGTTCGTAATGTTCATGCCCTCGTCCAATGCGTCGTTCGCAATGGCGAACAACGATGCTGGTCCTGCACTCGGGACGTCTTCGCAACCTCCCCGTGAATACGTGTCAGGAACAGGTGCTTCGTACACCGACGGCTCGAATGACGATCTCGGATATTCATTAAAATCGACCGTAACGAACCTCTGCACCAACATCGAGGTGATGTGTTTGTTCGGTGTCTTCACCGACTTCATCCAATTGCTCCGCAGGCACGTCTGGCTGCCTAACCGCGAGTACACCCATTTGAGGAATGATCTCAACATACAATTGCACCATTAAATATGTCTCACCGATGCAGTGTGCGTCCAATACAATGCGCAGCCCATAATCATCTGATATGGGAACAGCCTCGTAGAAGGCTGTATTATTTAACCCTCGCACAGGGTATCTTGCGGTCACCCGCAATGCATATTGATCTAGATCAATATGCAAATATTTATATATCTTCGTAATTAAATTTATTTAATTTACACCTAGGGCCAATTCGAATAGGTCAAACTGGCGAACTACTATACCTAACATCATCTAATCCAGTTATGATGTTCCCCCTATATATAATAATACCGTCACCGGAGCACTGCTTGAGCTTCCTGCCATTTAGATCGGTGATCGGGAAATAGAAAAAACCTACACAAGACAAAATTGTATGTATAAGTGATATGTGTTACTTATAGCTTAACAAAATAACTATAAACCAAATAGATGTATACAAATTCTAATGAATCAATAAACTTAGAGTTTGGACCTAACTTTCCCACCAAGAAAATAAATAGATGAATTAAAAATCTATGAATAAACAAACTCTAGACTTTGCAGCTAACTTCAATTTCCACCAAGAAAACAAATAGATTAATTGAAAAGTCTAATGAATAAATTGTTAAAACATTAATGTGTATTGATTTTCACCATATGACATATACTTAGGATTTTTCCAAAATGGTACTTCAACTTAGAATCCAAAGAACTATGAAATGGTGCTCTTAAGCAATTTTACCAAAGAAAGATTAATTGTTACTTTTCCCCATATGACATATACTTAGGATTTTTCCAAAATCTGTATTGATTTTCCCCATAGGACATATACTTAGGATTCTTGCATAAATGGAAAAGTGAGAGTTACAGCGGCTGGGATAAATGTCCTAGAAAAAATTAGAACAATCAATGACGCAGATGCTACGAAAATTTTAACGATTTGTGTGTAAGGGAATGACTTCGAACGCGGCATATTATTCCTATGCAGAATGAGAAGAGAGAAAGCTTTATATGATTGCTTAATTACCCCTACTATCAAACCCGCTATGACTATCAATAACATTTCTACGTACAACATAAGAGTGAAGATGCAATGATAAGGAGCAACTCAAACAAGACCATTGCAACATCCAATGCAAGAAGGGAAAACTATTTTTATTTTTCATTTTCAGTTTTATAAAATAATAAAAACTTTAGCTTGCTTTTTTTTTTTTTGTTCAAGATTTTTTATTAGAAATTTTAAAGAGTTGTTTATTTATGTAAAATAATATTTTTGTTGATTTAAAACAAAATTAGGATGAGGAAAACTTGTTCGTCAATTTTTTTAAAAGAATATATAAAATAGTATCTAGGAACTTAAGGCTTGGGATTGGATCTGGGCTGGTATGGTTTTGAAAGAAATTGAATAAAACTTTTAAATATATTTTATTTAAATATATACAAATCCAAATCAAATATCCAAGTTGCTTGATACATAGGATAAAAAGTAAAAATATAAAGAGTATTAAAAGAAAAGTTTCTCATTCTTTCTTTGATATTTATAGCTCTTTGATGAGTACCTCATACTCTGCCTCACTATGGATTGGGTTGCCACTTAATTTGAAGTTCAATTTTGTTCAGTAGCCTTTTGGGGATTCATTACTAATCCGAACATCCATCCTTGAAGGAGTTGAAGGGATCTTTTGAAAAAATGTTACCTAGGACGAATAACATTTCGTTTCATGAAATGGGAATGAGATCGTGTTATGGCAAGTGCTTTAAAATGTGAACACTAGGGATACATTTATATCGATATATTGGTGAAAAATACATAAATTCGGGGAGGATGTTGAAGTGTTTGAAAATATAATAGATTTTCTTTTGTGAAATACATGAATGACAAATTAGGATGAAATTATAATGTTATAATTCTCCATTTTAACTCGATAAGTTATGTGAAAAAATATCAAACAAAACTTAGGATTGTTGAATTTAGCATCCCAAAATGAAATTGTACCATGTTTTAGAACGTTTGTTCTAGTACATGGTTCACTCACACTTTTTGGTAACTATGGTCTAGAACCACTTATAGAAAAGTGCTAAACATTTTTTTTTTTTTTGAAAAAAGGAAGTGCTTAATTTTTCATTGCTTAGGTTGACAAGTGCTCATAATACACAAAAAACAAATTAGGATGGAAGTATAATGTTATAATTCTTTATCTTAACTAATAGAAAAATATATTCTGTAAAAAATATTGAATTGAATCTTAGGATTGTTGAATTTAGCGTTAGAAATGAAAATGTACCACATTTCAGAAAAATATCTTAACTTATAGAAAAATATATTCTGTAAAATTATTATTTCTCCATGATCAAAAGTTTAGTGATTGGCAAAAATCTACTTAGCTATCCCATCAATAAAGATGAACACACTGTAAAACACTAAAAAAAAAATTAATGTAAATCATAAATTGAGGAATCATGGGTACCTTTTTTTTTTTTTTTTTTTTTAAGAACAAAAGCTTAAGTAGAATTTTTTTTAATTTATGATACAAGAATCAATACATTGCAAACCAAGAAAAACAATCAAATTTTTCCAATAGGAAAGATGAAAAACAAGAAATTCAATGTATTGTACAATGGGAAAAACAATCCCAAAAAAAAAAATTAAATATTAAATAACAGTTTGAATGGAAAAAATTACACATTCTCGGCAAAAAATCAAATTCAAATACAAAAAAAGAAATACTAACCTTAAGAAAAGCATTTATCCACGAATCTTTCAACACTCTAAACTCAGACTCTCCGATTATCAAAGGCTTTGGATTAAACAAAATTAATTTAAAAATTTATGAACCAAACATTGAAATTGTAACTTACCCCATCTCGAGTTTATATACCCCTCAATGGTTTGAAGCCCGCAACAGTCACCTGTGCTCCGGAGTACTTCAACGGTAACCTGCGCTTCTCCTCTGCAAAGGTACTGCTCTGTTCGCGCAAGGAAGGAAAAAGAACAATCAAGGTTAGTCTAAAGCAAATCTCGATAGCCGAGTGGATGGGCATTTCAAATTCAAAGCAAATCTCGCTACTCCAAGTAGCGAGATTTGCCACGCGTCGACACGAGTCCTTCAGTCAAAAGTATATCTCGCTACTTGGAGTAGCGAGATTTGTTTAAATCTTACTACTCCAAGTAGTGAGATTACGTCAGAGTCATTTTGAGAAATATTTCTCCGAAAAAGATATTATTTAATTTTTTTTTTAAAAAAGATAATTCGGGAAAAAACTTGTTGGGTCGTGCCATTACGTGGGCCGTGTACAAGCTTCAAGAGCCAAGGTGAGCTGGGCTTCATGAACCTGGGAGCCTGCATGTGACAAGACCACGTGAACCAGGCTCGTGGGCTGCCAACAAAGGAGAGTAGGACTAGAAAAAAAGAAAAAGAAAAGAGGAGACTAGGGTTTTAGTAGGGTTACTTTCAAGTGTGCTTATGGGGGTGTGTTTTTCAAGGGGCAACAAGAGGAAATCTTGGAAGGGCGCCGCACAGAGGAAGGAGCTGCTGCCTCCTCCAACCTACGGCTCTCTCTCTCTCTCTCTCTCTACTTATTTATTTCTTTTACTTTATTGTTAATTTAAATACCTTGTCAAGTTCATTTTTATTTAAGCACTCCTATTTTTGTCTATTTTTTTTGTGTGTTTTATTTTACATTTTTGTTATTTCAGTACTTGTTTAATGCTTTGTTTGAAGTTATTATTTTTTGAGATTACTTGTATTCATGCCATTGTTGAGTAGAATTAATCTTGGTTACATGATTGTTGAGTTTTATTTTGTTTAAGGTATTAATGGGATTGATTTTCATTTAAACTCATTTTAATGTGGTTTTAAATTACTTAATCGTTTGGTTGAGTTAAGGCTTGTTTAAGTTCGTTTATTTTTGTTTAAAATTTTGTTTGGCTTTCTTTATTTAATGGTTTTGTTTTACTCAAGTGTTAGTTCAACGTTTTGTTTAAGTTCATCATCGAGTTTAGTTTATTTTTATTTAAGTTCTTGTTTGGTTTTTTTTTCAAAGTTATTATTGTGCTGAGAGTATTTTATTGTTGCAGGATTTTTCATTAGCTTAATAAAGCTCTCATTTTGGTTCACTAATTGAATATTTTCAAGCTTTGGCTAATTTGTTCGTTTACTTTCGTAATAGTTTATTAGATCGTTTGAATGAGTTATTGAATGAATTAGGCATAGTTGTTTGGTTTGATTAATTTCCTGGTAGTTATTTTACTGTTTAAGCATGTTATGCTTTTAGTTTAGGTTTGCTTTGTTTTAATTTCGTCACAAATTCTCAAAAACCATTTGAACTGTGTTTAGTAAACTATTTTCTTATTTTCTTATTTCTATTTTATGCGAGTTTGAAATTAATCTGAATTCCCTGAGGAGATGATATGACATTTTGGGTTAATCATGACACGACAGAACTCCTATACTTAGGATAATCTTTGTGCTACTTATTTCAAAGTAAGTCAAATATTTTTCAAAATTTTATAATTTCTTTAGAAATTTATTTTTCGCAAAAAGAGGGATATACACATACATAGAAGGTAAACACAATAACCTTTTATGAAATGGGTGTTTTAGGGTGGTAATTCTTTGAATTTTAATAAAAATGTATTCAATGTATATTATTACCTTTCCTATTCACAAAGGTTCTCTCAAATCTAATCTCTTTCCAAAGTTTTTTTTTTTTTTTTCATTATTTTTCCTTTTTAAAAAATATTAATAAAGTGGCGGTTCTCTCTTCTAAAATAAAAGGACAAGTTAGGGAACCAATGGTTTGATAATCTATACTTTTTTAATTCGCAAATGATCACCAAAATGTTGGCAATCTAAATGGGTCCTCAAAATATTCTTTGAATTTCAATAAAAATGTATTCAACATATATTATTATCTTTCCTATTCACAAAAGTTCTCTCAAATCTAATCTCTTTCCAAAGTTTTTTTCATTATTTTTCCTTTTTTAAAAAGTATAATAAAGTGGTGACTCTCTTTTCTAAATAGGGAATCGGTTGGTAATCTGTACTTGTTTAATTTGTAAATGATCACCAAAATGTTAGTAATCTAAATGGGTCCTTAAAATCCAATGTTGACATTAGCAAGGTAAGCTCCCTATTCCAACTAGACAAGAGCCTTGGATAGTTGAGAAAGATATTGGCATTTTGAAAGACTTCATTAAGAGGAAACCAAAAAAAAAAGGAATTTTAAAACGAAAAAAATTCATTATTCTCACCTCCTAAGCAATGTACATTTAGTAAATGAGGCAAGTAGGGTAGGCATATTTACATTAACTAGTAAATTTTATAATGATTGATAAATTCTCACCCTCTTCAAGAGCTTCCTATGCTATTCTCACTCTGCCACTAAGAATCATCAAAGTGACCGAGAAGTTATAGTCGCTATTTTCACAAAGGCTATCCTACACAAAGAAGAAAATTTACACTAGAATTTATGTGAAGTTTTTCATCCCATGTATGCAAGAAAAATAATCACAAGCAAACATAATGTCTAAAAAAGCTTGTCTAACTCTTGCCACCAAATAAAGCAATCCTCCCGAGATGTGTTAGAGATGGAGCCAGAAGATAGCCAGGAGACAACGCGTTGCAAGCTTGGAGCTGAGTTAGAAACGCGGTGGAATTATCTCTCCATTAATCTCTTCATTGTAAACTTCCAATTGTGATTAATTTGATTTAATTATGTTTTAAATTCCAAGCCTCTAAATTGAGGGTTGTGGAAATTGTAATACATAGCACAGTGCAGCGAGAGCACAGAATAGCACAAAGAGAGTGCAGAAGCGTGAGAAGCTCAGAGAGAGCTGAGAGGAAAAAGGGAGGAAGAGAGAGAGAATTGTAATATTTTCCAGCGAGATAGTGAATTTTGGTGTGTGCTCCGTGGACGTAGGTCATTATTGACCGAACCACATAAATTATTTGGTGTCACTTCGATCTGGATGCTCACAGGTTCCTAACAAATGGTATTAGAGCCCAGTTGGAGCAGAAAAGCCAGATCGAAAGTGATCCCGAAATTCAGAGCTCTGTCTAGTTGAACATAACTGTGTTTTGAGGCCACCATCGCATTCACCTTGCCTAGACGAAGAGAAGGGTGCAACCCGAAGCTCGAATGGAGTTCTGTAGAAGCCATACGCGCCCCCACGCGCCATGCCGGATCTAGACGCCTCTCCACGCGCCGTCGACGCACCAGTGAACAGTTCCCCATGCACTACACGCGTTGCGCGTGTCTTCTTCGCCCGATCCGCCTCGACCCGACCTGGTCCACTACCCGACCCGAACCGGCAAGAGACTCAGACCCGGGTGAACTTGAGATCCGATCCACCAACCGGATCTGACCCGCCGCTTAGAACCAGACACGTCAGTGCTGCTGCATCAGCTGTCACGCCAGCCAGGCCACGTCAACACTACACGTCAGCAAGAGTGTGCCACATCAGCCGGAAGTGCCACATCAGCAGGTGGACTCCCTAACACATCAGCTGTCGCGTCATCAGTGGGCCCACCTCTACCACGTCATCGGCAGACCGAACTGCCACGTCAGCAAGGTGCCACATCAGCCGGTGCCATATCAGCAGTGTCGTGCCACATCAGCAAGTTTGACCAGGTTTGACCAAACTTTGACTGAGCTTTTCGGAGTCGTTTTAGGTCCATTTTTCGAGTGACTTGAACCATTTCTAGGGTTTTCAATCATTCCAGATCCAACCACACTATCCATTTGAGCTAATTCCATCTCTAGATTAGGGAATCGAGATGTCAAATGAAAAGAGCTCAAAAATCAAAATGTTCAATGGAAATAATTTCGGTTTTTGGAAGATGCATATAGAGGATTATTTGTTTAGGAAGGAATTACACTTACCATTGAAGGGTAAGCCAATATCCATGAATGAGGACGAGTGGGAGTTGCTTGATCGAAAAGCCCTCGAAGCCATCAAAATGACATTGTCGAAATCTGTGGTGTTCAATATTAAGCATATAATATCCACCAAGTCTCTGATGGATGCGCTCTCTAATATGTACGAGCATCCTTCAGCCGCAAACAAAGTACATCTCATGAAAAGACTATTTACGATGAATATGTCTGTAGGTAAGAGTTTCAGCCGACATCTGAATAACTTCAATAAGTTGTCTGATCAACTCGCCTCAGTCGGGATAACGTTTAATAATGAGATTCGAGCCCTACTGATTCTTAGCTAGTTGCCTGAAAATTGGAATGGTGTCGTCACTACCATCAGTAGCTCCGCAAGAAAATCGAAGCTTGTATACGATGAGGTTGTCAGCATGATTTTGATGGAGGAAATAACAATGCAGCTGAACTGTAGCTCCAATTCGAGTTCAACCTTGAACATGGAGAATCGAGGCAAAGGAAACAGGCATGGACGATCAAACAACCGCGACAGATCTAGGCCCAGGCAGTCTAAATTCGGAAATCCCAGAAATACTCAGGACATAGGTTATCAGAGCGCTAAAGTTATTGAGTGCTGGAATTGTGGAAAGACTGGTCATTACGGGAACCAGTGTAGGAGTCAGAAGAAAAAATTCAAGATGAGGGTAAAGACAGAAGCAAATATTGCTTTTGAGAATGATGAGATGTTGATCTGCTCTTTGGAGAGCAAGCATGAGTCTTGGGTGTTAGACTCCGGAGCCTCATTTCATGCCACATGCTACAGAGATTGCCTAGAGGAGTACACATTAGGTAATTTTGGTAAGGTGTACCTTGGCAACGATCAACCTTGCGATGTAACCAGTAAGGGAGTTGTGAAGATCAATATAAATGGGTCAGTATGAAAGCTGAAGGATGTCAGGTATATTCCAGACTTGAGAAAGAATTTGATCTCAGTTGGTCAGCTAGTAGATGAGGGATACACAATGAAATTCATTGGCAATGAATGGAAAGTTTCAAAGGGTGTACTAACGATTGCGCGAGGTAAGAAAAATGGAACACTTTTTCTAACCTCCAATGCCTCCATGTCTATTTCAGTTGCTGTAGGAAATGACGACAGTAACATCTGGCACCAATGACTTAGTCACATGAGCGAGAAGGGACTCAGGGTGATGCACTCAAAGGAAAAATTAAGTGGTCTACAGTCAGTGCAGATTGACATGTGTGAGGATTGTATAGTCATGAAATAGAAGAGGGTTAGTTTCCAGATAAACACCCATGCCCCAAAGAAGAAGGGACTAGAACTGGTCCACTCAGAATGTGTAGATACACATTAGTGGAATACCGAGAATCCTCAGGTGGAGGAACCAGTGGAGTAGATCGTCACACCACCGTCTCCTACTCCAGATCTGGAGCTTAGGAGATCTACTCGGTCCCATATACCAGACAGAAGGTATATTGATTACTTACTTCCTACAGATGGAGGAGAGCCCGAATACTATGATGAAGCATGTTAGGTGGCAGATACGAGCAAGTGGGAGCTTGCGATGAAGGATGAGATGAAGTCCCTCACCTCCAACAGAACGTGGAAGTTGCCCAAAAGCCTTCACAACAAGTGGGTGTACAAAATTGAAGAGGAGCATGACGACTCCAGAAGGTACAAGCCTCATTTGGTAGTCAAAGGCTTTGAGCAGAAGGAAGGGATTGACTACACCGAAATTTTTACACCAGTCGTGAAGATGACAGCCTTCAGATTAGTCCGCAGAAATCGAGCAGACAGGAAGATGGTGACTACAGAGAAGCTGAAGTTGTGCTCAACTTTAGTTGGTCTTCATGCCTGAAGACATATTTTAAGCACATCATTTATTCATGATACTGGTTGAGGAGGCGTCTCTGTCTCCAAGTCGGAGATTGTTAGAGATGGAACCAGAAGACAGCCAGGGGACAACGCGTTGCAAGCTTGGAGCTGAGTCGGAAACGCGATGGAATTATCTCTCCATTAATCTCTTTATTATAAACCTCCAATTGTGATTAATTTGATTTAATTATGTTTTAAATTCCAAGCCTATAAATTGAGGGCTGTGGAAATTGTAATACACAGCACAGTGCAGCGAGAACACAGAATAGCACAGAGAGAGTGCAGAAGCGTGAGAAGCTCAGAGAGAGTTGAGAGGAAGAAGGGAGGAAGAGAGAGAGAGAGAGAGAGAGAGAGAGAGAGAGAGAGAGAGAGAGAGAGAGAGAGAGAGAGAGAATTGTAATATTTTCCAGCGAGATGGTGAATTTTGGTGTGTGCTCCGTGGACATAGGTCATTATTGACCGAACCACGTAAATTTTTTGGTGTCACTTTGATCTTGATGCTCACAGGTTCCTAACAAGATGTAGCAAGCCTTTTAAATTAGCAGCATTGCTTGTAAGCCTCATAGGCTAACTCCAGCAACCATTAGCTATCATTGTACAAATTGTAGTAGTGAGAGGAAGACCAAGATTGATGGGAAGAGCAAGACCATGGTGATACAATCATGGGCTCTCACCTTTAGAATGGTCTTTAAAGTCCAAGAACATTGGGGTTGGGGTGGGGATTTCATAGCCCATAGGATCACATTCTAATTGTAGGAGTGAATCTAAGTGACTTAGAGTAATGTTTGGAGGAGCAAATATACCATGGCAATTTAAGAGCATTTGCATAATTCTATTTAGAGATATACTTAATACCTAGGTCTCACAACAAAATAATGTTTGCAAGTAATGAATTAGTTATCCTTGAAACCTATTAACTTTCGATCACAGTCTTATTACAAAACGCTCCTAATTTCTAGCACCATAATGATTGATTTTGAAAGGAAAAGTTTTGATTTTTAATAGGTTTGAATACTCATCAAAACAATTTAATTAATTGTAGCACATAATAGGTGGCTACAAATCCAACTATTAAAGAAATTTTCTCTATATGTGTAGCTCAATCAACTTACTCACCCCTTTTTAGTAACTGAGGGGAGACCTAAATATTTAATAGGTCGCCAACCATTAAAGACCCTAAGGATTTTAATAATTCTTTGCTTTTCAATGTTGAGAATTCCAAAGATGATTTTAGATTTAAAGGGATTGGCTTGAAGCCTTGATAAGATTTTACAAAAAGTCAATCCAGTCTAGTCTTATACTTGCTCCAAAACAAGTCTTACTATAAGCAAATATTAATAGTTCATATGCAAAGAACACACTGATCGACACTTTGGCTTCTTGCACCTACTAGGATATTTGAATTTGCCCTACGAAGTACTCCATTGTAGAATTCTAGTCAAAACTCCCATTACTAGAACAAATAAATAGGGATCATTTTGTCCAAACCCTTTTTTACCTTTTAAAAAAAAACTCCACAAAAGAGCTATTGTGAAGCTAGGAATCATGCCTATACCCAAATTGCAAAATTTATAGGCATGCTCCTTCAACAATCTGAATTATAAACTCCCAAGTCATATAATCAAATGGAACTTTCTTTGAATTTCAATAAAAATGTATTCAACATATATTATTATCTTTCCTATTCACAAAGGTTCTCTCAAATCTAATCTCTTTCCAAAGTTTTTTTCATTATTTTTCCCTTTTAAAAAAGTATAATAAAGTGGTGACTCTCTTTTCTAAATAGGGAACCGATTTGGTAATCTGTACTTGTTTAATTTGTAAATGATCACCAAAATGTTAGTAATCTAAATGGGTCCTCAAAATCCAATGTCGACATTTGCAAGGTAAGCTTCCTATTCCAACTAGACAAGAGGCTTCGATAGTTGAGAAAGATAGTGGCATTTTGAAAGACTTCATTAAGAGGAAACAAAAAAAAAAAAGGAATTTTAAAACGAAAAAAAATTCATTATTCTCACCTCCTAGGCAATGTGCATTTAGTAAGGGAGGCAAGTAGGGTAGGCATATTTACATTAACTAGTAAATTTTGTAATGATTGATAAATTCTCACCCTCTTCAAGAGCTTCCTATGCTACCACTAAGAATCATCAAAGTGACCGAGAAGTTATAGTCGCTATTTTCACAAAGGCTATCCTACACAAAGAAGAAAATCTACACTAGAATCTATGTGAAGTTTTTCATCCCATGTATACAAGAAATGAGTAAGAAGTAAATTATCTACACTAGAAAATCTACACTAGAATCTATGTGAAACTTCAAAGTTTCAATGGTAGCTGTGCAGTAACTCTTGAGTAAGAAGTAAATTATCTTTTGATAAAACTAGTCTAGTTTCCACCAATAAATGAAGGCAAATATGATTGAAGCATATTTGTCATGATACACTTACACCATAAATTTTAATGAGCCGCAACTCTAAAATATAAAGAATTAGTAGGCTCTTACCTTTAGAAGTTTCAAGCTATTGAAGAAAGAGCAATTGCAATTACAACAAAATTCTTTTCAATAATATTCCAGCAATCTTTCTTTGAATGATTTGTTATTATAGTCATTGGCCAAAGAGCTCATTGCATATAAGTGCTAACGTTCATCCATACACAAACACACAACCTTGCATATGCTCATGGACAAAAAATTACACAGTAAAAATAAACTTAATTTCCGGATTTTGTGTCATATTATAGTATCTAAAGTAGTGCGATGGTGATTAGAGTCCCCAGATTATTAAAAAAAAAATAATAAAACCTATTACTTTACTATTAATTTTTTTTAAAAAAATATACAACAAATATTTTGATTAGAATAAGTGCATAAGCATAATGATTAATTGATAACAAGAATTTTTTTTCATAAAATTTATAAAGAGTAATTATATCCGCTATTAAATAAGAGAAGTGTAGGCAGTCCGTAATCATCTTTTTCCTCAACCATCTTTTCAAAAAATGCCCTCAAATCATATGTTATCTTGTAATTACAACATTTACAGATCACAAATATATAAGTAATTTGATAAATGATTTTTTATTTTAAAATTTAAGAAACTCTTTATAACTTTTTATTATTTCTTAAAAATAATAAATTTTAAAATGTGTGACGATATCTACAAACTTCTATTTTCAAAAATATTTGTATTGTATTTTTAGATTTCTATAAATTTAAATAAATTATGATTCATAATTATATGGACTACAAACAAAACCTTATACAAATTTAAATTCAAAACTTAAAATTCGTACTCTTACACATCATATTAATTGAGAGCAAAAAGCAATAAGAAAATGGGTGCAATTCAAATTTCAAGTGCCTCACATAATTAAGATTTGAATTATCTTTATAAGTTTAAGATCTTCATATCACACATCTGATTATGACATTTTTTTGTTCAATCTCTGAACGTATTTGTCACAAGGTATCAAAGTGGCTCCCATCGATTTTTTAACATAATATAATTCTCAAAATAGTTGTAATACTGAATACGATTTCGGATCCAACTCAATATTATCTAAGAAACAAAAATAAATTAGTAAATATACATCAATAAAGTAATAAATTGAATGATTAATTAGTTTAATATTAATGCCATAATGACTAGAGCATATATATTTATGCTGGAGGAGAGGGAGACACTAGAGGACAAGGACAGCAGCCTGTTGGGCACGGAGCTCCTACTTAATGTTGCTATTTGACAGTCTGACACCAAATTTATTAATATGTGAAGTTGTCTAATTTTGTACCATTTTCTCTCATAAAATTTTAAAAATACAATCTTTTATAAAGGTTTTTCCTAAAATTTCATAATTTTTATCAACTCTCGCAAAGTTTATCAAAAAGATACAAACCTTCATTTATTTTTTATAAAAAAATAAATTTTTAAAAAAGTTCGTATATTTTTGACAAACTTCAAGAAGGTTTGTGATATTTTTAAAACTTTAATGAAGGTTTTGTCTTTTTGTCAAATTACAAGAAGGTGAATGTGATTTTTCTTTTTATATTTTATAGTCATAGTGTGGAAAGAATAATTTAATTAGGAAAAACTTGACTAGATTTTTAAATGGGCATTGAACTGGTTTAAATTCAAAAAATAATTTAAAGTTTCAAGATTTGTAAACAGAAAACGATTTTAAATTATATAAATCTTTCAAATGAAACCAATAAAATACAAACTTTAAAATTTATTAAAATGGAGTTTATTAATTAACACTTTTTTAAAAAATTAAACCCTACCAAATTGTGATAAGTGAGAAATAAAAGATAACCATGCAAAGAAAGCAGACTCCTAGTTACAATACAAGTTTGATATATCTATATATATAATCTACTGACCATTCATTTTCATCATCTCTTTTTCCCCTTTTTCTCTGTTGCCGTACGTGGGTTGAAGAATGGAGTCGGCTAAGGATTACCATGTCTATGCCTCCTGCAGAGACAATCTTCCTGTGAAGGACGATCCTACAGCGCCCTCTCCTCTTTTCATCGTCCACGTCGCCGTTCAACTCAGCTACCACTCGTCCGATCCCGCCGTTAAAACCACCATTACCACCCACCGCACCCACTCCTCCTTCCGCCTCCCTTACGACGCCCTGTCCGGAATGATTTCCGCCCTGAACGTCCCCTTCCCGTTAGACCGCCTCAAATGGGTCGCCACCGACCGAGGCGGGAAGACCACCCTCACGCCGCTCGAGAACGAGCCCGCCCTGACTTGGACCATCCTCAAAACGGCTCGTTCTGCGGCCGCGAAACCCTTCAACGTCGGCCGGAAAATCGTGCCGCTGTTTCTCACGATTGAGAAGCGGGTTACGCTCCCCCACCGAGAGTTCGAGGCGATGGAGTCCGCGGAAGCGGCGAAACGGCGGCGGCAGAGTCTGCTTTCGTATGTATTTGCGGTGGCGAAGCAGTCAGTGGTTCTCAACCGGAGCTCCGCCGCGGTTGGGGACGACGTGGAGAAGGCCGTGAGAGAATCCGCCCCGCCCGGGGCGACCCCGGAGGACCAGTCGGAGCAGGCTTTGGTTGCGCAGCTGCGAGAGATGGCTGAGACGGCGAGATCGAACGGGAGGATGGACGAGAGTTTGGTTTCGTCGAGGGAGGCGTGCCCTATTTGCATGGAGGGGGGATCGGGGGCAGCGGGGAAGGTGGTTAGCGCCCCATGTGGGCATGTCTTTCATGGGCGGTGCATCAGACGGTGGATGAAAACGAGTAGCACGTGTCCCATGTGCCGCTGCGAGTTCCCAAATCACACGGGCGTAGAATTAATGGAATTTTCTGCTTTGTTTGTTTTTTATTAATAGGGTTTTAAGGTTTTCGAGTTTCCTGTTTCCTAGATCGGCAAGTACTACCACTACTACTACCTTCTTAAAAAATTGCATGAAAATTAAGAAGTTTCATATTTATTCCGCACAATTTTTAAGGCTCTCCTGAATTTATTTTTTACTTTTTATAATAAATAATTTTTAAAAAAAAAAGAATAATAAGATAGTAACAAACAATTTTGTTTGTTAGGTTTTCTCTGCACCTTGACAATAATTAAATTGTTGTCGGATTACTCATGGATGTAAACTTAGTGCATGTCGAATCACGAAAATTTATTGTATTCTTTTATTTTTTGTAATATCTCTATCTCTTTAATTACCGTTTGTAAGAAAAGCAAAGGAAGAAAAAGGAAAGCAGCTGCTGCAGAAAAAGCTCTGAACTATATTAATTTTCTGTATGTATGAACTGTACACAATCGTGTTTATTTATACAAGGAAAAGTTAAAAGCATACTGTAACAACCAAAAATTATTCTAACAACTAGTTAAAACAAACTGCACAATTATATAATGATACAAAGACACCTCAACTGTGAATAAGACTATTTTGCAAATTTCCTGAATTATCATCACACACTACAAAAAAAATTGGTTTTTAGTGACGAATTCATTTTCGTCACTAAAAGTTGGTATTAGTGACGATTTTTAAGAACCGTCACTAATAGTGTACGCATTAGTGATGATTTTTGCAGCCGTCACTAATACAACACTATTAGTGACGGTTTTAAAATCATCACTAATACTTTCATCATTAAAAACAACGCGGTAAACAATTTTCGCACAAAAATTTTTTCGGGAAATTATTAGCGACGATTCTAGGATATTAGTGATGGATTAAATTTGTCACTAAAAGTCACTTATTAGTAACGATTAACTAACTGTCACTACTAATATTTATGAAAATATAAAAAAAAAAAAAAAAAAATTAGTTAAGGGTATTAATGACGGTTTGGGAGAACCGTCACTAATAATAGGGTATTTGGAACGATTTTGAAACCGTCACTACTCGTGTTTTTATTTAAAAAATATATAAAAAAAATTAATTAAGGGTATTAGTGACGGTTTGGGAGAACCGTCACTAATAATATGGTATTAGTGACAGTTTTGAAACCGTCCCTACCGGTATTTTTATTTAAAAAATAAAAAAAATTAGTTAAGGGTATTAGTGACGGTTTGGGAGAACTATCACTAATAATAGGGTATTGGTGACGGTTTTGAAACTGTCACTACTGGTGTTTTTATTTAAAAAAAAAAAATTAGTTAAGGGTATTTGTTGACCCTATGGGTCATACCCTATTTTGATTATGACAAATACTCAGGTATTTAATGATTGCCAAGTTGATATGCAGGTTTAGCTTGGCAGTATCCTATGATGGCACTCGGAGACTCGGAGGAAAAAGAAGACTTTGAAGACCCTTGATATAATTGAGTTGTTGTAATTTATATTCGGGTCTGTAATAGTTAAGTAGGAAAGGTCTGTAATAGTAAATAGGTCTTTGGTTTATGATAAGCTCACACACATCACATGCATGATAATACGTAAGCTCAAACCGAACCATAGAAAGACCTTAGAGTGTACCTTCGGGCGACCGAAGGTCGACCGACACCGGACTTTCTCGGTGTCTTCAAAATTAGACCCCAAGTGGCCTTAGGATACACACATATGCACATATGTTTATTATGCACTTGAAATTGATTGAGTTGGGTCAATTCGGGACCGAAATGCACACTTGGTGCACTTTCGGTCGACCGAGCCAAACAGTTCAAATTGGCCCGGTCGACCGAAACCGGTCCGGGTCAACTATTTGACCCGGTCCCGGTCGACCGACCCCTTACAGGTCATTTGACCTCGGTCGACCGAACCACCTGGGAGTCAACTATTTGACCCCCCGGTCGACCGACCATTTTTGTTCGTCAACAACTTGGTCGACCGAAGGGTCTCGGGAAAATTCCCAGCGGTCCGGTCGACCGAGCCATGTAGTTCAAAAAGTGTCCGGTCGACCGAACCTCGGAATATTGAAAAATCGCCCTGCCCGGTCGACCGATCCCTTAGTTCAAAATTCCCCCGGTCGACCGAACTACTTGAGTGCCGGTCGACCGAGCTACTTTTGGTCGACCGGACCTCTCGGGTTGCCCTATTTTTTTTACCGCGATTAAATGGTTTAAGCAGGGTTAAAATATTTGAAAGGTCATTAAACTTTCCTAATTATTCCCAATAGGTCCCCAACGGTTATATTTCAAGGGTTGTCTATAAATACCCCCTCATTTGGGATAATTAGTAGGGGATTAAAAATATTGATTAAGAGAAATTCTCTGAAAATCCCAAATCCTATAATATTCATATCCAATCCCCATTCACTCATGCTTACCTTCTTCGATCTCTTAAATCCTCTGTAAGTCGATTGAGTGTTTATATTTAATAGGTTTGCTCTCCCATTCATATTTGATTGATTTATTTTCATTGAGAGCTAAACCTAAGTATTCTTAGGAGACTTTGTTAATAAGTCTATCCTAAGAAGACTTTGATAGATCTTCTAAGATTTGCACCTTCATTGCAACATCTTAAGAAGATTGTATTTGTTTTTGGTTGCAAAACATTTTCAAAATACATTCAAATATCTAGCGTACTTTGTCTTGATAAAGCTTTAAAGAGATATTTGTTTGTGTGAGAAAAATCTTTGTTGCAATTTTCATTGATTTATATCCATAGTTGAATACAAAGATTAAACTCCTTTTGCAAACCAAACTTATACATTGCTAGAGCTTCATATACATATATATATATATATATTGAGAAAACTTGTTGATTGAAATATATGAAGTTTGGATAATATCTTTGTTTGAACACTTAGATTGAATAGCCTGTGATACAAAGATCATTTAGGTTTGCACTCTCACGTACTCATTACAACGATAGTAAATCTATTTGAGAGTTGACATCTTAGACCACATTGAGCTTACATATTGAATCATACTGTGGTGTTTGTAATTGCGCGTATTTGGGTACACATCTGCTTTACTCGAAAGCACAATCACTGTACCATTTCAGTATAATACACATTGGTTGTATTTCCAGGCGCGGGCCTGAAGAGGGAGACTAGCCCTGGAATAGTCCCGGAATGGCTTAGACCCGGTTAGGAAAGCTAGGTGCGTCGTCCTGTTAAGGCGTGTAGGTTGAGGTCAGCCCCGCTAATTGACCTGGTTAAGGTTGAGGTCAGCCCTGTGTTAATTTGACCTGGTTAAGGTTGAGGTCAACCCTGTGTTAATTTGACCTGGTTGTAAACGGTGCCGCTCCACCCTTAAGTGAGCTATTAGTGGAATCCTCTAGCTTGCGAGCTTGAGGCGGGGACGTAGGCACGGTTGGCCGAACCCCGATAACATATCGTGTGTTCATTTATATTTCCGCACTTTATATTTACCGCACATGTATGTTATGGGTGAATGATGCGTATGACTTAAATTTCACAGTATATTTATCTACGCGTTTGGAAATTGAATAGGCAGACCCTAGGTTGTGTATATATTGCTGTTTATCCGGTTCAACCTAGGTGATAAATTTTAAATTTCCAATTCACCCCCCCTCTTGGGAATACACCAATTCTAACAATTGGTATCAGAGCCTCGTTGCACTAGACTTAAACGTTTTTGCAAAAAGATCACAATGGCTCAAATTGGTATATTCCCATTCCGTGAGGGTCAGTCACCTTTCAGTCCTCCTATGTTTTGTGGTGTCGATTACACCATGTGGAAAATTAGAATGAGCATTTTTATAAAATCAATGAATTGGAGGGCCTGGCAGGTTATTGTAAATGGAATTTGTATACCTGTAGAAAATGATATTAATTCGATGCATGCAAATTCACATGCCATGGACATGCTATATTGTGGTTTAGATACTGATATTCTTCATGAGTTTATGGCATGTTGTAGTGCACAGGAGATCTGGGTTGAGCTTGAAAAGAAATATGGAGAGACCCAGGAAAAGGAAACCATCACTCCAGAGATGTCATGTTCAGATGCTCAAGGAGTGGTAAGTGATAGGGATAGTGCATCAACAGAGCATGAGGTATATAATTCTCACTCTAGCTCGTTTGAGGATTCATGTGTTGAATGTGATGTCACTACATGTAATGAATCATCTGCTAAATACCATAATAATTTTGTTGATGATTCGTGTGATGATTTTTATGTTGAATGTTGTGTTGTGTCTTATGCTGAATCATCTGTTCATAATATTGTTAATGATGTGTATGATGATTCTTGTGAAAAGCATTGCAGCATATCGTACGATGAATCATCTGAGAATATTTGTGATAGTCCTGTTAAACATGCATGCAATGATTCATATGATAATTCTTGTATTGAACTGTGTGTTGAATCATGTGCTGAATTGAATACCAAAAGCATGTTGTCGCATGAAAGACTAGAAAAGACGTTATTGAAAATGCACAAGTTTCTAGTTAGAGTTTCTAAGCATAAAATATTTTTGAAGAATGAGAATAAAAGAATAGCAAATCAATTAAAGGGGTTGGAAAATTTTCATACTATTCTTGAAAAGAAAAAGATTGAGAAAGTATTGAAAATTATCTGTTTAGAAGAAGAAATGGATGATTATTCTAGAGTTTCGCTCGAAATTAAAAATGAAAAGAATAATCATAATAAACCCTTAAGAGTTAAAAAGAAAAACATTTTCAAGAAGGGTTCATCTTTACAATCCAACTTTCATGCCTCATTGAGCAAAAACAGAATAAATAAGCATAATCTTTTACGTATATCCAAGACCCGCTTATTTTGCAAAACTATGTGGCACATATGGTTTAATTGCTTACTTAGAAGTACCAGGGGCTTAGAAAAGGAAATGAAATGGATAATCAGCAAAGCAAATCCCGTTGGACCTAAAGAAAAATGGATTTAAATTAAGATTATCAAATTAGTTAATTTTTCTTTAGATCTTAGGCTTAGGTTTAGGGGGTTGTAATGACTGTAGGTTTGGGAAGTGACTGATGCTTAAAATAAAAATCTTAGTATACACACTCACTAAATTATCTTGTTATACTAAGACCCTTAATCCACTTCCAAATGGACATGACATTTATGCCTAGTACTTAATTCTAAATGCTTAACCCATAGTAACATGAAAATCACAAAGTTAAGCAACTGTTGTCCATTGCACAAAATTGAGTGTTAGGGTTCTATCTTATGTCATATATCACTATACCCTGGAACTCACTTTTGAATATGAAAAGCCTAGAGCAAAACAAGTCATCACTTTAGGGTTAAAGCACTATTGATCATAAATGACTAATTTATATTAAGTGCTTCTCATAGCTACAACCAAATTAAAGGTATCTACTAGGGGATTGGTCCCTTTTGAGTTTAAATTGAAAATCCTTTAATTTTTGTTTAATCGCTCAATAGGAAATCTTTACCAAAACACGACCATATCAGGTATAGATTCATCCTTTCCTTGGTTTGTATCCTTGTTCTAAATTGTGATAATATATATAGGATACTTTCCATTCTCCGAAGAGCATTGTTCACAACATTCACATATCTTATATGTTCTTTAGCCAAGCATATAATCATGAAAAATCTAAAATACTTGGCTAAGTAATTAGAAAGTAAGAAAAGGCATAAAATGAATAAACTCAGGGGGAGCATTTCTCTTTTATGACCATTTATATTAAATGCTTTTGTGATCATTTATGTCCTTGTGCCTTAATAAATAACCATATTATACTAAACTCATAACTATCCACTAGTGTGTATTGATTATACTATATATTGATGGATAGTAATTTGTGATTATCTAGTATTGTGAACTGTTATTGAAAATGCTGTTTGATAATACTGGATTGCATGGAACGCCATCTGCAAGGCTGTTGCAGAAACTTATTTACTTGCATGCTTGTATGGAACACCAACTGCATGGCTGATGCAGTATGTTGTGTATTGCATGCTGCTAGCATATATAGGTTCTCGCATGCTTAAACTGAAATATTTTGAATTGATTGCTTGAATCTATCAGGTTTTGGTACTTGAAAATTTGGGAAATGTCCGATTTACAGACGACATGCTGCCGAAATTTCGATAGGACTTTTCCCAAAGCAAAACCTTGTGTTAAGGATGATTATGATAATAAAAATGTTAAAATGTTTTTGAAAGGATGAGTGAAAACTTAAACAGAAATATCATATTTTCACCCTTGCATAATCATCACATACTTAGGGGAGCTCAGCTCCATCCCTATAGGAAGCACATAAATGACTTATATGCATCAGTTTCGTCTATTGAAATATTGAGGCTCTTCTAATATCCCTGAACATTATATCTTGCACGTAAAGTCCCATGTTTTGATATGAAATGTTTTTGGATCATGAGTTGCATTGCATGCCTTAATATATATTCTTTGATGCATCTATGGTTTATAGGGACAACTATACTAATCAAGTGAAAAATGCAATTGACAAATACTTAGTATAGTTGATTTTAAAGATGTGGATTGATGGCTTATACTACTTAGCATAATGAAATTAATCTTTGGCTAGTATAAGTAGTTAAAGATTCTAAGCACACATTCAAATTGATAGGGGGAGCATCTAGAATTAAATTACTATCCTGTTTTGCTTACCCATATGTTTAGCTTAGATCTTGAATGAATTCATCATGGCATGCACTTGAATGAAAATATTTTATTGAAAATCATAATTTGGAGCATGTTTATTTTGCCAACTGTTTGTTCTTGCCATATGATCTTGCATGTGATTGTTGAACTCTTAGGATCATTATGGTTTTAGTTTTCTGGTTATCTTTAGTATGTGCTTTATTGACAAACCAGAAAATTTGTTGCTTGCTTGCTTTAAATTACAATCTTATGTTTTCAGCAAGCAACCCCCAGCACCATTTTGCAAACATTAAAAAGGGGATGTATATTATTATTATATACATACATGTATTTTAAAATTGCATAACTTTGAGTATAGTCTTAATTGACTATCATGCTTTTAAATTGAAATGCAATATGTCATGCATATGCGTTGAATGATTAATATTTGTTGTATGCTGAATTTATTTGATAGGATGAGTATATAAGAAATGCACTTAAGAGAACATCATCCTTGAGCTTAATTCAAATAAGTGTGCATGCAAATATACATGGGAATTTGAAGTCCCAATCTTAGAATAAATCAATAAGAACTTAATGTCTAAAATCTCTTGCATGCTAAGTAATACTAAGAAGAATGAACATATGATGGATGTGCTTAAATGAAATTCATTCTTAAGCATAAATGCACTTGTGTATGCCTGAGACTATATTGGGAAGTTTAAGCCCCATCCTTGAGAAGAGAATTATAACTCACCAAGCTTATTGGGCTCATACTATTAATTGGCCTTAACTTTTTGAGTCCGACTTATTTTATTACTTATACTGTATTAGAAACTTAATGAACTCTCATAATTAATGTCAGTATAAGTAGATGCTTCCTAGACATTTCATAGTTTGCATAAATTTAGGGTGAGCTCTCAAGTAAAATTTACAAGTCTAAGAAACAAATTTTATAGTTAATATGTTTTATTGCCTTAGACATTGTGAATATTGATTGTTGCTTGTGTGCATAATTCATATGTCTACTCCATGATGGCCTTGGACTTTACATTTTATTGCATAATCATTTTGGGCTTAATGAGTATTGATTATGACTTGCAATAGCCACTTCCTTTGTCCACTTTATGATGATATTGAAATCTATACTGGATTGATGGACCATACTGAGCTGTTTGAGTAGTTGTGGATAACTTGCTAGGTTTATAAACTCAAACAGGTCTTTTTTTTATATACAGGATTTGTTTTGGAAAGTCTCATTTTCAAACGGCAAGCCGCCAAATTTTTTGAAAAACTTTCTGAACTTATTATGTATAAAAATGATATTCTCCTCTTATTTGCCTATATAAACTTAAATGTTTATCTATACCCTTTTTGCTGTTGCCAAAAGGGGGAGAAGTAGGGTAGGCAAGTATTTGTCATCATCAAAAAGGGGGAGATTGTTGACCCTATGGGTCATACCCTATTTTGATTATGACAAATACTCAGGTATTTAATGATTGCCAAGTTGATATGCAGGTTTAGCTTGGCAGTATCCTATGATGGCACTCGGAGACTCGGAGGAAAACGAAGATTTGAAGACCCTTGATATAATTGAGTTGTTGTAATTTATATTCGGGTCTGTAATAGTTAAGTAGGAAAGGTCTGTAATAGTAAATAGGTCTTTGGTTTGTGATAAGCTCACACACATCACATGCATGATAATACATAAGCTCAAACCGAACCATAGAAAGACCTTAGAGTGTACCTTCGGGCGACCGAAGGTCGACCGACACCGGACTTTCTCGGTGTCTTCAAAATTAGACCCCAAGTGGCCTTAGGATACACACATATGCACATATGTTTATTATGCACTTGAAATTGATTGAGTTGGGTCAATTCGGGACCGAAATGCACACTTGGTGCACTTTCGGTCGACCGAGCCAAACAGTTCAAATTGGCCCGGTCGACCGAAACCGGTCCGGGTCAACTATTTGACCCGGTCCCGGTCGACCGACCCCTTACAGGTCATTTGACCTCGGTCGACCGAACCACCTGGGAGTCAACTATTTGACCCCCCGGTCGACCGACCATTTTTGTTCGTCAACAACTTGGTCGACCGAAGGGTCTCGGGAAAATTCCCAGCGGTCCGGTCGACCGAGCCATGTAGTTCAAAAAGTGTCCGGTCGACCGAACCTCGGAATATTGAAAAATCGCCCTGCCCGGTCGACCGATCCCTTAGTTCAAAATTCCCCCGGTCGACCGAACTACTTGAGTGCCGGTCGACCGAGCTACTTTTGGTCGACCGGACCTCTCGGGTTGCCCTATTTTTTTTACCGCGATTAAATGGTTTAAGCAGGGTTAAAATATTTGAAAGGTCATTAAACTTTCCTAATTATTCCCAATAGGTCCCCAACGGTTATATTTCAAGGGTTGTCTATAAATACCCCCTCATTTGGGATAATTAGTAGGGGATTAAAAATATTGATTAAGAGAAATTCTCTGAAAATCCCAAATCCTATAATATTCATATCCAATCCCCATTCACTCATGCTTACCTTCTTCGATCTCTTAAATCCTCTGTAAGTCGATTGAGTGTTTATATTTAATAGGTTTGCTCTCCCATTCATATTTGATTGATTTATTTTCATTGAGAGCTAAACCTAAGTATTCTTAGGAGACTTTGTTAATAAGTCTATCCTAAGAAGACTTTGATAGATCTTCTAAGATTTGCACCTTCATTGCAACATCTTAAGAAGATTGTATTTGTTTTTGGTTGCAAAACATTTTCAAAATACATTCAAATATCTAGCGTACTTTGTCTTGATAAAGCTTTAAAGAGATATTTGTTTGTGTGAGAAAAATCTTTGTTGCAATTTTCATTGATTTATATCCATAGTTGAATACAAAGATTAAACTCCTTTTGCAAACCAAACTTATACATTGCTAGAGCTTCATATACATATATATATATATATTGAGAAAACTTGTTGATTGAAATATATGAAGTTTGGATAATATCTTTGTTTGAACACTTAGATTGAATAGCCTGTGATACAAAGATCATTTAGGTTTGCACTCTCACGTACTCATTACAACGATAGTAAATCTATTTGAGAGTTGACATCTTAGACCACATTGAGCTTACATATTGAATCATACTGTGGTGTTTGTAATTGCGCGTATTTGGGTACACATCTGCTTTACTCGAAAGCACAATCACTGTACCATTTCAGTATAATACACATTGGTTGTATTTCCAGGCGCGGGCCTGAAGAGGGAGACTAGCCCTGGAATAGTCCCGGAATGGCTTAGACCCGGTTAGGAAAGCTAGGTGCGTCGTCCTGTTAAGGCGTGTAGGTTGAGGTCAGCCCCGCTAATTGACCTGGTTAAGGTTGAGGTCAGCCCTGTGTTAATTTGACCTGGTTAAGGTTGAGGTCAACCCTGTGTTAATTTGACCTGGTTGTAAACGGTGCCGCTCCACCCTTAAGTGAGCTATTAGTAGAATCCTCTAGCTTGCGAGCTTGAGGCGGGGACGTAGGCACGGTTGGCCGAACCCCGATAACATATCGTGTGTTCATTTATATTTCCGCACTTTATATTTACCGCACATGTATGTTATGGGTGAATGATGCGTATGACTTAAATTTCACAGTATATTTATCTACGCGTTTGGAAATTGAATAGGCAGACCCTAGGTTGTGTATATATTGCTGTTTATCCGGTTCAACCTAGGTGATAAATTTTAAATTTCCAATTCACCCCCCCTCTTGGGAATACACCAATTCTAACAGTATTAGTGACGGTTTTGAAACCGTCACTACTAGTATTTTTATTTAAAAAATATTAAAAAACAATTAGTTAAGGGTATTAACGACAGTTCACCCAAACCGTCACTAATAATAGGGCATTTGTGACGGTTTTGAAACCGTCACTACTGGTATTTTTATTTAAAAAATATAAAAAAAAAATATTAGTTAAGGGTATTAGTGACGGTTTGAGAAAACCATCACTAATAATAGTGTATTAGCAATGGTTTTGAAACCGTCACTACTGGTATTTTTATTAAAAAAAAAATTAGTTAAGGGTATTAATAACAGTTTAGGAGAACCATCACTAATAATAGGGTATTTGTGAGGTTTTGAAACCGTCACTACTGTGTTTTTATTTAAAAAATACAAAAAAAAAAATAATTAAGGGTATTAGTGAAGGTTTGGAAGAACCATCACTAATAATATGGTATTAGTGACGGTTTTGAAACCGTCACTACTGGTGTTTTTATTTTAAAAAATATTAAAAAAAAATTAGTTAAGGCTATTAGTGACGATTTGGGAGAACCGTCACTAATAATAGGGTATTAGTGACGGTTTCAAAATCGTCACTAATAGTCTCCCATTGTCAAACCCGCTCTAATTCCTCAATTTTCCTCATTTCCCTCCAATACTCCCTCTTTTCCCTCCTTCACTTCGTGTCACTATTCTCTCTTCCCTCTCTTCTTTTCTCTCTCTCGGCTAGCTCCCTGCTCGCATCTGGCAACCATGGCTCTCATCCTGGCTCTCAGCCTCTCGACCTCAGCCTCTCTGCTCTCTCGCTCGGCTCTCGGCCTTATGGTCGTGGCTCCATTGCTCCCTGCTCGCTCTCATCTCACTCACTCAGTTTTTGCAGGTTCGTTCCTCCTCCTCCTCCTCCTCCTCCTCCTCCTTCTTCTTCTTCTTCTTCTTCTTCTTCTCCTATTTCTTCTTCTCCTTCTCCTTCTCCTTCTCCTTCTCCTTCTTCATCTCCTTCTCCCTCGTTTTCGGGTTTTGCAGATCCGTATGAATCTGCACCCATTTCCTGCTTTTCTCTTTTTTCTTTTTATCCTAATCTATATTTTATTTTTATTTTTTACAGAGTATGATCCTCATAAAGGGAAGGGGATTTTCAGATTTTCAACACCATCAAGATAAGTTTTCCTCTCACATTTGAATGTGTATTTGTATTTTATATATTTTTATATTTATTTATATTTTGATGCACTTGCTTTTCAATTATTTGTACGATTCCTGTTCATCGATCTGCTTTTCTCCTCTTTTTTTTTTTTTTTTGAAATAAGGTTAGGAAATTACTACAATTTTTTTTTTCACTAAGATCACATCTTCTCAGTACTATGGCCATTGTTCGCGTCAGTATAATACAATACATTCGAACTATAACGATCTGGCTACTTGAGTACTAGGTGTGTATAGATCTCTTGTCAAATCTTATGATGCTATTTGTCGACTCCATGATCTTGATTTAGAGCTTGCCAAAAAACCTGATTGGAAATTACTACAATTTTTTTTTTCACTAAAATCACATTTTCTCAGCACTATGGCCATTGTTCGCGTCAATATAATACAATACATTCGAACTATAACGATCTGGCTACTTGAGTACTAGGTGTGTATAGATCTCTTGTCAAATCTTATGATGCTATTTGTCGACTCTATGATCTTGATCTAGAGCTTGCTAGAAAACCTGATTGGATAATTTGCTGAATTGGTTCTTAAAATTTTGCTGGATTATACTTCAATCCCTCGTGTTAAATTTTGGCATTCTACTCCTTGAACTTACAGCCAAAATGCAATACCATCAATCTGTCAAAATTGACTAACAGATGTTGTAAAATATAGAAAATCAAACCACGTCCAAACCTAGTTCTACTCTTGTAAGTCCCACCTCAGCCTCACTTTTGCTCCTTTCGCATGATTTCCATGGCCCACGGCCTGGAGTTCATGTTAAGGTCATTTTGTAGCTTAAACAAGGAAAGAAAGAATTTACAAGTTTGTAGTCGTGAGTTTGTCAAGTGGGTTAACATCAGTTATCTAATTTTAACATAAAAGCATCACATTGCAATTTCATTGCATGTTCTAGCGGTGAAATATCATTACTTTGTTCACATGTATGTTCCAGTAGCTTAGTGCACGTGAGGTGGATTCAAACACACTGCTTCACATTCTATATTCTCAAATTTTTTTCAATGATTACGCCTCTTGAAAAAGAGGATCTCAAACATCCTATATAAAATTTTTGGATTCCTTTTTTTATGGACCAAACTAAGGACAACATAAATTAAATGCTTGAGTATCATATAGAGAAACTAGGGAGCAGATATCTTTGAATATGTTTTTTTAGAGTTCACTGGATACTTCATTTTCCCGTAAAATTCTCTAGAGTGTTACATAACCTTATCTTCCTCCTCTACCTAGCCATTTGAATTACAAACTTCTATTCACCATATGCCAGATGGTGTCAGCAATTTGGGTAGTATGGCATTAACAATTTGGTTGATTCTTTGATGGAGATATGATCTTTTCAGATTGCCTACGGACGCATTGATTGGATTGGTTGACAAACAATTTAGACGCATCTTACACTATGTAGATCAAACAAAAGCTTGCGTGGCATTTATTTTTGTAAATTAACTTGTATATGTGGCTACAACAAATCAAAAAGCCAATATTGCTGTGATGTGCATGTGCAGAATCTGTGGATGTGGTTCTTTGCATAAGTGGTGGAGCCAATTTTCTCAAGGGAAGATTTGTTCTTTCTTTGTGGGGGAGAGAGTTTAAAAAGGATTATCACGTAGACAGCAACCAAACCAAGTGGACATTAAGCCTTTTTATCAGCTATATTTTCCACTCATTTCCTTTTTGATCAACCTTGCAGCTTGTTTGGATGTGTTTTTTTTTTTTACGTTTTCTATTGAATAGCAAGTTATATTACTTTGGTTATTAAGATAGAGTTTATTTAGCTTCCAACGTTCCTGTACTTATTTGACTTTTTAGAATTCATTATTTCAAAGTCATACGTAGTAGAATGGAGTTCATTTTGTGAGGCAAGCTTTGATTTAGAAAAATAATCCCAAAATTCCAACTTTAGTCGATGACTCTTCATCCAAATATTTTCAAAGTCAACTCATTGTGTATGGGACTTGACTGAATTGTTGAATTCATCTCAAAGTTCCATTTTTAGTATTTTTTTTATTAATAAGGCCATTATATGGTTGGATCAGATTTGTTTTCTTTTTGACTAATATGGCGTAATCTTAATAATCTAATTTGTTGTGGAGGACTAAATATTGTCAAAGCGGATTGCTAGATATTTGTCTTGTCTAATAACAACTAGATCGGATAGGAAAGCAAATAGATGGTTGCATTGGATTGTGAGGCAATGATGCTGAACCTACTAAAGTACTGTAGTCCTATATCTAAAATTACTTAAAAAATTTAATTTACTAGTTTGAGCTCACTAGGTCAATTGTAGTACTGTACACTAGAATTGTCTTTATTTGTGTGATTTTAGCCATTCAATTTTATTGAAACCTTTATAGATTGATATAGAAATTGTTCTAAAGATATTAAAAAAGATTATCCAAATTTCCATACAACTTCATTTTTGTGTGTCTAATCAGTCAATTGCGACAATTGAAAAAGGATATATCATGTATATGTTTTTTTTTTTTTTTTTTTAATTTTAATTTAGTTAACATGCAAAATTTCTATACTATACTTGTAGTACGATAATATTAAAGAAAAAAAAATTCAGAAACTTACGGGGTGCTATATCCATCCTTCCCAGGGGAAGCTATGTGAGGGTCTCCCTTAGCTACTTTATGCCATGCTTCGCAACCAGTTCCAAAAGATACAGGACCACCCCTGGGTTTGCATTGTTTACCTTCAAGAATCTATTTGGGCTTTGGTAATCATCATTTCTAATCTGCTTAATTACTCTTGGATACTCTTTGTTAGCTTAATAATTGGAAGATGAGTAAACAAAAGGTGATGAATTTGAAACAACAATGACATAAAAAATTCCACCCTATAACAAATATATGCTTAGCAAAGTCTGGTCTATTCCGAGAGAGATTGTGATTGGACTTCTGTCCAGTCTTATTTACCTGCACATCTCCTTTGTCTTTCTTTGTGTGCATGTCTTAAAAAAATTTCCAGTTATTGTACAGCCTGACCTTTGCATTGAACAAGTTGGCATCTTGGTATGAAACTGACCTATAAGCTAATTCTACTGTTGCAGGGCCCAAAGAATTTGCTGCATTGTGGAGTTATCTGGGTCAATGGCATGTGAGTAATCCTATCCCCTCCTCTTCATTATCATTACCCTCCTTTCGAAAAAGCAGGGAACATGTTTTGTCTGGTATCTTCAAGATCAAGAAAAAATGATTGATGGCCTTTTTACTTTTCTTTCCTAGACAAGTTGGAAAACCATTTAGTTCCATATTCCTCCTTTGATTCATGTCACGCATTAGTTCAATACAAAAATAGCAGTTATTTAATGGAATTGCAATTGCCAGTATGTGCGGCGAAGGGAGGCCCACAAGTTGTCCCAAATTTTGCTAGGAATTTTATTTTAAACCCCAAAGTGTCATAATATCTTTCTATTCTTTAAACCCCAAAGTGTCTCTTCCATAAATTATTGTACCAAAATTGGACTATGGACATACCTCGTCCTAAAAAAAAAAAAAAAATAGTAAAAGAAGATATACTAAGAGGAAAAGAGGTTGCAACCTAAAAAAGACAAGCATTCCTTAAGAAAAAATAAAATTGAAAAAAGAAAAATTAAACTAAGAAGACCAAACCTACTGGAGAGGTGCCCATTACTAAAGAAGATAGAACCAAATGATGAGAACCCAACTGCCCCAACCAAATGATGAGAACCCAATTGCCCCAACTACATTACAACCCTACTATTGGAGTGCACAACTCCAGTTTATACTAAAACTTATTTTCTAGGCCTTGCCTTTTATATTATCCCAATCAACTAAGGGCTTGTTTGGAAATACTTAAAATTAAGTTCTTATTACTACTAAAGTGTTTATATTAAAAGTGCTTATTTCTTGTCCTTGCATATATATATATATATATATATATATATATATACATTTTATACTAAATATATATCGCCTTTGGAAACCAGCTATTATGTTGCTGTGCATGTATGAACTTTGCAAAAGAAGCATGGATGATGGATAATTAGAGGTTTTGAGTTTTTAGATTCATAATTCTCGCAAAAAAAAGAGTAGAAGGTACTGGTAGTGCCTGCAACTATCACATTGAACAAATGAGGGACACACACACACACACGTATATGAGAGCTATGCTAAAAGAGGGTTTAATGTAGGATTTTTGTTCGTTAAAATTCTGTTTGTGCTACATGAGCAGATTTAACTTAGATTTATGCTTTTCAGATTGAGAACAAGTGTGCCAAATCACTCTCTAATGATTGTAGCTCCAAATTTTCTGACTTGTTATTAAACATTTCAGGTTCCAGTACTCGGTTGTGATAATATTTTGTCTTCAGCCATATGAGGTGGTTGCCACTCTAGTAGTCACACACGTTGCTATTTTGTAAAAGAAAAAATAATACTTGTTCCATTTTTTTAACATTTTTTTTTTTTTTTGCAACATATTTCTTCATTAGGAGAAAAAAAAATCAACAAGCCCCAGTCATGCATGCATAGGATAAAATGAAATTCAAGAATATAGGTAACTACATCAGATTATGTTATGAAGTAATAGAAATAACTCATCCAGTTTAAGTTTATGGTTATATGATTTGAATCTAGACTAGAAAAAATTTAATAAACATATAAGTAAATATTATATAAATAGCCCAAAAGAAATGGAAATTATGGAGAACTCTCTAAGATATCGTTAAAAACACACAATTGGATTTTTTATTCCACAGTCAAGAGAGCTTGTTGTGTTTAGAAGGACACTTAAGGTGCAATCATGCATATCAATGATGCCTTGTAACAACATATTTTTAGTGCAAGAAACAAAATGTGAAACATAATAATTTGAAATGAACTGAATTTAATTTTGAACATTCTTTTTTCCAATTTTAGAATTTATACCTCACTTGCTTGCTCAAGTTCTCCATTTCCTGATATTTTTGCCCATGTTTTTTTATCTACTTTTCTGGCAACAAGCTATTGCATTATTTATTCCTTCCCCACCCACCCACTCAACTAAACTAACTTCTTTAACTTTCTTAATTTGTAGGGTTTGTTGTGACAACATCAGCACGATGTCGTGCACTACGGATGCAACTTTTGACTTTTTTTGTTATCTGAACAGATGAAATGTATTTGAATTTGAATTTGTATAATGTATTTGTATTTAAATTTGCATTTGTATAATATATTTGTATTTGAATTTGAATTTGTATAATATATTTGTATTTGAATTTGAATTTGTATAATATATTTGTATTTGTATTTAAATTTGAATTAGAATTTTGAATAATTTATGAATTTTTTAGCAATTATGGTTTAATGTTGAGAAAATGTAATCACAGATTTTTACAGGAATTAATAATTGAGGAAAAAATTAATTTAACATGAATTGTCCAATTTAAGTATTAGTGACGGTTTCAAAACCGTCACTACTAATAAGCTTTTTTTAAAAGTTTTAGTGAAGGTTTTCAAACCATCACCAATACTATGGTTTTAGTGACGATTTTAGAGAGCAATAGTGACGGTTTTAAAACCGTCACTAAAGTCATAGTATTAGTGACAGTTTTAAAACCTTCATTAAAACATAAAATCGTCACTAAAACTACAATATTAGTGACGGTTTTGCAGAGTAATAGTGACAGTTTTAAAACCGTCACTAATAATGTAACATTAGTGACGAATTTAAAACCGTCACTAATACTATGGCTTTAGTGACGGTTTTAAAACTATCACTAAAGCCATAATATTAGTGACGGTTCTGAAGAACAATAGTAATGGTTTTGAAACTGTCACTAATACTGGCTTTTAGTGACGATTTTTGGTCGAGCCAATTTAGAATCTATAGTGACGGGGTTAGGTTTTTAGTGACGGTTTAAAACCGTCACTAATACTCTATAATTAGTGACGATTTCAAAAATTTGTCACTAATAAGTATTAGTAACAGCAGATATAGCGACTAATTGAAAATCGTCACTAATAACCTTATTTTTTGTAGTGACATGAGGTGTACCAGCTAATGTAGGATGGGGCCGAGTTGTAGCATGGACATGGGACTGCTCTAATACCCCCCCCCCCCCCGGTAAGATGGATAGTAGATGTTAGCTACTTCCAGCTTGGATAGATGTAAGTGGAGTAAATGAGAGGGTAAAGACTTGGTAAACATATCTGCAACTTGCAATTGAGTAGAAACATGAGCAGTCTAGAGAGTGCCAGCTTATATATTGTCCCGAATAAGATGACAATCCACTTCAATGTGTTTTGTCCTTTCGTGAAACACTGGGTTAGCAGCAATGTGTAAAGTAACTTGATTGTCACAAAATAACTCAGCTGGTTGAGGGTGAGAGATGGAAAGATCAGTTAATAAATGTCGTAGCCAAGTGAGTTCAGTAGAGACAAACGTCATGGCTCGATATTTAGCCTCATAAGAGGATCGAAATACCACAGTTTGCTTCTTTGACCTCCAAGAAATGAGAGATTGCCCTATAAAAACACAAAAATTAGTTACGGACCTGCAAGAGTCTGGGCAAGAAGCCTAGTCTGAATCAGAATATCCAATGAGCTGAATAGAAGAGGTAGCAGACAAGACGATGCCTTGGCCAGGTGCATGCTTGAGGTAGCGAAGCACTTTGTGTGCTGCAGTAAGGTGGGTAGTTGAAGGAAAATCCATGTATTGACTCAGGACTTGAATGGGATAGCTAATGTTAGGTCTAGTGAGGGTAAGGTAAAGAAAACGGCCAATGAGTTGGCGATAAGGAATGGGATCGGACAAAGGGGTGCCAGAGGATTTTGATAATTTGTGATTATGATCCATAGGGAGTTTAAGGGGTTTGGAAGTAAGATGACCAGTGTCGGCTAAAATATCTAGTGTGTATTTGCGTTGGCAGAGAAAAATTCCTTCAGGAGATCGAACCACTTTAATGCCTAAGAAATACCGTATGGGACCAAGATCTTTGATACGAAAATGGTTGTTTAAAAAATTGCAGAGAAGAGAATGGAGGTAAGGGAACTTCTAGCAACAATTATGTCATCGACATAAACAAGGAGAGCTGTGAGACCAGTAGCGGTTAGATAAGTAAAAAGGTTGTAATTTTCTTGAAACCAAAACTGATTAAAGATTGAGAAAATTTATCATACCATTGTCGTGAGGCCTATTTGAGGACATAAAGACTTTTAAGTAGTTTGCAAACCTGGCCAGGGTGGCCTTTAGTGTATCCCAGGGGCATCTTCATATATATTTCTTCATGTAAATCCCCATGAATAAAAGCATTTTTAACATTAAACTGTTGCAAATGTCATCCTTTAATGGCAGCCAAGGCAAGGGGGGTGTGGACTGTAACAATTTTGGCAACAGGAGAAAAAGTTTCATGATAATCCACTTCCTCTTGTTGAGTAAAACCACGAGCAACTAAGCGTGCTTTCTTCATTTCAAGAGTACCATCAGAACTATATTTTCTTTTATACACATATTTGCAATCAATTGGAGATTTCCCAGGAGGTAAATCTGTAAGGACCCAGGTGTTGTTGAGTTCTAAGGCAGCAATTTATGTTTCCATTACTTTGCACCAATCAGGGTCCTTGGCAGCTTGTTTGAAAGATTTTTGGTCTTGTTGTGAAGAAATGGTAGAAGAAAATAAAGCAAAATAAGGTGATAAACGTGTATAAGAAATAGAAGAAGATAGAGGAAAAGAAATACCTGGGTGAAGGGCTGCCATATCCACAGGTTGGTTGGATGAGATGGAACTAACCTGTTGGCAATGAAAGTTTTGTAAATAATGAGGAGTTGTTCTGGCACGAATGGATCTGCGAAGGGGGGGATGTGATGGAATAGTAGGGTTGATTAAAGGAGGAGAATTTGTGGAAGGTGAAGTTATATGTGGTGATAATGCTGCAGGTAAATCGGGAAGGGGAGAAATGGGAGGAGGTGGGATAAGTGAGGAAGGTGGGGAGGAAATGTCTAATGTGGAGTTAGGAGGAATTAAGGAGGGAGAAAAGGAAGGATGTAATGAGTCAGATTGTATGGGATAAGGAGAGGGTAAAGGTAAAGATAGAGGAGGGGATGTAGGGGTAGTTAGTTGATGGAAGGGAAAGATGTGTTCATGGAATGTAACATCCCTAGATATGAAAACATACTTGGTATTGAGATCAAGCAATTTGTATCCTTTTATACCAAAGGGATAACCGAGGAAAACACGATGTCGACCTCTTGGATCAAATTTGTGGCAATTTTGGGATAGGGTGCAAGCAAAAAAAAGGCACCCGAATACTTTCATGTGAGAGTATATGGGAAGCTTGTTAAATAAGAGCTCAAATGGTGTTTTATTTGAAAGTAATGGACTAGGAATGCGATTAATAATGCAAGCAGCTGTAAGGATGCAATCTGCCCAATACAATAGAGGGAGGTTGGATTGAATTCTTAAGGCTCGGGCAATGTTTAATAAGTGATGGTGTTTACGTTCAACCTTTCCATTTTGCTGTGGAGTTTCCACACAAATTCGTTGATGAATAATGCCTCGGTTGTTGAAGAATTCAGTCATTTGAAATTCAAGACCATTATCATTGCGAAGGATTTGAACTTTGGTGTGAAATTGATTGTCAACCAGATTGCAAAAAGCCTCAATACATTTCCTGGCAATAGATTTGAGTTTAAGAAAATATATCCAAGTACATGGAGAATAGTCATCAAAGATGGTTAAAAAATATATAGTGCCATCATATGCCGTAATGGAATGAGGTCCCCATATATCACAATGTATGAGTTCGAAAATAGTTGTACTCTAGTGAGTACTATCAAGAAATGAGAGACGATGATGCTTTGCAAGTTGACAAACAAGACATGGATTCTTATCATAAATCATGAAAATATGATTACTAATGCAAGGATCTTTGATTACATGTAGCTTTGAAGGGGGAGTATGACCCAATCGACAATGTCACAGATCAGAAATCAGATTTACATCTTTGGAAATTGCTGAAACAAAAATGGTTTTATGGAATGAAATGGGAAAGTGGTCGAAAAGAGTTGCAAGAGGGATTGGAGCAGTACTCAGATTGTAAAGTCTAACTTTCATCTCACCCATGCCAATCGTGGTCCATGACAAAAGGTCCTGAATAAAACAAAATTGGGAAAGGAAAAGAACACAACAATAAAAAGAGTTGATTAGCTGTTTGACAGAAACCAAATTGAAATGAAATGAAGGAACACATAAAACATTGTGTAAAGTTAATTTTGGGTTGATATAGACAGTACCAATGTGGGAAACAGGAGCTGTTTGACCATTAGGTAGCTTAACAACAAATGAAACAAAAGATGTTATTGAAGAAAAGAAGGAAGTGTTGCAGATCATGTGATCTGTAGCTCATGTGTCAATTAACCAAGGAGTGTGTGAAAATGAAGAGATACCATTCATGGTGGGTGGGTGTGAACAATCTATCTGGACATTGTTGACTGAATGCGTAGTAATGGAAGTCTCAGTAGGCTGCAAACGAGCCAACAACTGCTGGTATTGAGTTTTGGTGAAGGTCATCTTGTCATTCGAGATTTCTTCTACTGGGTCGAAAGAAGACATGTTAGCATATGGATTATATTGCATGGGTTTGCCATGAAACTTGTGGCCTAGTGGAAACCCATGCAGTTTATAGCGCTTTGCAGCAATATGTCATGTCATATGACAGTGGGTGTAGGTTGGGGGTTGAGCATTTCTAGCTTTGAAGCAAACATCAAGAGTGTGGCCTTGAAATTTGCAATGGGTGCAAAATGGTCTGTCATGTTTGGATGATTTGGAAGGTTTAGGAGAGGGTTTATATGAAGAGTAAGATCGGTTAATAGCAAATGCCATGGATTTAGTAGAGGGGAGATTAGGTACCATGAAATGTTCTAGTTCCCGCTGTTGAACCATATAAAAAACTTTGTCTATGGGAGTTAATGGATCCAAGATCATAATCTGATCATGGGTGGCATTGAATGAATCATTAAGGCCCATAAGAAATTGGATTACACAATCCCTTTGATATCGATCAAGAAGAACAACCAACTTGCCACTGGTACAGTCAGGTAAGGGATCATACAGAAGAAGCTCATCCCATAAAGTTTTCAGTTGCCAAAATAAACAGAAACAGAGTCATTGTCCTGGGTGAGACTGTTAATGACTTTTTGAGTTGAAAAATGCGAACATGTTGACGACAACCCGGTCAATCGACCCCCTAAGAGTCAACTTAATTGACCTTCTGGTCGACTGAGTATAAATTGCATATCAACGCCCTGGTTGACCGTGTTTCCATGTGTGGGAACTCAATGGTCTAGTTGACCGACCGATGTAGTTCAAAATGTCCCCGGTCGACCAAACTACGCAAAAGGGAAAAATTGCCCTTGGACTTGCAAGTTTGGTTGACCAAACTTATAGTTCAGTTAGTGTCCAGTCAACCAAACTTCAAGCAACTCGGTCAACCAAACTCGTCTCAGTCGACCGGTGCTCTCGAGTTGCCCCAAAAATTTACCATGGTTAATGTTTTTTTAACGGGGTTAATTTAATTAAATAATATTAAAACTTTTATAATAATTCCATTTGTATCCTTAACGGTTATAATCAGGGGGAAATCTATATATACCCCTTCATTTGGAATGATTAGAAACAAGATTAGCAAACCCGATTAGTGAATTCTTTCTCAATTCCAAAATTCATATTACTCTTTTCTAAGCTCCATACACTCATTCTTACCTAACCATATTGCCAAAAATCTTTTGTAAGCTTGATTTGAGTGTTGATTGTTCTATAGGTTTGCTCTCCTAAGTGTTGTGCTTGATTGATTCAATTTTATTTGAGAGCAAATCCTCAAGTGTTCTTACGGGACTTTATTAATAAGTCTTTCCTAAGAAGACTTCACTTGAGCTTCTGAGTATTACATTGTCATTGCAATATCTTGAGAAGTTCCTATATGATTTTGGTTGCAAAAATCTTTTCAAATCATTTTCAAATATCTAGTGTGTTTTATCTTGAAAAATCTTTGAAGAGATATTTGTTTATGTGATAAAAATCTTTGTTGCAATATTCATTGAGTTATATCATTTGTTGAATACAAACATTAAATCTTTTTTTGCAAACCAAACTCATACATTACTTGAGCTTTATACATTGAGAAAATCTGCTGGTTGTAATATATGAAGTTTGCCTTATATCTTTGTTTGAGCATTTAAATTGAATACATTTTGTGATACAAAGATAATATTGTTTGTTCTCTCACGCACTGATTACAACAATTGCAAATATATTTGAGAGTAGATATCTTAAACCACATCGAGCTTACTTCATTGTATCATTTGGTGGTGTATGTGATTGTACGTAACTGGGTACACATCTGCTTTACATGGAAACATAATCACTATACCAATTTCATTGTTGTGAAATCTAAATGTTTTCAAGCGTGGCCTGAGGGGGCGGTAATCCAACCCTGTAAGGATTGGTTATAAAGGTTGAGATCAGCCCTGTGCTAATTGACCTGATTTGTTTAGGTGTCGCTCCACCCGTTTAATTAAGTGAACAAGTATAATGGTAATCCTTGTACTTGTTAGTCAAGGCGGAGACATAGGCAATTTTCCAAACCACGATAACATTTCTGCATGTCACTCCTCTTTACTGCTTCCTGGTGCATGCGTAGTTAATTGAATTGCTTTATTTAATTCCTAATACATATTATAATTGATTTACTTACTTCACTAGACATACCATAGGGTTGTGAATATACTACTGTTAGGATACTTACTTAGGACATAAATTTTTAAAAGTACCAATTCACCCCCCCTTTTGGGATCACGGTAAAGTTAACAGTGACGCGTTTGAAATTTGTCACTACTACTCTACTATTAGTAACTGTTTTGAACTTCGTCACTACTACTCTACTATTAGTGATGGTTTTGAAAATCGTCACTAATACTCTACTATTAGTGATGGTTTTGAGCAGAGCCAATGTAGTATTTATAATGACGGTACTAGGGTTTTAGTGATGCTTTTAAAATTTGTCACTAATAATTATTAGTAACCGTAGTTATGGCGACTATTTCAAAATCGTCACTAATATTTGTAAAACTATCACTAATACTATTAGTGACGATTTTGATTCTTCATTAATAACCTTATTTTTTGTAGTGACGACTAGATCACCGCAATGTCAACAATCATAGTTATTAGCTTCGGATCAATGGTATGGTGCCACATGGCAATGACATCACCCTACTACATGTTACTTCTTTATATTTAAAAAAAAAAAAAATCTATTTGTCTATGTTTGATTCAATCTCCTAAACCATCCTCCCTCATTCTTACTCAAATAATAATTTAAAAAATTAATTTTTAATTCACTTAAAATAAAAAATTCAGACAAATTGTAGAAAAAATTAAGAAAAATTCTATGAGTCTTTTTTGACTTAGAGAGCCAAAAAAAAAAAAAAAATCAATCAAAATTTCAAAAATAAATGAAAAACAATATAATTCCTTTAAAATTCTTAAAAATTGCAGAAAAATTCTTTTAAAAAAAAAGATAAAATTTGGAAAAGTTCTAGGACTATTTTTGCTTATATATTAGTTTTAGTCATTTTTCAATGGTTTTCCTTGTGTGATTTTCTTATATATTATGTGATTTTCTTGCCGCATGAATGCATGGTTTCCCCTTAATTTCTTTTATGTGTGTGTGTGCTTGCATGCTTGTGTGCATGTGTGTACCATCCCTATGAGGAATGCTTAGTAAATTAGGGTTCTTTAGTCCCCAATTATCTCCTAAGGGGCAAAAATTCTAACAGAATCACTTTGAATCTTTTTATTGGTGGTTCTATTAGAATATCTTGATTTTGGTGCACACCTTCTACGTAAATTTTGCATGAATGTTTTAGTTGCATATATGTTTGATTTTCTTGTTTGTGTCCTTTCTTTGCCCATATTTATATATTGCTGATAAAGTCAAACTCAAGGAATTTTCCTCCATTCTTGAAAACTATGTCTTTGCATACCTTTGAGGATTGGAGGTGGGAGGTCTTTGTCTTATGCAAGTCCTCCTGAAACTAAAGGCCAGGTAATGCACACTTAAAAAAGGATGGAAAATACACCCAAATAAGTAATCCTCAAAAAGATCGCTAAGAGTTGTATTTAGTACACTTATAAGGATCCCAGTGGCACTTATAAGGATCCTAAGGAGAGGATAATCTCTATTTTTTGCATTGCTATATAATGAATGCTAACTCCATTAATTCTTTTGATAGTTTAGAGGGTGTAAGTGTCGTTTTTAAAAGTTTAAGTGGACAATTATAATGGATGGTATAATTTAAAGGCTGTAAGTGCATTTTTCCTAATTGCTATAATGGTAATTAGAATTATATATCATATTAGTATTATTATTAGAAGTATTATTATCTTCGAATTAATAGCATTGCTATTATTATATTAGTATTACCGTAGTATTATTATATTTATCATAGTATTATTAATGCTATTATTCTAATTACTACTATACTACTATTACTACTTAAATTAAATTTATAAAAAATAAAAAGAAAATAAAATAAAAAAGGAAAGGTTGTATTTAGGGTAAAAAAAAAAAAAAAAACTTCTTGTTTTAAAATTAGAAAAAAAATGATTTTCTCTAGATTCTTTATTTGTTTTTACTAATATTTTATCTAAATCGTAAAAAATTTAAAAAAAATTTAAAAAAAATTCATGAAAATAAAAAAGGGAAAATCATAAAAAGCATATACTTCAACACTTGTTTCAAAACTCAAATAAAACGGCACAAAATTTCAAAGTTTTGAAAATATTGAAAAAAAAAAAGTACAAAAAAATTCCTTAAATTATCGTAAAATTCTCAAAAGTTAATTTCTCGAAAGTTTAGAAAAATAAAAGAAAAGTGTCGAAAAATTTCTAGGTATTCTCATAATATAACTTCCCTAGGATACTTTTTTTTTTTTCATTATGTGTTTTTATGCATTTATTTTTGTAGTTTCTCCATCTTTTGTACATGCATGTGCATGAGTTACGTTTTCAAATTCAATTTTCTTACCTTTTTTTTTTTTTAGTACCATACATATAATAAATCCAATGACAAATGACAAAACTATGTCATTGCAAGTTTTTGAGCTTCTTGAGGAGAGAGATATCTCTATTTGTGTAGGTCTGTCAATATTAAAAAGCAAAAAGTAATAAATTGAAAAAACCCAATAAGAGATCTTAGAAGCTATGCATATGCATACTTTTGATAATCTTGAGTTGAGAGCAATCTCTTTTTTCTTTTTCTTTTTTAATACAGGATTGTTCAAAATTTTAAAAAATGGTAGATGAATAATATGAAGAACCAAACTCTTAATTAATTAAATTTAAAAGTAATCTCAAGTTATTTAGGTATTTCCACAAGATGAGTGTAACTCCATGGATTATATTCAATCTATTATCTCATATCCTCTCTTTTTGTCCTGTATCTTTAAGCTTGTCATCAAAGTCAAAATGACCAAACATCATGGTCTAAATATTGAAATAAGACATAGGGGTACCCTAAACTCTAAACCTTAAACCCTTTATGCAATTCTTGGAATTTTGTCATCGGTAATGCTCCTCTTACTATGTTATTTGCTTATATTTTGTTTTCTTTCCATGCTCCTTAATGACTAAACCTTGGCAAATCAAAATTAGCTTGTGTTGCTATGTGTTGTCTTCAAAATGGAATGAAGTGGGTATTGAATACAAAACATACACAAATCAAAGTGATAAACTAAATTCAAAGCCTGTTGGAAATGGCGTGATCCCAAGAGGAGGGTGAATTGGGTTTTAAAACTTGAAAGTTAATGAGTTGTCCCAATTGGGGGGTGAATTGGGTTATTAAAAATTTGTTTTAATTCTTTTTTATGAATTCTTAATTTTTTGTTGATTTATCAAACACATAGCAAAAACTTGGTTATTTATTCAATCCACAAACCAACACTTCAACACAACACAAATAAACAAAACTCAAACAATCAAACAACCAATCAACTACTAAAGTAATCAATCATCAAAATACCAAACCAAGATATAATCTACAGCACTTCAGCAATTTTTTGCTCAAGGAATTTGGTTGTAGTCCTATGAATATATGTAAGCCTTGTAGTGAATGAAATTTGTTTGCATTCTCTTAACTAAGATTTCCGCAAACGATTAAACAACGTACTCCCTTTTGGGTTTTTGCAAAAGTTTAATCAAAACGCACTTTTTTATATTAATGAGTCTTCTTTTCTCAGTTTTCAACTTTCAGCAACTTGCACTTTGCATACACCACACAATTTATATATGCAAAAAAGTAAAGAGAGTAAGGAAAGAGAGTAACACCACGTTTTTTACGAGGTTCGCCTTATCCCCAGCTTACATCCTCGCTTTAAGCCAATACCACCTAAGGATTCCACTATAACACTCCTTTCCGGGCAGAGCAAACTGTTACAAGCGATACCCCACGCTCATTCACTCCTTCAATAAGCTAGACCAACGCCTCTCCAAGTAATACCGCACGCTCACTTCTTCAATAGGTTAGAGCAACACCTCTCCAAGTGTTAGCCCACGTTCGGTCCAATGATCCAACAACCTGGAATCGTCAAAGAACTATAAGAAATAAGAAATAATATGGTGTGCAAATACACTTTCACAACAAAACTGATTAGTACAATTTAAATCTATATACTTCAATCAAAATCACAATATGGAAAGATAAAGCTCAAGAAGATATTGTTGGGGTTCTTTCTTAGTTATAAAACTCAGTTAAGAACACAAGTGTCTTGACATCTCAGAGCGCGTGTGCCCCGGGGTGGCGAGACAAAAATCAATTATAATTTTTGGGAAAAAACAAGGAATATCGGAATCGCTACTAACCTTTTAGTGTGATTAAAATACATGATTACTACCCCATTAAGGGTAGAATGGGTCTACGTTACCAGAGCTGGGGTCGGGAGTTCGGTTACGCGAGGGGAAGGTACGAGCACCCCCTATGCATCGGTTCTTACGAACGGTACCTAATTAATTTAGAATTATCCCTAAGTTAATTTAATAAGTCTTTAAAAGTACTCATATAGTGAATTTACCAATACACATGCAAAATGAATAAGTAAATAAATAATACAAAAATATACGTAACATAAATATATACACATATTCCCTCATAACTAAAGGTACGTGAAGGCCGAAAGCTTATACCCTCGCATTAAAATCATAAGGATATATACACATAAAAATAAATGATACTATAAAATAATATTATAATAAAATAAACTAAAGTATTAAAATAGGATACATATTACTAATAGAATAATATCACATAGCAATGATACGTATGTATATACAAATATATCCAATAAGGGTAATAATAATAATTCTTTTAAAGGATAATACTAATAGTGATAATATTATGTACAATAATGATTATAATACTAGTGATATTTCTAATTGATAAGGTTAATAGTGATAATAATAATGATACTAACAATGGTAATAGTGACACTGCACTTAATATAGTACCTACCTTAATATGAACACATAGTCAATGATATACATAACACATATAGAAACGAGATCACCAAAACTAAGGAAACATTCTTATAATCAAATTATGGAAACCAAACCAACCTAAAATTAGTAGGTAATTGTACAAGGGCAAGAAAGTAGTGAAATTATAGAAACAAATTCTAACTATTACTATTACGTAAACAATCAATATGGTGACCCAATGCGAAATTATGGTAATAAATCAAATCAAAAATCGATATACCATCCTAAATATCTAATATGTTAGATATAATAATGAAACATGATAAAAACTTTACACATAATATGATGATAAAAAAAAAAAAAAAACCTACTTTGATAATACATCAGTTAATATTCACAATAGATACAACTAGAATTTAAATTCAAATATTAAATAATAAAACAAATACTATAACAACAAGAATCCTACAATAACAAGGATAAACCAATTAATATTTAGAATGAATGCTACAAACATATAAACATGGATATTAAATACTAATGTTACAACATTAAAAGTCCTTCCATAACATTATTAATCATTTAATACATATAACAAATACAATCAATATTTAAACTTCCAATATTAAAACAAATTCCTACAATAAAATATTTACAACAATAATAATAAAGCAATTAACCTATAAAAAAAATTTTACCCGTGAATATTAAATATTAAAATAAACATAAAAATCCTGTAGAATGAATGGTAATTATGTTATATATATAACACAACCTAAGCACGCTTCCTGCATGTACAATGAGAACCCAAACATCAAAATAAATCAAAACAGAAAAATAAACCAAATATGAAAGAAAAAGAAAGAGAAAAAAAAAAAAGGAATTAAACAGGATAAAAAAATTAAAAATAGAGGTTCACGTGCGTGTGCGTTCTACTGTGTGTGTGCGTGTGTGTTTACCTACAGGAGGATGCCGTAGGCGTACCCCAGAGGTGAGGGACGGAGACTGGGCTCGGAGAGGGTGGCTGCTGCGTAGAGTGGAGCTGCGGGTTCCTGCCTGGGCTGCTGTGGGTGACGCCGGAGATGTGTGGAGGGATCTGCTGATGGTGGCTCACAGCGAGGACGACGGAGGTTGGTCTGAAGCAGTGGTTGATGGGGTTACCGGAGCGTGGCTGTGCTGGTCGGCTAGAGAAGAATGGTGGCTGGGCGGAGAATCCTGGTGCTCGGGTCTGGTTTGTTGGAGTTGATGAGGTCCGCCGGCGATGGTTCGAACGGGGATCGGATGCAGCAGGTAGGCGGCCGCGGCTAAGATGCTCTGCTGTTACTGGTCTGAATGATTCGAGGCGCTCGTCTGAGGTTGCAGCAGTGGCCTAGAATGCAGCTGGAGTCTGATGGTGAGGGACTGAGAAACGTGAGAGATTGGATGCTGCTAGGAGGCTATCGGGAAGAAGAAGAAGAAGAAGAAGAAGAAGACGACGAAAGAATGGAGCCCTTTTTTATTTTTCTATTTTTGTCTTTGGCTCTTGCCTGTGCGCCCCCTTTTGCTTGTGCGTATCTATGCAAATAATAATAATAATAATAATAATAATAATAATAATGTATTGGGCCCTGGGCAAAAATAGGGTGTTTACAACAAGAGCCGTAACCTTTAAATCAGCAAAATATCAGTAGTGAAATTTAGAAATTGATTACACAAGAGAACTTTGAGAGAATTGGGAGATTTGAGAGTAAGAAAGCTTGATTGTTGTATTTTCTTGGTGTAATTAACCCCTAACCTTGGAGGGTTATTTATAGATGAGAAATCAAGTCTATTTCGTATTTCTCAAGTGACTTGGAGTGTTTCGCAAGATTATAAAAAGTTTGGAGCACAAGAAATTTTAAAAAATATGGTCATTAATAGTGTTCAGTAGATTGAAGTGCTGGGTTCAGTCTTTTGAAGTACTTTAAAATATTGAAAAATCTAATCTGGAAAGAACATCAGAAGACTGAAGTGAAGAGTTCAATCTTCTAAGGCTATAAAGCCTCTTTAAGATTTTTCCAGAAAATTCTTCAGTAGACTGAACTTATTCTTCAATCTTCTAAAGAAATTCTTCAGTAGATTGAAGTTAAACTTCAGTCTTCTGGACAGACAAAAACTTTGGTTTCCTGACAACTTCGATCCCCCTTCAGTATTTTGGTCACAACTTTTTTTGTATAACTCCAAATTATACATTCTTGGTTTCAACAGAAAGTTAAGAGAAAATCCTACAATTTTTGTGTTAAACACTTTTTTTTTACAATAAGGAGTGTTTGATAGAGAAAAATACAAATTAATGCGGATATAGAAAAAAATAATAGCATTTGGAAAATCCTATTTTTGGTGTTTTTTATTCCAAAAATAATTTTAACATTTTTGAAATAATTTTTGACCTTATAAAAATAAAATATTTTTAAAAGGTATTTAGGTCCAAGAAATTAACCTAAAAGTTTCATACATTCATATTGAAATTGTTTGAAATACTTACATAAAGACTTCTTAAGACTTTGACATTCTAAACCCTTAAATCTTCATGCTTGTCTTTTTTTGGCTCCATCTTGTCTTCAAACTTCAATATATTTTAAACTTTTAGCAAGTTCTCTTTAATATTCATGCTCCCATGATCTTCAAACTTTATTAGATCATCTTTGAATCCATGCCTTAATAATCTTTAAACTTCATTTGAACATCTTTCTTTGGAGTATAAGCTTTTAATGATCATTGTGAGCACTTGACCTTGTATTCTCATTTTTAAGTCATGAATCATTATCACTTAACTAAGTATGTTAAGTTCCACTTATTTGTTATCATCAAAATAAGATTTTAAGTCTTGTAAGGTCAACAATTTCCTCCTTTTTTATGATGACAAATAATGAGCAAAAAATTGAGTAAGCCTTAAAAAGACTCGCCCTCATAATAAGTATCAATTTAACAATATTTGCAATGTCAAGATCAATTTCAATATTAATTTTAATATCATGCTCATATATCAAAATCACATAATTCAAGATCAAATACTCTCATAGTTGAGCCAATATAAAAATTAACAATATTTGCAATATCAAGATCAGTTTTTGCCCAAAATATCTCTCCCTTTTGACATCAACAAAAAAGAGTAAGATATCAGGAAAAACATATAAATACTAAGACAATGAGCAACCATAAGTAAAAGTATAGATTTAGTGAAGGCTCAAAATAGAAACTTTGCATTTATCATGTATAATAAGAAAGACAATAAGTTTCCAAAGTAGCACGAAAACAAAAATACAAAAGATTGTATATCATAATTTTCAATGATTTCCATAAATCATGATATCATTATTTAACAAGTCTAACTCCCCCTGAATGAAATGTATTTCATATTCAATAGGTTTATAATTTCATTCGTGAATTTTAAACTATTTATTGATGAAGATACCAATTTTTCTTTTAAATTTATCATGCCACGCTTCAAATATCAATTAATTTCATGTAAGTGCTCATGGATACCAATATAAAAAATAATACCAATATCATATCATATGCTGCTCATGGATATCAAGTTTTCAACTCGAATCTCTCTCCCTCTTTATATCAACAAGAAGATAAACCGAAATTAATGTACTAAGGACCAAGACAAATTTCACATTTAGATTGCAATACAAAGTCCATAAGCCAGCATTTATCATAACATGTTTATCCATTAGTCAATCATGCAAAAGATATATAATGTGATCCATCATTTAGAATGTAAATTGATATGGTCAAGAATTAATCTTATACTCATATATCATATCAAGATTCATGCTTCATAATCATGCTCAATCATTTTATGCTTAAATTTGCAATGTATAGTGAGTCATAAGTCATTAATATAAGTCAAGTCATTATCATGTCTTTGGTAATATCAAGATATCATACATGTTAGCATTTTAGCATAGTTATAGCTCAGTATTTAGTTCATATTATCATGTCATTAGTATCTCACCACATATGCATATCAAAATATTAGCATTTAGCATGTATGTAGCATATCAGCATATCATATAAGCATGGAGCATATTATCATCATTTGTGCATTATGTTAAGATTTTGCTCAAATTATTCTCATGTTGTTCAAGTATCTCTCATTCCCAAATATCTTTTCTTAATAAAAAAAAAAACTCATGCAGTAAGCTCAATTTGCTTCAAATTTTCTTTCTTTTGATTTCATATGAATTCTAAGATTTATATTGCTTTCCAAATCTTAATACTTTCTAGGTTAAACCTTATACAAATCATCCTATGATTTTGGCCAATAATGCCATTTTTGTTTTTATTTGTCTCAATGTTTTAGTCATCAATAGTTCCCACGACCTCAGAAATCTGAAGATTTAGTTCAGTCTTCTAAAGATTTTTCGAATCAGGAAACTGAATAGGTAGTAGCACCTCAGTCTTCTGAGGTCCAGGCTTAGTCGTCAGAGCCTTCAATGCTACAGTGTTAAGTCGTTTGAGCTTACAAGCTCAGTCGTCTGACATTTGTAAATTTTCAAAAATCTTTCTATTCTTATCCTAAAACCTTCCTAATTTACTTCCCTACCATGCTTTATCAAATTATTAGGCTTTAAGCATATTTTTAGCATTGCCTTTTGAGACATATAGCTCCTTGTTCTTTGAAGATAAGTCATGTTCAATTAAGGTTCTCTTGATTTGAGGCTACCAATGACATTTTTTGATTTGTCGATTCATAAACTTTTCTTTATTTCGGCAAGTTCATTATCCTTGTATTGAATTGGATTAAGTAGCTTTCTCAAAAAGGAAAAATTAATCTTAATATCTTTGGAGTCCTTAGTTAGTGAACTAAGCTTTTTATCTAGGTACCCATATTTTCATGGGTCCGGATGATTTAGAAGAAGTTGATTCTTTTATTCTCCAAACTTGTCTAATTTTCACATCTTTCCTCTTTAATGGACATTCGAACTTAATATGTCCCTTCTTTGTACATATAAAACATATAGTGTGAGTATAAGCATTAGAGGAGGTGCTAGCATAGTCTTTGGAGGCTTTCGTTAAGTACTCCATGTAGAGGTTCTTTTTCCTTGTATTTTTAACTCCATTGAACCCTATGCCTTCTTTATTCAAAGACATTCTTTGTGCACCAATCATTCTATCAAAATTCTCTTTTCCTTTAGTGAAATTGTAAATATTTTAGCTTGATCCTCATTTTTCCTTTTAAGATCATTGATTCTTGAGTCTAGAGTATTTTTACCCCTTCCTTACCGTTTTTCTTGGTTTTGAGATATCTTGATAATTTTATTTTTGAGTTCAAAAATATATAATTCTTTTTCTTTATTCATAGAAGTTTTGGACTTTAAATTTTCTAGTTCTTTTATTACCTTCTCATTCTTGCTTTCTAGTCTATTGATTTTTAAATTTTTTTCTCTTTCAGCAAATTTTAGAGATTCCAACTCTTTCATTACACCTTCATTCTTATTTTTTATTAATGTATATTTTTTAGTCACATTAACTAAGATTTTATGCACCTTGAATAGTTCATTTTGAAGTTCTTCATAAGATGGTATACTTTCATCATTGGATTCGTCAGATGAATCATTACAAGAATCATTAAAAGATTTGGATGAGGAACTTTGTTCTTCATCCTTATCTCATGTCATATAGCAAGCGATCTCTTGGTCACTTGATTCATTATATGAATCACTTGTACTCATATTATCCCAAGTAGTTGTTTTCATTGCCTTTTTCTTTTTCTTTTTGGAATCTTTCTTAAGTTGTGGACAATCTGATTTTATATGTCCATCTTTCTTACAATTATAACACATAGGGGATTCTTTCTTATTTTCCTTTTTACTAGTTTCTGCTTTTTCAGATTTTGACCCTTTAAACTTTCTAACAAACTTTTTGTTTCTTTTAAAGAATTTTCCAAACCTCTTAGCAACGAATGCTAGTTCTTCATCATCTAAGTCACTTGTATCTTCCTCTCCTCCACTAGAGCTTTCTTTTACTGCGTTAAGGGCTATAGATGTTCTATTTTTGTTTTTTGCATTTCTTTCATTCATAGTCATCTCATAGGTGAGAAGAGATCTAATAAGTTTATCTAGTGAGGAAGTCTTAAGGTTTCTTCCATGCGTAATAGTTGTGGCTTTAGGTTCCCAAATGGGTAGAAGACTTCTAAGGATTTTTCGAATCATTTCATAAGTGGAGTATGTTTTTCCTAAAGCATTTAAGGAATTTATGATATGTGTAAACCTAGTATACATATTTGTTATGATTTCATTAGGGTTCATCTTGAAAGCCTCATACTCACTTGTGAGCATGACGATTGTACTATTTCCAACATCTATAGTTCCTTCATAGGTTACTTCTAGCTTGTCTCAAATTTCTTTGGCTGACTTACATGTCATGACCCTATTATACTCATTAACAACTAAAGGACAATATATTGCATTCATGGCACTAGAGTTTACTTGCATCATTTTGTAATCATTGTCGGTTAAGTCTTTTTCTTCTTTAGGAACTTCTTTGCCATCTACGGTTTTAGTAAGAATGTAGTCACCATGTGTGACAAACTTCCACACTTTCCAATCCATGGTTTGAATATATATACTCATTCTTCGTTTCCAAAACGTACAATTTAAACAACAAAAGATGGGAGGCCTAGTTGAGGATTGACCCTCTCCAAAGGGAGCAACTCCTAAATGTGCTATACAGATCTTTATGTAGCTTCTAGTTAGGATTTGCCACAACGCTGCTCTGATACCAATTGAAAGTTAAGGAGTTATCCCAAGTGGGGGGTTAATTGGGTTATTAAAATTTTCTTTTAATTCTTTTTATAAATTCATATTCTTTTGTTGATTTATCAAACACATAGTAAAAGCTTTGTTATTTATTCAATCCATAAACCAACACATCAACACAACACAAATAAACAAAACTCAAACAATCAAACAACCAATCAACTACAAAAGTAATCAATCAACAAAATACCAAACCAAGATATAATCTACAGCACTTTAGCAATTTTCTGCTTAAGGTATTTGGTTGTAGTCCTGTGAATATGTGTAAGCCCTGTTGTGAATGAAATTTTTTTGCACTCTCTTAACTAAGATTTCTGCAAATGATTAAACAATGTACATCCAAGATTTCTGCAAGCGATTAAACAATGTACATCCTTTTGGGTTTCCGCAAAAGTTTAATCAAAACGTACTTTCTTATATAGACTTCTTTATCTCAGTTTTCAACTTTCAGCAACCTGCACTTTACATACACCACACAAATTATATATGCTGAAAAGTAAAGAGAGTAAGGAAAGAGAGTGACACCACGTTTTCTACGAGGTTCGTCTTATCCTCAGTCTACGTCCTTGCCTTAGGCTAATACCACCTAAGGATTCTACTAGAACACTACTTTCTGGGCAGAGCAAACCGTCACAAGCGATATCCCTCGCTCTGTCACTCCTTCAATAGGCTAGAGCAACACATCTCCAAGCATTACGCCACGCTCGGTCCAATGATCCAACAACCTGGAATTGTCAAAGAACTAAAAGAAACAAGAAACAATATGGTGTACAAATACACTCTCACGACAGAGTTGATTAGTACAATTTAAATCTATATACTTCAATCAAAATATCAATATGGAAAGATAACGCTCAAGAAGATATTATCGGGGTTCTTTCTGAGTTGTAAAACTCAGTTAAGAACACAAGAACCATGGCCTTTAAAACAGTAAAATATCAGTAGTGAAATTTAGAAATTGATTACACATGAGTGCTTTGAGAGAATTTGGAGATTTGAGAGCAAGAAAGCTTGATTGTTGTATTTTCTTGGGGTAATTAATCCATAGCCTTGGAGGGTTATTTATAGATGAGAGATCAAGTCTATTTCGTGTTCCCCAAGTGACTTGGAGTGTTTCCTAAGTTTTTAGAAAGTTTGGAGCACAAGAAATACGAATTTGAATTTAAAAACTTTTAAAAAAATATGGCCGTTAACAGTGATCTATAGACTGAAGTGTTAGGCTCAGTCTTTTGAAGTACTTTAAAACATTGAAAAATTCAATCTGAAAACAGGGTCAGAAGACTGAAATGAAAAGTTCAGTCTTCTAAGGCTATAATGCCTATTCAGGATTTCTCCAGAAAATTCTTCAATAGACTGAACTTATTCTTCAATCTTCTAAAGAAATTCTTCAGTAGATTGAAGTTAAACTTCAGTCTTCTGGGCAAACAAAAACTTTGGTTTCCTGACAGCTTCAACCCCCCTTCAGTATTTTGGTCACAACTTTTTCTGTATAACTCCAAATTATACGTTCTTGGTATTAACAAAAAGTTAAGTGAAAATCCCACAACTTTTGTGTTGAATACTTTTTTTAACAATAAGGAGTGTTTGATGGAGAAAAATACAAATCAATGCAGAATAGAAAAAAAAAAAATAATAACAGCATTTGAAAAATCCTATTTTTGGTACTTTTCATTCCAAAAATAATTTAAACCTTTTTGAATTAATTTTTGACCTTATAAAAATATTTTCCAAGTATTTTAAAAGGTATCTAGGTCCAAAAAATTAACCTAAGAATTTCATGCATCCATATTGAAATTGTTTGAAATACTTACATAAAGACTTCTTAAGACTTTGACATTCTAAGCACTTAAATCTTCATACTTGTCTTTCTTTGGCTCCATCTTGTCTTCAAGCTTCAATATACTTTAAGTTTTTAGCAAGTTCTCATAATATTCATGCTCTCATGATCGTCAAACTTTATTAGATCATTTTTGAATCCATGCCTTAATATTCTTTAAGCTTCATTTGATCATCTTTATTTGGAGTATAAGCTTTCAATGATCCTTGTGAGCATTTGATCTTGTATTCTCATTCTTGAGTCATGAATCATCATCACTTAACTAAGTATGTTAACTCCCCCTGAACGAAATGTATTTCATATTCAATAGGTTTATGATTTTATTCATGAATTTTAAACTATGTATTGATGAAGATACCAATTTGTCTTTTAAATTTATCATGTCATGCTTCAAATATCAATTAATTTCATGTAAGTGCTCATGGATACCAATATCAAGAATAATACCAATATCATATCATGCGCAGCTCATGGATATGAAGTTTTCAGCTCAAATCTCTCTCCCTCTTTATATTAACAAGAATATAAACCAAAATAAATGTACTAAGCACCAAAACAAATTTCACATTTAGATTGCAATACAAAGTCCATAAGCCAGCATTTATCACAACATGTTTATCCATTAGTCAATCATGTAAGAGATATATAATATGATCCATCATTTAGCATGTAAACTGATATGGTCAAGAGTTAATCTCATACTCATATATCTTATCAAGATTCATGCTTCATAATCAAGTTCAATAATTTTATGCTCAAATTTACAATGTATAGTGAGTCATAAATCATTAATATAAGTCAAGTCATTATCATCTCTTTGGTAATATCAAGATATCATACATGTCAGCATTTTAGCATAGTCATAGTGTTGACCTGATAGGTCACACCCAGTTTTGGTCATGACAAATATTCTTGGTACTAATGTTTGTTCTAAGGCTTGCATGTAGGTACACCTTACACGCGTATTCAAACTAAAATATATATCATGATGCGTGCGGTGATCAAGTAGAAGAATGAAGAAATCTGTGTTATAATTTTTAATTTTTATTCATTTTCTTCACTCTGGGATGTAAATTTAATAATGGATTGTACACCTATGGCTTGTAAGAATTTGCATCATGCATGATAGGTAGGTATGCTCAAATCAACCCTAGTTGGACTTTAGGCACTTACACATAGTGCACATAGTCCCCAACATCACTTATTATATCAGAGGAGTTAAATGAAGCCAAATTGGACTTTAAATGAAAATTTTGTGAGAGGTTGGATGACCGAACTTGTGGCGTTCAAAATGCCTCAGATGACAGAACCGTGGACATGTCAACATGTTGACTTATGTTCAACAGACCGAACCATTTTGGAACATATCTTCCTCAGTCGACTGAACCCGTGTCAGAGTACTTTTCACCAACTCGGGCGCCCCAACCTTTGTGTTCAAAATGGCCTCAGGTGACCAAATTTGTCAGTTCGATTAACCAAATTGTACTTCGGGCACTCGAACTTCGATCATTTTGGGAAATCACCTCTATTCGGCTAACCGAAGCATATTTTAGGTGACCGAACCTCAAAATTACTTGTTTTGCATTGAGTTTGTTCGAGCACCCAAATCTTGGACTGGGCACCCAAAACTCTTGGGTTGAATTAATTTTAACTGAGATAAAATGAGATAAACTGGGTTAATTTTTCTAATCTCTTATTAAACTTTTCTAATAATTCTCATTGGGTCCCCAACAGTCATAAATCAGCCCTTGCCTATATATACATGTTCATTTTCTTAGATTAGTGGTGATTAGCAAGATCATTAAGGCCAAAATTCTCTCAAATTCAAAAATCATTTTATAGCCTACGCTAGACTCATACACTCATACACTCCATTTTCCTTGATCATTCAAGTGTTGTGAGTATATTTAGTGTTCTTGTGCTTCATTCTAATTTTCTCATACTCTCATTTGTTGCATTGATTGATTGATTTTTATTAAGAGTAAAGCATTAAGTTCTCCCACTAATTTTATTTGATAAATCTTGTGTGGGAAGACTTAGAGGCTTGTGGTTCTTGTATTGTCATTACAAGTTACCTTAGCCTATATTTTTGTGTGCAAAAATAATTTTCAGGTTTGCATTCAAACATCCCTTGTGCTTAGTATATTAAGAACATCTTGTTGAGATTGTTTGAATCATCTTGCTAGTATTTTTGAAACATTGATATGATATTGTGATATTCAAATATTGTGTTTCAAATCTTTCTTTGATATACACTCTAGATATTGATTAATTATTCTTACTTGATTGAGTGTTTAGCACATATATTTGAGCACTGAGCATATTTACATATTATTCATGCTTGCATTATTACTTGAGCTATACTGGTGTACATATCTGCTTTTGAAGAAGTATATTTCCTTGTACACAAAATTTTATACACATTTGTTGTATTTCAAGCATGGGCCTAAAGAGGGAGACTAGCCCTGTGGAATAGTCCTAGATTGGCTTAGACCCGGTTAGGAAAGCTAGGTGCACCATCTTGGTAAGGTGTGGTTAGGTTGAGGTTAGCCCCGTGAATTAACCTAGTTGTAAACAGTGCCGCTCCACCCATTAAGTGAGCTTATAGTGTAATCCTTGTGCGAGTGTGCCAAGGCGTGGATGTAGGCATAATTAGCCGAACCCCGATAACATATCATGTGTGCATTTTATTTTTCTGTAATTTATTTACCGCATATGTATGTTATATTGTGAATGATGCACATGATTTAATTTTCTCACATTTTATTTATCTGCGCATTTGGAACTGTATAGATAGACCCTAGGTTGTAGATATACTGTTGGATTAGCAAAACTTAGGAATAAATTTTAAATACCAAATTCATCCCCCTCTTAGGAATACACCAAGGCTAACAATTGGTATCAGAGCCTCGTTGCACTAGGCTTAACAACTTTTGTAAAAGATCACAATGGCTCTCATTGGTGTATCCCCATTCGGCGAGGGATAGTCACCTTCTAGTCCTCCATTGTTTTGTGGTGTAAATCACACCCATTGAAAAATTAGAATGAGCATATTTATAAAATCTATGGACTAGAGGGTCTGACTTGTCATTGCTAAGGGAAGATGTATACAAATAAATAAAAATGATTTTAATATAATTAATTCTATTGTCATGGATTTACTGTACTGTACTTTAGATACTAATATTCTTCATGAGATTATGGCATGTAGTAGTGCACAGGATGTAAAGACCCGCTATTTAGATGGGGGGTTTTTTTTTTTTAAAGACTAACATTTAAAATGCTCTGATACCACACTACATTAAACCCAATCATCAACCCTAAGCAGCAAGAAGCAGAAATCATATAAACATAACCATACGTAGTTATATACAATACCAGAGTGCTAAAGTGTTTCCCAAAATGTACATATATGTCTATTTTCCAGAATGCCCTCAACTGGCTAGGATTATACAAAAATACTTCTAAAAATACTCACACTACTGTCAGGGCAATACCGAGGCCTCTCTATCTGCGAGCTTGATCTACTCGCCTACATGGATCACCTGAAAAATGTTAAAGTAATTGGGATGAGTCAATGCTTAGTAAGATGAAATATGTTATTGCTAGTGTGTGGCAAATGAGTTACAATATTATGAAAATCTATTTTTATATAATCATGTATAACCCATCTATAAATAATATACAAATAACAGAAACCACCACCAATTCCATATTGCTTAACATATCTGTAATTTTAGGTTACTAGTCAAATACTTCTAATGTACATAAGTATATTCTCTATCTCTGCAAATCCGTATATACATAATAATAACTAAAAAACTTCCTTGTGGATAACTGTGTGTCATGATTTAACCCCTCATGACAGGGTTATGCGGCCCATAGGTGGGATCTACCCTGGTTGGCCGACAAGGGTAAACCACTATACTCCCTCAGTCTGATCTGCCCTCCTCAACCCATATCTGATGGGGCGCATGTCCACGTTAGGGCACTATGCGATCGACCTACTACCACGTATTATATGAATATGTGGTTGCACTCTGTAAACTGTATGTTGCTACGGTACCATGATCTGTAACTGTATGATCCAACAGGGTCTGATATTATATAATATATTTCTATATACAACTTGCTATTTTACCATGATTCTGTAATAACTATATTAACCATGACACTGTAATAAACTGTAATTGTATCATCTATATTTCTGAACTGAACTGTAATCTGTAAGTCATGGTATTGAAAACTGTATAATCATGGTACTAAAAAACTGTATAATCATGGTACTGAAAACTATATAATCATGGTATTTTGTAATTACTATAAAACATAACCACTGGTAGTATATTCTGTAAATCATATCCTAAAAATACTGTAAAACATGTTTCTTTACTATACCCAAATTCTCCAGCCACACATAAATTTTAAACATATTATACATAAATAATAAACTGTATAAATTTCTATCATGAATAATCATCTGATAAAAACATATAGTTTATACTGAAACATAGAAGAATTGCCTAGCAAAACATATTTCCCTTACCTATTTCCTGCTAAAAAATTCCCTACTATAACGGGTCCAACACCCGCAGGGTTCTCCACTCAACACCCTGAAAACCATAAATCTCAGAAAAAAATATTACTATTTTTACGTCTATTACATTTCTTACAACTGCTAGAAAGTCAAATTCTGAATGAAAGACCTTACTCTGGATTTGGGATGAATTCCAACTTCGTTTCACCAACGATCTGTTCTGACAAACTTAAAGAGAACTCCGCCAGGAACGTCGTGGTGGCCTCAGATCGTTGATCCGGCGACTGACGGGGCCAGAATCGAAGAGAGAAGGGGAAAGGTTCATAGGAGAGAGAGAGGAGAGGGTTTGCGACCGAATTTATGCGATTAAAATTAGTTTAAGGCTATTTATACTGCAAGATTCGTTGACGAGCCACCTCATCTCATCGACGAGCCCTTAAGTAATTTCACCAACGAACCTTATCCTTCGTTGACGAAATTCATAGTAGCCCAAATTCTTCTCTCGGTATTCTCTTGTCGACGAAGTCTACTGCCTCCTTCGGTTCTTGTTTCCATTTTCCTCCCTCTTTATTATTAAACACTATTATTCTTCGGGTTACTACACAGGAGATCTGGGTTAAGCTGGAAAAGAGATATGGAGAGACCCAGGAAAAGGAGATTGCCACTCCAAAAGCTCCAAGCCTTAATGATTAGGTAGTGGCTAATCATGATCATGTTGCATTAGTAGACGATGGGGTATATGACTCTTACTCTATCTCATTTACGAATTCGTGCAATGAAGTATGTGATGATTCTTATGCTGAATTCTGTAATATATTCCATGCTAAATCATCCATATAATATAATGATAGTTCTGTTAGTAATGCATGCGATAATTCTTATGAAAAATTTTGTCATATATCTTATGATGAATCATCAATTGGTTATGATGATGATATTGTATGCATTGATTCATATGATAGTTATAGAGATAAATTTTGTATTGAATCATGCAATGAGTTTTATGATGAAAACATGTCATAAGTCTCTAATTAGAATGTCTTGTCATAAAACTTTTTTGAAAAATTGAAACAAAAGAATAGGAAAACAATGAAAAGAATTGAAAGCTTACCATGCTACTTTAGAAAATAAAAAGATAGTGAAGATATTGAAAATCATCTGCTTGAAGAGAAAAACAGAAGATCATTCTAAAGTGTTGCTTAAGGCTAAAAGTGAGAAGATCAATCATAATAAACCCTTGGGAATTAAAAGAAATAAATCTTTGAAAAACGGTTCATATTTTAAAACTCACTGTCACATGAATGCCTCATTGAGCAAAAATAGAATAAATAAGCATAGCCCTTCATGAAAATCTAAAATTTTCTTATGCCAAAAAATGAAATGGCACATTCAATCTAGAAGTGCCAGAGGCATAAATAAGGAAATGGCATGGGTAATCATGAAAGCAAACCCCGTAGGACTTGAGGAAGAGTGGGATCAAATAAAAATTAAATATACGTTTTAAAGTCTTCCTTAGTTCCTAGGTTTAAGGGCTAGTGATGACTATTGGCTCAAGAAGTGGCGTTTGCTTAAAATATCAAATCTTGGCATATGCATTCACTATATAATATTGTTTTACTAAGAACCTTTAGAGAATCACGTCAGTGTGGAAATACATGTAAAATATCCAATCTGAACTTAATGCATATATATATATATATATATCTTAATGATTGGTGAAAATTTGAAAATATTGGCAGTTTTCTAAAATGTAATCCACTTCCAAATGGAAAAGGCAACTAGGCCTAGTTTAAATTTTGATTGCTTAACTCACACACAAATAAAAAATAAAAAAAAATCCTTAGTTAAGCACACGTTGTCCATCACACAAGTTTGTGGTTTAGGGGATCCATTCATATATCACTATACCCTAAACTCATTTTTGAATATAAAAAGCCTAAATCAAAATCAAGTCATCCCTTTAGGTTTAAAGCACTATTGATCATAAATGACTAATATATATTGAGTGTTTCTCATAACTATAGCAAAATTAGGGGCATCCACTCAGGAAATCAAATCATCTAGTTAAATCAAATATTTCTTTTGTGCTTAAAATATAAAAATCTTCTAATTTTGGTTCACTGTATCCTCCATAGGAAAAACTTTACCACATCATGATCACATCTGGTAATGATCCATTCTCTCATTGGTCTGTATCCTTGCTCCAAAATAGTGATCATATCTACAGTATACTTTCCATTCTTCAAAGAGCATTGTTCTTCAAACTATATTCTCCTAAATGCTCTTTATCTAAATAGCTAGGACTTACCTTCCAGCCTGCTTATACTATACAATGTCCTGCTTCACCTAAATACTCTTCTCAGTTTAATGACAATCTTATTATCCAAGAGTATTTATTCTCTACAGCTCAAACAAAGCTCTCAAGTTTTAAAATTAAATCATTTAGAGCTTCATATCCTTTGACTGTGTTGAATGGCTAAATTGGTTGCCTAGGTCCTAATCTTGATGAATGTGTGTATCTCAAAGTGACCTATGCGCATGTAGTTATCATTCAAAGCCATTCGAACTTGTGCTTCTCAAATTTTGAAGATCATACGAAACGAGGCAGTTATAGGCTTTGTACACTGAAAGAATATTGATTGTGACTTTTTGGTCCATTAAGCCTATAATCAAAATGCCAAGTTTATATCATTGAATACCCTTAAGTCACTTGGCCAAGAAACTTAAAGCATATGATGGCATAATATGAGTAGAGTACATAATTGAGGGGGAGCATTACTCTTTCATGACTATAAAAATTTAATGCTTTCATTATCTTATAACATCTATACCCATATGCCTTTATGAATTGCAGCATTGCACTGAACTCATAACTATCCTTTGCTCTTTACTATGCATATTCTTTGATGGATAGTTTATATTTCATAAATTGTTGATTACTACTGGATTGCATACCTGTGTTGAAAGCCTCCTACATGGCGGATGTAGTGATATGTATTCCATGCTGGTAGTGGATATAGGTTCTCGTGTCCCTTGAACTGAATTATAAATTACTCATTTGAACCTATCAAGTACAGGTTTTATGGGAAAAGGTTCGATTTACAGACGGCATGCTGCCAAAATTTCGACAATTTCGACAGGAATTTTCCCAAGTAAAACCTTGTACATGGATGATTAGGATAAAATTAATATTAAAATATTTTTGAAATGATGAGTGAAAACTGAATATATTAAATTTCATCCTAGCATAATCGTCGAATAGTCAGAGGACTTCAACTCCATCCTTATAGAAAGAGCATAAAAAATTCATATGCATCAATTCACATTTTTTAATATTGAGGCTCTTCAGAAAATCCTAAGCATAATATCTAGCTTTTATGGTCTTATGATTGAGATATGGATTGCTCTTGGTAATGAGCATTACAGAATGCCTTAATACCTATTTCGATGCATTTATTGCCTATAAGGATTTACGCGCTTAAACTGCATAATTAGGCATTTTAATTCGTGCATTAGGGCTTATATTTTTAATTAAATGCCTAATTACTCTCAATATTTTAACAAGGTGTCATATTTATAATCTTTGTGTTTTATTAAGCAATTTATGAATTTTTGACATTTTTTTTATCGCAGAATAATTATCGGGAGTTAAAATCGGCATCAGTTTGTAATTCATGTATAACTTTTCCATCCGAATTCCGATTGAGAAGATTTAAAATCCTGAAGAAAGATAAAACGATTATCTACAACTTCTGTATTTTTAGCTTTGAGAGAAACAGATTCCAAAAGGGTCAAAATCACCCTTGTTCGTCAAGAAACAAAAAGAAGGAAAAGAAAATATATATATATATATATATATATATATATTATATTGATGTGACCCAGCCATGCAGTCGGGTCGGATCCACTTGGTCTGGGTCTCGCGGGTCGTAGGGCATCTTTGCTCCCCTATATATCCTCTTCTTCTTCTTCAAGCCGAGCACACCCCTCTTCTCCCTTACCCCTGCGCACCTCCTTCCTCTCCCTAACTTTCCCTTCTCTCCCTCTTCTCTGCAGCCCACAGCCCCCGCAACCCCTCTCACCCTTTTCTTTTCTTTTTTAATTTTCTTTCTTTCTCCTTCTTCTTTCTCACTCTCCCTAACTCTTCCTTCTCTCCCTCTTCTCTGCCATAGCCGGTGCACCCCTGCTCTCTTCCTCTCCTTCCCTCTCTCTTTCTTTCTCAATCTCTTTCTCCTTCTCTCTGGTACAACTCTAGCCTCCCATCTCTTTTTTGCAACTCCGGCCACCCCGAGAACTCTTGCCACAACCTTCACGCACGGCTACTGCCAACCTCCTCTAGAAAACCAGCCACAACTCTACTACAGCCATAGCCGAAAACCCCTCCCTCTCCCCTATGCTCCTGCAACACCAGCCACTGATACAACCTGCAGGTGTGTTGAGAAGACCCACGAGACCTCTAGGCCACTGCTGCTTGCTGATTTGCTAGCCAGCCACCCCGGGAACCTCCTCATTGCTGCTATGCTGAGAAGACTAGCCACCATCCACTCTCAGCCACACCACCCGAACACCCAGCCACCAGCTGCTGCAACTCCATAGCCACAGCCACTAAGAGCCACCCCACTACAGCACCATCTCCACGGCCAGCTCTATTTCTCTCTCTCTCTCTCTCCTTTTTTTTATTGTTAGTTGAATATTGTTAAATTTTTATTGGAGTTTATTGGAAATTTTAGATTTTGAATATTATTTAGGGTGTTTTATTATTATTGAAGTTTATTTGTTTATTTATTTTCTCTCAATTAAATTTTGCGGTAGATTTAATTAATGCTTCGAGTATTTAATTAATTAAGTGAGGTCCGATTTGGTTCTAAAGAAAAATAAAATAAAATACAAAAAGAAAAAATTTATTTTTGTTTTTAGAAATTAAATTAGTTGTTCTTTTTAAAATTTAATTTTTGTTGAAGTTCGATTTAATTTAGGGTTAGTTTTATTAAAGTTCGTATTTTTATCGTGTCTAGTTATTGTTTAAGTCATTCAAGATTTAATTTTTGTTCGAGTTTTTGGTTGCCTTTAAATTTTGATTTTGGTTCAAGTTCTTGATTTTGTTAAAGGTTCGGTTTTTATCGTTTGCGTATGTGTTTGATTGAGTTTCCATTATTGCGTGTTTTAATTATGTGTTAAAGTTATCGTCTTTAGTTTATATTCCGAAGTTAACGCATGTTTCGATGTCTGCCTTATTAGACGTAGAATTTCTGTTCTTGTTATTTAATTCAGTGCATGCTAGGATTAGAGTTTAATTTGCGTATTCGTTTAATTTGTCAAAAGAAATCTCAAACAATCCTGAAAACCCTAAATCTGAACTAAATTCAGTAACTTCTTATTTTCGATTGGAGAAACGTAAACTTTGAGATTAAACCGCATTCCCTGAGGAGAAGATCTACCCTTTGGGCTGAATATTACACAACAGAACTCCTATACTTGGAATAGATTCCAAGCTACTCATTTTTCAAGTGAGTCAATGCTCAAATCGACCCTAGTTGGACTTTAGGTACCTACACATAGTGCACATAGTCCCCAAATCACTTATTATATCAGGGGAGTTAAATGAAGCCAAATTGGACTTAAAATGAAAATATTGTGAGAGGTTGGGCGACTGAACCTATGGCGTTCAAAATGCCTCGGGCGACCGAACCATGGACAAGTCAACATGTTGACTTGTGTTCGGCAAGCCGAACCATTTTTGAACATATCTTCCTTGGTCAACCGAACCCATGTTAGAGTACTTTTCACCAACCCAAACGCCTGACCCTTTGCGTTCAAAATGGCCTCTAGCGACCAAACTTGTCAGTTTGGTTAACCGAATTGTACTCTGAGCACCCGAACTTTAGTCTTTTGGGTGAATCGCCTCTGTTCGGCTAACCGAAGCATATTTCAGGCGACTGAACCTCAAAAATACCTGTTTTGCATTGAGTCTGTTTGGGCACCCCGAATCTTAGACCGAGCACTCGAAACTCTTGGGTTGAATTAATTTTAACCAAGATAAAATGAGATAAACTGAGTTAAATTTTCAAATCTCTTAGTAAATTTTTATAATAATTCCCATTGGTCCCCAACGGTCATAAATCAGCCCTTGCCTATATATAAATGTTCATTTGCTTAGATTAGTGATGATTAACAAGATCATTAAGGCCAAAATTCCCTCAAATTCAAAATCATTTTATAGCCTATGCTACTCCCATACACTCATACACTCCATTTTCCTTGATCATTCAAGTGTTGTGAGTATATTTAGTGTGCTTGTGCTTCATTCTAATTTGCTCATACTCTCATTTGTTGTATTGATTGATTGATTTTTATTAAGAGTAAAGCATTAAGTTTTCCCACTGATTTTATTTGATAAATCTTGTGTGGGAAGACTTGGAGGCTTGTGGTTCTTGCATTGTCATTGCAAGTTACCTTAGCCTATATTTTTGTGTGCAAAAATCATTTTCAGGTTTGCATTCAAACATCCCTTGTGTTTAGTATATTGAGAACATCTTGTTGAGACTACTTGAATCATCTTGCTAGCATTTTTGAAACCTTGATCTGATGCTGTAATATTCAAATATTGTGTTTCAAATCTTGCTTTGATATACACTCAAGATATTGATTGATTATTCTTACTTGATTGGGTGTTTGGCACGCATATTTGAGCACTGAGCATATTTACATATCATTTGTGCTTGCATTATTGCTTGAGCTATACTGGTGTACATATCTGCTTTTGAAGAAGTATATTTCCTTGTACACAAAATTTTATACACATTTGTTGTATTTCAAGCATGGGCCTGAAGAGGGAGACTAGCCCTGTGGAATAGTCCTAGATTGGCTTAGACCCGGTTAGGAAAGTTAGGTGCACCATCCTAGTAAGGTGTAGTTAGGTTGAGGTTAGCCCTGTGAATTGACCTGGTTGTAAATGGTGCTGCTCCACCTATTAAGTGAGCTTATAGTGTAATCCTTGTGCGAGTGTGCCAAGGCGGGGATGTAGGCACAGTTGGTCGAATCTCGATAACATATCGTGTGTGCATTTTATTTTTTCGTAATTTATTTACCGCATATGTATGTTATATTGTGAATGATGCGCATGATTTAATTTCCGCACGTTTTATTTATCTGCACATTTGGAATTGTATAGACATACCCTAGGCTGTAGATATACTATTGGCTTTGCTAAACCTAGGAATAAATTTTAAATACCAAATTCATCCCCCTCTTGGGAATACACCAAGGCTAACACATAGCTCAGTATTTAGTTCATATTATCATATCATTAGTATCTCACCACATTTGCATATTAGAATATCAGCATTTAGCATGTTAGTATGTAGCATATCAGCATATCATATAAGCACGGAGCATATTATTATCATTTTTGCATTATGTTAAGATTTTGCTCAAATTGTTCCCATGTTGCTCAAGTATCTCTCATTCTCAAATATCTTTTCTTAATAAAAAATACTCAAACAATAAGCTCAATTTGCTTCAGATTTTCTTTCTTTTGATTTCATATGAATTCTAAGATTTATATTGCTTTCCAAATCTTAATACTTTCTAAGTTAAACCTTGTACAAATCATCCTATGATTTTGGTCAATAATGCCATTTTTGTACATAATATAATGTTTCTAAATACAAGCAGAAATGTACACATTAAAGCTCTAAGATGTATACACTCTCTTATGATATGATTTGAGCTTAGTAGAGTAAATGGTGCTTATCTAAATAATTAATGCACAAATAAAACATATGAATATATAAGATGATTATTATGTTCTCCAATAAAGATATCTGCAAATAAAAGTATTTGGAGAATCTAGAATTTAAGTTCAAAAGGATTTGTGCAATAAATAATTTCTCCCAAAAAATATGTTTCTCAAAAGAAATATCTGGGAGAAACCAAAGCGATACTCTCAAGAAAACAATTTTCAAAGATGAATATATGTGGGAGTGTAAGCATGTATATATAAAAATAAATGCCCAAAATGAATATACTCTCTTCCACAACGATTTCGAAATAAGTGAATGGAATGAGAGTTGGAGAGTTTTGATTGAAACATTTTGCCCCAAAAGAATGATTTAAACAATAAAAAACATTCTGGGGGAACTTTGATTAACAATGGATTAAAGAGAAAATTTGGCTTCATCAAAGTTGTTAATCTGAGTTATGAATGGGGTATCTATAGATTTTCAAGAAAATATGACTGTTGGGGACCTATTGGGAATTTTGGAAATGTGTTAATTAAGTTTTAACCTTAATTAGCATGGTAAAAAATTGGCAACTCGAGAGTTTCGGTCTCCTGACCACTCATAAAGAGAAAAGGCATTTTTTGAAGTTCAGGTGCCCATGGACAGGGTCAGTTGGCTAAACTAGGTGATTCTTAAAATATCCAAGATTTGGTTGCCTGGTCTCAAGTTCGGTTTACCAAACTTCTCAATTCGGTCGCCCGAGGGTATTTTGAACGTGGAGTTTGGGTGCCTAGGGAAGGTGAAAAGTGATCGCTCTAAGGTTCGGCTGCCCAGAGACACTCAATTCAATTTGGTTCCGTCACCCGAACCAAGTCAAACTTGTTGACCAATCAACCATTTGGTCGCTCAAACCTATTTTGAACTTAAGAGTTCAGTCGCCCAAACCCCTTTCAAAATTCAAGATAAGTTCAAATTTGCCTCATAAGATTTTTCCCTATAATTATTAGTGTGATGCATGGGGACCTATGGTTAGTCTACGACCAAGGCTTTTCAATTAAGTTCAAAAATCTGGCGTCAGTCAACTGAAATTTGCGTATGGCCATTTGTCTTCCCTAAGGTCAATGTATGGTTATGTCTGAGCATTCAATTCATATCATGCAAATGCATGCATTATTATAGGTCATAATAAAAGTAAAATGTCGTCTTCTTTTGCTTTTCATTTTCTATGGAATTTGCCAAGAGTGTGTGAGCTTTATGTTCCTGCTGGCTTTTTTCATTTTGCAGTATCTTATGTTCATGCTAAAATGATAACATGTTCCCATACTAAATGCGCACATAAGATACTAGTGGTTTGTCAATATCAAAATATAGATCGAACTCAAAAGGCCAACAATTAGAGGAGGTGCTAGCATAGTCTTTGGAGGCTTTTGTAAAGTACCCCATATAAAGGTTCTTTTTCCTTGTATTTTCAACTCCATTGAGCCCTATGCCTTCTTTATTCAACGACATTCTTTGTGCACCAATCATTCTATCAAAGTTATTTTTTCCTTTAGTGAAATTGTAAATTATTTTAGCTTGATCCTCATTTTTCCTCTTAAGATCACTGATTCTTGAGTTTAGAGTATTTTTACCATTTTCTTGCAACTTTTCTTGGTTTTGAGATATCTTGATAATTTTATTTTCGAGTTCAGAAATATATGTCTTTTTCTTTATTCATAGAAGTTTTGGACTTTAAATCTTCTAGTTCTTTTATTACCTTCTCATTCTTGCTTTAGAGTCTATTGATTTTTAAATCTTTTTCTCTTTCAGCAAGTTTTAGAGATTCCAACTCTTTCATTACACCTTCATTTTTATTTTTCGCTGATGTATATTTTTTAGTCACATTAACTAAGATCTTATGTACCTTGAATAGTTCATTTTGAAGTTCTTCATAAAATGGTATACTTCATCATTGGATTCGTCAGATGAATCATTACAAGAATCATTAAAAGATTTGGATGAAGAACTTTGTTCTTCATCATTATCCCATGCCATATAGCAAGCGACCTCTTGGTCACTTGATTTATTATCTCAACCACTTGTACTCTTAGTATCCCAAGTAGTTGCTTTCATTGCCTTTTTCTTTTTCTTTTTGGAATCTTTCTTAAGTTGTGGAATCTGATTTTATATGTCCATCTTTCTTAAAATTATAGCACTTAGGGGATTCTTTCTTATTTTCCTTTTTACTAGTTTCTCCTTTTTCAGATTTTGAATGAATGCTAGTTCTTCATCATCCAAGTCACTTGTATCTTCCTCTTCTTGACTAGTGCTCTCTTTTGCTACCTTAAGGGCTATAGATTTTCTATTTTTGTTTTCAGCATTTCTTTCATTCATAGTCATCTCAGAGGTGAGAAGAAATCCAATAAGTTTATCTAGTGAGGTATTCTTAAGGTTTCTTCCTTCCGTAATAGCTGTGACTTTAGGTTCCCAATTGGGTGGAAGACCTCTAATGATTTTTCGAATCATTTCATAAGTGGAGTATGTCTTTCCTAAAGCATTTAAGGAATTTATGATATGTGTAAACTTAGTATACATATTTGTTATGGTTTCATCCAGGTTCATCTTGAAAGCCTCATACTCGCTTGTGAGCACGTCGATTGTACTATCTCTAATATCTATAGTTCCTTCATAGGTTACTTCTAGCTTGTCCCAAATTTCTTTGGCTAACTTACATGTCATGACCCTATTAAACTCATTAACATCTAAAGCACAATATATTGCATTCATGACACTAGAGTTTACTTGCATCATTTTGTAATCATTGTCGGTTAAGTCTTTTTCTTCTTTAGGAACTTCTTTGCCATCTACAATTTTAGTAGGAATGTAGTCACCATGTGTGACAACCTTCCATGCTTTCCAATCCATGGTTTGAATATATATACTCATTTTAGGTTTCCAAAATGTACAATTTAAACAACAAAAGATGGGAGGCCTAATTGAGGATTGACCCTCTTCAAAGGGAGCTACTCCTAGGTGTGCCATACAAATCTTTGTGTAGCTTCTAGTTAGGATTTGCTACAACCCCACTCTGATACAAATTGAAAGTTAGGGAGTTATCCCAAGTGGGAGGGGGGGGGGAGTGAATTGGGTTATTAAAATTTTATTTTAATTCTTTTTATGAATTCATAATCTTTTGTTGATTTATCAAACACACAACAAAAGCTTAGTTATTTATTCAATCCATAAACCAGCACTTCAACACAACACAAATAAACAAAACTCAAACAATCAAACAACCAATCAACTACTAAAGTAATCAATTAACAAAATACCAAACCAGGATATAATTTGTAGCACTTAAGCAATTTTCTCCTCAAGGTATTTGGTTGTAGACTTGTGAATATTATGTAAGCCTTGTAGTGAATGAAATTTGTTTGCACTCTATTAACTAAGATTTCCGTAAATGATTAAACAATGTACTCCATTTTGGGTTTTCATAAAAGTTTAATTAAAACGTACTTTCTTTTATTAATAGTCTTCTTTATCTTAGTTTTCAACTTTCAGCAACCTGCACTTTGTATACACCACACAATTTATATATGTTGAAAAGTAAAGAGAGTAAGGAAAGAGAGTGACACCACGTTTTTTACGAAGTTTGACTTATCCCCAGCCTACATCCTCACCTTAGGCCAATACCACCTAAGGATTCTATTAGAACACTCCTTTTTGAGCAGAGCAAACCGTTACAAGCAATACCCCACGCTCGGTCACTCCTTCAATAGGCTAGAGTGACGCCTCTCTAAGCGATACCCCACTCTTGGTCCAACGATCCAACAACCTGGAATCGTCAAAGAACTACAAGAAACAAGAAACAATACGGTGTACAAATACACTCTCACAACAGAGCTGATTAGTACAATTTAAATCTATATATTTCAATTAAAATCCCAATATGGAAAGATGAAGCTCAAGAAGATATTACCGGGGTTCTTTCTTAGTTGTAAAACTCAGTTAAGAACACAAGAACCGTGGCCTTTAAATCAGCAAAATCTCAATAGTGAAATTTAGAAATTGATTGCACAAGAGAGCTTTGAGTGAATTGGGAGATTTGGGAGCAAGAAAGCTCGATTGTTGTATTTTCTTGGTGTAATTAATCCCTAGCCTTGGAGGGTTATTTATAAATGAGAAATCAAGTCTATTTTTTGCTCCCCAAGTGACTTGGAGTGTGTCCCAAGTTTAAAGAAAGTTTGGAGCACAAGAAATACAAATTTGAATTTAAAAACTTTTAAAAAAAATATGGCTGTTAATAGTGTTCAAATAATTTAAGTGTCGGGTTCAATCTTCTGAAATACTTTAAAACATTGAAAAATTCAGTCTGGAAACAGGGTCGGAAGACTGAAGTGAAGTGTTCAGTCTTCTGAGGCTATACTGCCTCTTCAGGATTTCTCTAGAAAATTTTTCAGTAGATTGAACTTATTCTTCAATCTTCTAAAGAAATTCTTCAGTAGACTGAAGTTAAACTTCAGTCTTCTGGGTAGACAAAAACTTTGGTTTTCTGACAGCTTCAACCCCACCTTCAGTATTTTGGTTATAACGTTTTCTATATAACTTTAAATTATACGTTTTTGGTATCAACATAAAGCTAAGAGAAAATCCCACAACTTTCGTGTTGAACACTTTTTTTTTATATTTTAAATAAGGAGTGTTTGATAGAGAAAATAACACTTCAATATGGATATAAAAAAAAAATAACAGCATTTGGAAAATCCTATTTTTGGTGCTTTTCATTCCAAATATAATTTTAACCTTTTTGAAATATTTTTTGACCTTATAAAAATATTTTTCAAATATTTTAAAAGGTATCTTGGTCTAATAAATTAATCTAAGAGTTTCATGCATACATATTGAAATTATTTGAAATACTTACATAAAGACTTCTTAAGACTTTGACATTCTAAGTACTTAAGTCCTCATGCTTGTCTTTCTTTTGCTCCATCTTGTCTTCAAGTTTTAATATACTTTAAACTTTTAGCAAGTTCTCTTTAATATTCATGCTCTTATGATCTTTAAACTCTATTATATCATCTTCAAATCCATACCTTAATATTCTTTAAGCTTCATTTGATAATCTTTCTTTGGAGTATAAACTTTCAATGATCCTTGTGAGTACTTGACCTTATATTCTCATTCTTGAGTCCTGAAATATCATGACTTAACTAAATATGTTAAGTTCCTTTGATTTGTTATTATCAAAACAAAATTTTAAGCCTTGTAAGGCCAACAAAACTTTTTCACTAATTTAAATATTTGCCGATTCACCACATGTCTTAGCTCATTCAATGTACACGCGTGTATGTAAAATAATTTTAACAGTGAAAGCAAATGCACACGTGTGCAGTATATCTTATTTAAATCAAATGTGTATATGCAAATAATTATGACATTAAATAAACATTCATACATATGCTAAAATTAGAGTGCAGGAATTTAAATAAGATAGAGAGAGAGAGAGAGAGAGAGAGAGAGAGAGCGACACATGATATTTGTTATCGAGGTTTGGCCAAACCAGTCTACGTCCCCGCCTTGGGCATACCCCCAAGGATTATACTAAACTTGCTCATTTAAATGAACGGAGTAGAAGCCGTTTACATCCTCTCCTCACGGGGTGAGAAAAACCCCAACTCAATTACCAGGTTGAGTCCAACTGGTCTCCCTTACAGGGCGGAGACACCCCAGTTCAATTTACTAGATTGAATCGAACCGGTCTCACTTATGGGGCTAAGACTCCCCAATTCAATTTATGGGATGAACACAATTGATACAATTAAAACATTTTTGTACATATAAAAATGCTTCTACAACTAAGCTGAGATGTACAACATGAAAGCTTTATAACATGCACTCTAATATGATATGAGTTATGCTCAGTAGAGTAAGAGTGCTTTTCAAAAAATGATTTTGCAATCTTTGAAAAGAATGTATATGATAAAAAGTTTCAAAGATTTAAACCCTACAAAAGATTTTCTCTAAACAATATTTTTCAATAACAATCTAGAGTACCTAGGATTTGGTTTCAAATGATTTTACACAAAACAAAAATACACACATTTGATATTCAATGTGCAAATCAAAGCAAGAATGTATTTTTCTAATATAATATTTACCATGGAAATATATGGAGAAATATCCAAGCAAACTCTTAAAATGATTTTCAAAGTGAAAAGGAAATGAGAGAGTTAATGTCTTGAATGAAAAACAAAATTCCTAAAAGAAAATTACTCTCTTGTAAAAATGATTTACAATAATAAATGAAAGAGAGTTTTGAAGAGTAAAAGATGTGCCCCACGAAATAATTTTTACAATAAAAAATAAGTTGGGGGAACTTTCATTGACAAGATGTTAACAATATTTGAGAGAAAATATTTGCTAATCAAAGTTGCTAATCAAAGCAAATGAGGGGGTATTTATAATTTTTCTGAAAAATATGACCGTTAGGGACACGCTGGGAATTTTCTAAATTATTTAATTAAAAATTAATTATGTTTAAGCCCTTAAACAATTCAAAACCCAAGAGGTTCGGTCGCCCGGCACTACGGATCGGTCGCCTGAACACTCACAATGTATTTTGAATTTGCAAAGGGTTTCAGTCGACCAAGCTAGGGGTTGGTTGACTGAGAAAAGGCGATTTCCTTTCCTTCGTCATTTCAATCGCTCGGTGATGGTTCGGTCTGTTGGTTCATAAGATTCGGTTGCCCAGGGCCTTTTTGAACTACAAGTTTAGTCGCCTAGGGACAGTGAAAAAGTCAATGACCAGGGTTCGGTCGACCATGCAAGTTATGTTCATTTTAGTTCGGTCACCCGAGACATGGTCAACTATTGACCTCCAGCCAGTTCGGTCGACCAAGGCATTTTATATTGCCAATGTCCGGTCGCCCGAGGCTATTCAAAAATGTGCATTTAAGTCTTATTTAGCCCCTGCATTTTTTCAATCCTATGTGAATAAACTTGCGGCAATTTAGTTAAAGGGTATAAAAACCCAAGGTCGACTGAAATCTGTCCTAAGGTCTGTCTATGACCTATCTGAGCATTAAGTCATATCATGTAGGGTATATGCATTTATTACAAACCAAAATATAAAGACTTAAATGCATTTACAAATTAAATGAAGTGTTTTCTTCTTTTGCTCTTCTGGTGTCATGGAATGCGCCCGAATGTGTGGTCTTTACGTCCCTTCTGGTTTCCATGTCCTTTATCGCATGTGTGTGCTAAATTATGAACCTGTTCAAAAACGTTAAATGCACACATGAGATACTAGTGCTTTGTCAGCATCAAAACAGAGATCGGATTCAAAAAGTCAATAAAACCTTTTCCCACAATTTCTTTTATTTTGTCTAGGGTTTTCCAACTTTTTTGTATTTTTCTATATATATTGGAATTTTTAGTATTCATTTGAAACTTTTGGCAATTCCTTTAAAAATAATAAAATAAGGGTATTTGGATAATTATAAATAATTATAGAGATACTTTGAGATAATTATGAGAAGTTATAAGGATAAATTTGACATAACTATAGAGGTATTCTAGGATAGTCAAGGATAGTTAAAGGAGTATTTTGAAATAATCATTAATAGTTATATGGATAAATTTGACATTTTTTTAAAAATGACACCGAAAGGAGAATCCCCTTTATTATATTAGAGATTAAAGATAATTCATGGTACATAATATTTGAAAGAAAGGCACTATTTTGCAATCCAAAAAAATCGATTGAACTCAATTCCTTTTTAACATATTTAATGACAATTTAACCTTAATGATTCTTGATTTTAAAGAAGGGGAGAGAAAAACCTGTGTAAGAAAAAATAATAAAGAATCAATTACATTATTTAGAGCATGAGTATCACAACTTTTGTTTTTTTTTAATAAATATTCAAAAAGTTAAATTTAAAATAAAATCATTGACCATAAATTAATTTGTTCACTCCTTCTAAATGGGAGGTTGGAGATTTGACTTTTTTCTATTGCTTTGGAGTTTTGGCACTAAAAACAAATTATACATACACACCTTCATATTAAAATATATATTTTATCAAAAAGTAATTTATAAAGTTTACCATTACAACTAGATCAATGTAAATTCAAGGCAAATAATATTTATAAGAAGAGGATATCTATAATCCTAGAAAATCTTTGACTTTTGATTCATATTTTATAAATAATGATAAATTTTAACTCTTTTTGAGAAAAAAATTATATATGTATATATATTTAATATTTCGATGCAAAAAAATAATAAAATATTGATGTACTGTGTCTAGAAAAATAAATTTTAAACTTTAAATTTAAATAAAATACAATGTAAATTTATATTATTTCTTGTTTAATTCATATAAATTTAAAATCAAGCCTCAAATACAGAGATTTTCAACTAATATCAGTATCATTAATTTTTTAATATATTTAAAAATATTAAAATTTTAAGATGACCTCCTAAATGGGAGGTTGAGCGGTTTGACTCTTTGATTGCTGTAAAACATTGGAACAGGGTTTTGCAATTTTGTATTTGCCCCCCTCTTGTTCGGATGGTAATATATAAGTTTATGTTCGATCCCTGTCCCCTTCAGTTCACGGCTCAACGGACCAACCTTTGACATCCTCACTCCACTCGCTTTCCGTCTCTGATCGTCCTAATTCCATTTCCTTACGTTTCTCTTTCGTTTGTAGTTTTGTACCGTCAAATGTCAGTCACTGTCTGTTCCCTGTTTCTCTCTCTTTGATCTATGTCCCTTTTCTTTCTCTTTGTCTATATCTTTCGGAGAGAGCTGAAATCAATCTATCTTGGCTAATAAGAGCACATAATCAGCAATAAGCTTTGGTCCTCTGGTGCTGGAGCTCCTTCAGTGTACTCATGGCGGTTCTCAAAGCAGGAAGCAGACCACCATGGGTGGGTCTGGCAGCTGCTCTGTGGCTTCAGATAGCTTCTGGGAACGCTTATAACTTTCCCCTATACTCATCTTCTCTGAAATCGATTCTGGGTTTCAATCAGCAGCAGCTAACGTTCCTTGGGGTTGCAAATGATATAGGAGAAAACGTGGGCCTTCTTCCTGGCATTGCCTGCAACAAGTTACCCCCTTGGGTTCTTCTCCTGATCGGTGCTCTTGCTTCTTTTCTGGGCTATGGTGTTCTGTGGCTCGCTATTAGCCAGACCGCGAACTTGCCCTACTGGTTGGTGAGTGCTTTCTATCGCTGAGAAACGTTTTGTTTGCCTGTCTTAATTTGATTCCTTGAAACTATTGGATTTCTTTTAGCTACTGAGTTGAGTTTCACCCCTTTGGCTCTCATGAAACTATTACATACCACTTGTCGTTTTTACTGCTGGCTGCTGATTCCTCTCTCTCTCTCTCTCTCTAGCATACCAAGGTCCTATTTCAAGAACCTGGATCTAATGGATAGTGTGTCTTTTTTTTTTTTTTGGCATACTTATTTGTGGATTGGATTGCCTGAATATTTTTCAGTTTGATCTTTGAACTGTTCCTTTTTTTTTTGGTGCAACTTGGGTTTGATTATTCGGTATTCAGATTGTGATTTGTGAGGGAAGAAAGTATGAGGTGATAGATTGATCAAAATATTGTTTTATTAAAATATTGTTGGCGTATTTGGGAAACCGTACTACTATACTGCATGTTAGTGCTCCTTTTTGGTTTCTTGCTCAAATAATTTCAAGCATGGATGGAATATGAGTACTGTAATTTGTTGAAATCTGCTTGATATTTAGCTTTGTTGCTTACTAGTTTTCATCTCAACGCTAAGGGGACACTAGAGACATGTTATGTAATGTGAGTGGAATTCAATTTCAATATTTCTTGAATTCTTAAAATATGTACATCCCAATCTTACAATATATAATACAAACAAAGACTCTAAACAAGGAAACAATCTCCCTACAGAATAATGCACAATTTTCTACATTTACTCACTTTCCTAATTTACTCAATATTTTCAAGGATACTTGGGATATCAGCACTCCCCCTCAAGTTGGATCATAGATATTAATCATATCCAACTTACCAATGAAATCGTCAAAGTTTTGTTGTGCTAATCCTTTAGTAAAGATATCTGCAGCTTGTTCCTTGGTAGGTACATAAGTCATACAGATGATTCCTTCTTCAACCTTGTCTTTGATAAAATGTCGGTCCACTTCCACATGTTCAGTCCTATCATGTTGAACTGGATTGGGAGAGATACTAATGGCTCCTTTGTTGTCACAATAGAGTTTGATAGGAAATTTCACCGAAACTTGTAGCTCTTCCAAGAGTTTCTATAACTATAGTCCTTCACGTATCCCCTGTGCAACTGCTCTGAATTCAGCTTCAGCGTTACTTCGAGCCACCACATTTTGTTTTTTACTCCTCCAAGTTACCAAATTTCGCCATACAAAGGTGCAATATCCAGTGGTTGACCTTCTGTCTTCTGCCGATCCTGCCCAATCCGCATCTGTGAAGATTTCCACTTCCTTGCTTTCACATTTTTTTAAAGAAGAGTCCCTTGCCTGGAGAACCCTTGAGGTACCTGAGGATCTTATACACAACATCTACATGAGTCTTTTTCAGTGAATGCATGTGTTGACTTACAAGACTTACCGCAAATGCAATGTTGGGTTTGGTGTGCGATGAGTAAATTAGTTTACCAACCAATCTCTGATACTTTTCTCTTTCAACTGGTATTCCACATTCTTCGACCCTCTTTACTGTTTCAAAAGGGGTTTCACTAGATTTGCATCCAAGCATGCCAGTTTCGGTTAGAAGATCATGAATATACTTTCGCTGAGAGACATTGATACCTTTCTTTGATTTGGCAATTTCCATTCCCAAGAAGTATCGCATTTGTCCTACGTCTTTAATTTCAAATTCAGCAGTTAGGACTTTCTTTAATCTTTCCATTTCCACTGTATTATTTCCAGTTAGAATTATATCATCAACATATACTATCAGAATTGTTTTCTTACCATTTTCATACTGTTTGAAGAACATAGTGTGATTTGATTGCCCTTGTCGATATCATTGATTTTTAATTACCTTTGCAAATCTATCAAATCATGCTCTAGTGGATTGCTTAAGTCCATACAAGGACTTCTTGAGTTTGCATACTCTGTTTTCTTCACCTTTCTTACTGAATCCTGGTGGTATAGTCATGTAGACTTCTTCTTCTAGCTCACCATTTAGAAATGCATTCTTAATGTCTAGTTGCTGTAGTGACCAATCTAAGTTAGCTGCTAATGACAGGAGTACCCTGAACTGTGTTTAGTTTTGCTATTGGTGCAAATGTCTCCGTGTGGTCAATGCCGTAAGTCTGTGTAAATCCTTTTGCAACGAGTCTGGCTTTATATCGTTCAACTTTCCCATCAGCTCTATTTTTCACCGTGAAAACCCATTTGCAGCCAACTAGTTTCTTTCCACTCGGTAGGTTCATAACATTCCAAGTTTAATTTTTTTTCGAGAACCCACATTTCTTCCATAACGGCTTCCCTCCATTTAGGACTTTCCAGAGCTTCTTGAATATCTTTTGGAATTTTTATCCTGTAAAGGTTAGAGGTAAAAGTACGATGCCCTGTAGACAGAGTTTTATAGGACATGTATTTTGACCAGGGATATAGAGTACATAACCTAGTTTGTTTTTTGACTGCAATGGGTAAATTTATGTCATTAGGTGTAGACTTATCAGAAGAAAGCTCATGATCATTGATTACCTGATCAGGACTGGGCGTCGACTCATGGTTGCTTGGTGCTATCACCGGTTCCAACTCTTTTGGTGCCTTAGGTATGAGATTCTCCCTCTGCTTTGTTTTGGCTTTCTGGAGTAAACAAGTATTTCCTTTTGTTTTTCTGCATCTCCCCCTGAGTTTAAGTGATCATTTGTATATGGTAGGTCAGGATATGCAATGGGAGACGCAATAGATGGGTCAGGGAATGAAGCAATGGGAGACTCATTAGATGGCGTAGATTCAGTAGTAAAGAAATCAAATAACCGATCTTCACTCCACTTCTCCCCCTGAAGAGAGGGCTTCTAGAAATAAGGAGTGGTTTAAAAAAAAGTGACATCAAGGCTAACAAACATTTTTTTGGAGACTGGGTCATAACATTTGTAGCTTTTCTGGGTAGGAGAGTAACCAATAAAGACGCATTTAACGGAACGGGGCTCCAATTTATCTCGGTTGTGACCATGAACATGAACAAATGCAGTACATCCAAAGATTTTCAGAGGAAGACTGGAGTGGCGTCGAGAGGTAGGAAAATATTCCTAGAATTCCTGGAGAGGAGTTCTAAAGGAAAGAACTCGACTTGGAATTCGATTAATGAGATGTGTAGCTGTTAAGATAGCATTGTCCCAAAAATAGTTCTTCATATTTGTAGTGAACATCAATGCCCGAGCTACTTCAAGTATATGTCTATTTTTTCGTTCAGTGACCCCATTTTGTTAAGGGGTATCCATACAAGAACTCTGATGTACAATTCCACTTTCTTGAAGATAATTTCCTAGAATATCATTAAAATATTCTGTAACATTATCAGTTCATAGAATTTGAATGCGAGTTTGAAATTGTGTTTGAATCATGGAGTGAAAACTGACAAAAATAGATCGGACTTCAGTTTTATCTTTCAACAAGTAGACCCAACAAATACGAGTATGATCATCAATAAAGGTAACAAACCATTTTGTATTAGTGCGGTTGGGGAAGCGTGAGGGTACCCACAAATCACTGTGAATCATAGTGAATGGGCGGGATGGTTTGTGTGTGGCTTTTGGGAAAGAATTATGCTGGTGTTTTGCAAGTTCACAAACTTCACATTGAAAATCAGAAGACGTTTTATTTAAACAAATGGAAGGAAATAAACGTCTTAAATATTGAAAATTTGGGTGACCCATCCTAGAATGCCATAACAAAAGTTCCCTGTCTCTAGAAATAGATGCAGAATCACAAAATACAGTATTACGTTGTTCATTCGTATTTGCCTCCTCAAAGTAGTAGAGTTCCTCACACGCCTTAGCACTGCCAATCATCTTCTCCAATGATAGGTCCTGGAAAATATAATGAGATGAAACAAATTTAGCAGAGCAATTGGAATCTTTTGTCAATTGGCTAATGGATAACAAGTTGCAATACAGCTTAGGAACATGTAAGACAAATTTTAAAGTTATAGAATCATATATGCGAATACTTCCTTTGCCAACAACATGTGATAGAGATCCATCTGCAATTTTTACTTTCAGATTTCTAGTATATGGTCAATAGGATGAGAACAATTGATAAGAGTCAATCATATGATCAGATGCACCCGAGTCAATTATCCATGGTGATTTGTAATGGGATATAGTATTTAGGGCTGGCAAAAAATTACCTCGGTGAGCCAGAGAACTAGTGGAAGACTGACCCGATGTTTGAATTAAGGAAAACATTTTATATAGCTGATCCAACTGCTTAGGACTGAATACACCACTTGGAGTGGTATTATTGGTTTTTTCACCTTGTGATTTTTCAGTTGAACTGTTAGTAGTAGCCTGATACCCATGTTTTTTTTGATATTGTCTCGGTTTCCAATTTGCAGGCTTTCCATGAATCTCCCAGCAAGTATCTTTTGAATGACCTGGCTTTCGACAGTGCTTGCACCATATTTTACCTTTTTGTGATCTTTGCTCGGATCCTGCAGGGCCTTTTGATATAAGGGCTGAGACGTCAGGCCCATTGGGATTCAGCCCATTCCCATTTGTACTCAGATTTTGGACGGACAGGTCCGGCTCGATACGATCTCTGTAGGGCCTCAGCATCACTCGTCTCCTGCTGTCCTCCCTCCTTACCTCTGTGAATACTTCTTGGGTTGAAGGCAGAGGTTGCCGGCCGAGGATTCGTCCCCGCACGTTGTCCAAATCTCGGTTGAGGCTGACCAAGAACTCGAAGACCCATTTGTTTTTGAGCCTCCTCCTGTATTGCGTGCTGTAGCCGGAGCACTCCCATTCCTCTTCAATGCTCAGATCGAGCTCTTGCCAGAGATGGGTCATCTCCATGAAATATTCCGTGACATCTTTATCGCCTTGCCTCATCTGTCACAACCAGGTTTTGATTTCGAAGATTTGCGAATAACTCTCGACATCAGAGTAGGTTTCACGAATGGCGTCCCAGACATCCTTCGCCGTAGGCAAGAACAGTTAGATTTTTCGGATCGCCGGCTTCATCGAGTTGACGAGCCAAGTTGTGACCATGGAGTTTTTGGACCTCCATTTCTACAAGGCGACAACATCGGTAGGGTCTGGTCTCCTCCGTTCGCCGATATGGTAACCCAGTTTCCCTTTTCCTTTAATCACCAATTTTATAGATTGAGCCCATTCACGGAAGTTTTTTCCGTTCAATTTCTCCATTGAGAGTGGAAAGGCTATATTGTCCAGCCCATTCAAACCCCTAGTGGATGTAGCCTCCGAATCCCCGTTGGGTTTTCCAAAAGAGGTCGACCCTCTACTGGTGCTGCTGGCCATCGTTAGCTAAGGTTGAGAAACCCTAGCTCTGATACCATGTGAGCGGAATTCAATTTCAATATTTCTTGAATTCTTAAAATATGTACATCCCAATCTTACAATATATTATACAAACAAAGACTCTAAACAAGGAAACAATCGCCCAACAGAATAATACACAATTTTCTGCATTTACTCACTTTCCTAATTTACTCAATATTGTCAAGGATACTTGAGATTTCAACATGTAACATTTTAAATAGCAGCCGTGACTGTTGCGTAACAAAATTTTGGGATCCCAATACCATTACACATACTAAAGTGGGGAGTACAAAAATCGCAGCCATAGCAGCCACTACAGACTGCCACTACGGACTGCTACCATTATGTAATAGCAACTATGGGACCTGTCCTCTTTTAATAATTTTTTGTCTCATTTCCTGTCAGTTTTCTCTTTTGTAAATCAATCCTAATTAGCCATGTAAAGAAGAGGGGTAGGAGGAGATTATGATGAGGATGATATGATGCAGAATTGTTTAGTTTTTTGCAATATTTACACGAGAAGCATTAATTAACAATTTATATCAAGAAGGTTTTGATTTATAAAGTAAGTTAGATATTTTGATAATATTACCAACTTGATATTTCTTTTCTGTTTTGCTCAACTTCAACCTTCATTTCCTTTTCTATTTTTTGTCTGGTTCTAGTTGTTAATAATATATATTTTTTGAATTATTATAATATTGTTATATTGTAATTTTGAAGCATAGGTTACACCACATAACTTGTGGGTCTAAATTTATTAGATTTTGTTACTTTAAGTAATAAGATAGTGGAATTTGTTCAGTTCATTATATGTTCTTGTGTCTAATAGATTAATTGAGTATATCATCCTTGATCCTACAAGCAAAAGACTTTTGTTTCATTAATTTATTTATCACAATTAATGTAAAGAAAAATAAATATAACTTTTCTATCAATAGCATTTTAAAAGTTGTTGTAAAATTTACTGCCCTCACTAAACAATGTAGGAAAGTTAAAATGAATGTCCAAAATATATTAAAAATATTTTGAAGAAGGATTACGAGCTTAAAACAGTCAAATATACCAATTTAGATGAGGTTGTGCATGTTTGAAAAAATATAAAATTCACAACCATCACACCTGCTTCCCAACAGCTTCCTGCTATGTGTTATCCACTACTATTGCTTTCTGCAACACTTGTTACCATTAAGCCATGCTATCTGCTACTGCTATGTAAAATGGTGCTTAGCAAGTGCCAGACCTTGAGAATATAAGAATTTTGATAGTTCTGAAATTACTCCACAGAAGCATAGGTGAACAGTGGAATCTTAAATACCTTTAGAAAGGAAGTATGGACACTTCATGTGGATGTATGTTAGATGAGCAATGTGGATGTACATTGGATGAGCATGATGTTACATTTGTATCCCACCAGCTTTTATAATGTCAAAAAATCTTAGATGGTTGCTACAAAATGGTTAGGACAAGATAGTTTGGCCTTAATCTCAAACCTGTGAAGAAGGAATAGTGCAAAGAGGTGCAAAGGTCTATTAGACCTTGCAGATAGAAGCCCTTAAGTTCCTTTCTTTTTCACCTTACTATTTCTTTCCTGGCGAGCTTAATTTGGCGTACTTGTTTAGAATTTCTGCATTGTTTATAGGACATTCTCTTGCTGCTTTTGAAGCCCTGGACAAGCTCAAATTAGTCCTTCCGTATATTACGCAGACCCTTCAGTCTAGTTTCTCTTTCTTGTTTAGAATAGAGAACAAAATTAGTACTTAATAATTTGTTCTTTGAGCTAAAAGCATCGAAATTGCATAACCTTGTTGTGAATTCTTGTATTTTCCTCCATACTGTCGAAGATTCAAAATAACTCAAAACAACTAAGAATTCTTACAGTTCAAAGCATATTATATCTTAGTTTGAGCCTGCGGCTGCATTGGAAAACAGAATGAAGAATATCTTTTACTCTGTTCTGATGACAATGATAGTGGGGAACATTGGATTGCCTCTCCTCCTTTTGGGATAAGAAAATGAAATTTTATTTTAAAGGGAGATGAAATATACAAAGCAGAGAAGCAGAGAAGCAGAGAAGCAGAAATCCACACAGGAAAGAAAATACAAAAATATTTTAAAAAAAACAGCTAGTCACAAAAAATCAGCATAAAAAAGTTCATTAGTCACTCTGAACATGAGAAAAAAATGGAACTCAAGAAAAGCACTTAGCATTTGATGCCAAAAGAAAGGCATAGAAACCACCTTCCCAAAGCAAACACCCTTGATGGGTTTTACCCTGAAGTACTCTTGAATTCCTTGTTAACCAAATGCACCAAACCATGGCGATTAGTGCACAACACTATACAATTCTAGCATCTTTCCTTCTGCCAAAACCTCAAAACCTAATAAGAAACAACTCTTCCATAGTGCTGATTCTGCTGAACTGTGCATGTCATCAGTAATGATTTGTTTTCGTTTCTATTGATGCCATTTAGTTCTTAGAGCCTCTTATATTTAGCAGTGCGGGTTTGCTTAATCCTTGAATCAGAAAACTGAGAGATAATCAAAGCTCTTGATCAATTCAACAATAGAGGTGTTCAATCTTCTCTATGAGTGGCAACCACTTTAAATTGTATCACAATTTAAAAAAAAAAAAAAAAAAAACAAATGTGGCTTGTTGATGCCATTTTTAAAATATCCATTTCATGTGCTAATAGGATGAAAATATTATTGGGGAAAATTCAGCATCTATACCTTACACTTTTAAGTCTTATACACGTGAGCTTGATAAAGAGATTCATGAATGGGTATACTTAGGAAAACTGATCATGTAAGAAATATGCTTAAATATTGTCAGCTGGTAAAGTTTATACATGATAAACTTATAATTATGCCCACCCAGGCAGGTGTGGAGAAGTCAGACACCTACTTTTTCTAAATAAGCAGATAGCCCCCCAATTCACATTTGGTCATTTTTAACAGATCTTCCTGCAGATACATACATGCACTAAAACATGTACACATGTATTGATGCAGCGCATGCACACACTCAGGGTGAGCAACCCTTATTCGAAAATAATAAACTTAAATTCTTTTTAAAACTGAAAGCCAATTCTATGGGTTTATGATTCATATAATAGGTAAGTAATTCCCTAAAAATAAGGATACACACTTGCCTGAAATAACTAATTTGAAATAAAACTAAAAGCAAATAAATTAAAATCAGTATCTTTTAATGAAGCATCTCTCTTTCTTGCCATCAGTTAATACACATTCTAAAAATGTGCACGTGTATGCTTGTGGGCACGCATGTCTATGTGTGCACACAAAAATAGAGCTAGAAATCATCTAGCAAGGAGCCAATGTGTGTGTGTGTGTGTGTGTGTTGGATGGCCATGTATTAGTTTTTTTCCCCTAAAATATTCTTGATTTATATGTGCAATCTTCATTAGTACAATATAATTTCATACAGTTCAGTAGGTGGGGTAAACAATCTGTCTCTTTACGTCTATGTTATGTAAATATATGCACAAGTGTTTCCATTCTGAATGCTTTTTGGAACCTTTAGTTCTCCTGTCCAGTGCTTTAGCATTTTTGCTTCCATTCTTGCTCTTGCTTCTAGTTTGTAATTGGTGCACCTTGTCCAAACCTAGATCCATGCTCACTATTCTCATTTGTTAGATTATTTTCTATGGAATCCTAGGCTAAACTATTATGCTTCTTTCCCTGTGGTTCCTTGAAACGTTTCTTGTGTGACAACTGACAACATTTTGAATGTAAAATAATAGTCCATCATTGAATTCATAATCTCTAAATAAATGTTATTTATTATTTTCCATAATCAATAATAGTCCATCATTGAATTCGTAATCTCTAAATAAATGTTATTTATTATTTTCCATAATCAATTTATAAATATTGTGAATTTTTATGGGTTAGTTTGAGGTTTTGTGGCCTTTAAATTCCATTAAGCAATGAAAAATTGTCAGCATGCAGAGAAAAACATGCATTCGCTCCATTCAGGATTTCTGCTGCAGATTCCCTTTAGTTATCTGTTTAGTGTCAATTGTACTGTATCAACTTGCTTGGCAATGAGTACTGGTACATCTTTTCCTCATTAAAATTTGATTCATACAAATCTAACAAAATCTAGCTAGTTGGAGTGCGAATGGAATCTGTGCCTTTAGTGTTTGATCCACACATGGATGTTCAGCATAGGTTGTTGTATGTACTAATCTAGGATGAGTTGCTTACTTATTCAGCACTTCGTAGAGCCTTGGTAGAATCTTGCCTTTGTCACAAAATGAACTTGCTCCCTCTCATGATAGAATCTTGAAGTAGTTCAGGGCAGCCTCAAGTTCTAATTTTCATATGTTAAATAATTTATCTTTTTGAAATGGAGAAGAGAATTATAGCTACAAAAAGCTATATGAGAACATCTAGAAAATAATATAAAATATTTCGTTGTTTATATATAAATCCTATGTGGATAGGCAACATCATTCCATTGTGGTTATGTAAGAGTCCTCTTTACTTATTCTTAAGCAAGTCCACGGGGATGCTTGGTTGATCAATAAGTTATGTTTTATCCTTTGTTTCCTTTTCATTTGTTTCGAGAAATATATCAATCAATTTTGATTCTTTTTTTCTTATTTTAATTCTCTTTTGATTGAGATTTATTCATCCATGCATCTAAGGTGCTTGAATGAGAGTCATCTTTACTTATTCTAAGTTAGTCTCTGAGGGGCCTTGGTTGATCTATGATTGATGTTTCATCCTTTACTTCCTTTCATTTGTTGTAAGAAATATATCAATCAAGTTTGATTCTTTAATTTTATTTTAATTTTTTTTGATCGAGATGTATGCATGTGTGCATCTATTTGTCTGTATAGTTCTTGTTCATTGAGTGACAAAGGAGTGACAACGATGTGGAAAATATCTATTTTCCTCCAATGCTCTCGGAGTCTCTCTTCTCAATTCATGCTTTTGAGATTTTTGTGGTTATGTGTGCTTTTATGATTTGTTGTGGCAGTATTGGTTGCTTGTGAAGATTTGGGCGCATGCCGGATTCTATTCCTTAAGTTCGTACATGGAAGTCAGATTCTGTAACTTCATAAATTAAAGAAATTGACATATAATTCAAGTAATAAATTAGAAATAAAATTTTCTAAATAGAAAAATTAAAATCTCAAGCTAAATAGCATACGAACAGAATTAATATTCAGTATGCTATGGTTAGATCAAAATGTTGAAAGTGGATGAAAAATGTGTTCATAATAGAATTTGTCATTGTATGAAAGATCTAGCAAAAACTGTTGATTATTATCTTGTTTAATAAAAACTCATCCTTTGGAGCTTTTATTGGTTATACTTGGTATAATTTCTTTTCTTCGTAATCATTCAAGGGCTTTAAAATGATTAAAAAATTCCAAGAATAATGATCACAATATAGTGTTTTCAACTAAACCACCATGTCCCTTCCTGATGTGTAGGGATGGCTGGCCCCTCTTTTGTTCTTTTTTGAGGCCTAAGATCTGTTTGAGTTTTCAATATCAAGTATAGAATACTTAGGTTTCCAAGTGTTATGAAGAAAGTATTCAATATGTTGCAGGCATTGATCTTCATTATCATTTATTTCAACACCCTAATAGTTGCAATAGTGAAGAAAAAACACATAAAAATTCATTATTGAGGACAAGAAGGAAAATAGTACCAAGATTGAGAAGGCTTGCAAATAGATGAAATTTAGACAGGAGATGGGCATGTGGAAGTTATTGTCTCATTACTTCAAGTGATACCATTGTTAGTATTGTGAAGTTCCCTTTTTCATAAGTTGATAAAAATATAAGTAACTTTTGCTAAGAAAATCTAGAGACAGGAGTATGTTGATAAGTACAAAATTAGTCTTGTGGGTTAGGGTAAACCTCCTTTACTACAATTATGAAATAATTATCTGTGTGGTCAACAAGTGTGTGTGTGTGTGTTCTTATTTTTTATTTTTTATTTTTTTTTTAGGTGGGGGGGGGGGGGGGGGGGGGGAAATAGAAGATGAATGGTGTTCAAATCACAAAATGACTTGAACCCAATTGAATGTTATTTCTATCATCAGAGCTTACTAGCATTAGTTCTAGAGAAAGCTCCTCAAGTTTGCCCTTTACATGAGCAACAAATTCAGTAAGGATGAACAAGACTTTTGATTACAGTAAAAACCAGTTGAAATATTAGTGGAAGGGTTACATTTATACAACTTCAAGCATTATTGAAAGGAGAGGTTGTTACAACAACAACAAAACCAAGCCTTAAGTCCCACTAGGTGGGGTCGGCTATAGGAATTCTTTTCCACCAATTTATGCGATCATGGACCATTTCTTTTGACAGATTCAGGGATATTAAATCTTTACTTACTATCACCTCTCAAGTTATTTTAGGTCTACCCCTACCCCTTCTATTGCCCCCCATAGTAACTAACTCACAATGTGGCCTACGTTGCAAGTGTCCATATCTTCTGAGTCGCCCCTCCCTTATCTTATCTTTTATAAGAGTTACACCTAACTTACCGCGAATATGTTTATTCCTTAATTTATCTTTTAATGTTATACCACTCATCCATCTAAGCATTCTCATCTTGGCAACTTTTACTTTTTGGATATTATGTTTCTTTGTCGCTCAACATTCCGATCCATAGAGCATAGCCGGTCTTACAGTTGTCTTATAAACTTCCCTTTCAATTTTAAGGGTATTCTACGATCACAGAGCACACTTGAAGCACTTCTCCATTTTACCCAACTTGCTTTAACTCTATGCATTACATCATCTTCAATTTCTCCTTCAGCTTGCATAATAGATCCAAGGTATCGAAATCTACAAGTGCTATTGATTTCTTCATCATCAAGTTTAACTTTGTCTCTAATATTCCTCCTATTATTACTAAAATTACATTTCATATATTCTGTCTTATTTCTACTTATCCTAAAGCCTCTAGATTCCAAAACTTCTCTCCATAATTCTAATTCAGTCGCTACTCTATCCCTAGTTTCATCCATTAATACAATATCATTTGCAAACAACATACACCATGGAACCTCCTTTTGAATACTCTTAGTTAATTGGTCTATCTCTAAAGCAAAAAGATAAGGACTCAAAGTAGATCCTTGATGTACACCTATGGTGATTGAAAATTCTCTAGTTTCTCCATCTATGGTCGTTACACTAGTCATTACTCCATCATACATATCCTTAATGACATCAGTATACTTACTACATACACCATTTTTCTTCTAAAACCCACCATAGAACTTTCCTAGGTATTCTATCATCTGCTTTCTCAGGTCAATAAATATCATATATAAGTCCCTCTCTAACCTTAATCTTTGTTCAACTACCCTTTCCTATAGTTTCATCGTATGACTCATAAGTTTAATGGAAACATGCGTATCATAACAAGCAGAATAAAAAGGCTACATTTCTTGTCATCTTCAGAACTTCTTAATGACTTGATAACAACGCATCAAAGAGGATTGTGAATAAATGAATTGGTCTCACTAAGATGAAGTTGATATCGTGCTTTGTTGACAAGTTAGTTGATCCACCATTTTGATGGTTGACATCCTCATCCTATTGCACCGCGCGGTTCTGTAAACATCTTTTAAATCTTCTATAGGTTGAGGAGTTCTCTGTTAATAAAGCAAGACATTTTTTTTATCTATGTAATCTAGAGTTGATGGAGGGTATTTTGAAATGACAGTGCCTAGCATAAGGTTTTGGGTGCGTCAGCTTGAGTGTTGTGTTAGGCATATTAGATTTGGGTGTGTCAGCTTGAGTAGTGTGTTACAACGATGGCAGTGACAACAACTAAGCCTTTTGGTCAACTTCTTGAGGCTTGAGCATTACCAGGTACATTATTATTGTTTTTGTTGGCATTTGATTGTCATTTTTACACTGCATTGTTTCTGAATTTCTTCTATTTTTAGTAGGCAAAATTCACTATAAGGTGCAGAAAAAGGGGTAGAACCCTTTATTATTATAATAATAATGATAATAATAGTAATAATTGTGAGTGTAATAAGCTTTTTAAGTTTGTTAACAGGAATTTCTATACTTAGTCACTTGAAAACATTTCTATTCCGCTCCCTCCAGATCAGCCGCATTGAAGAATGGGGCAAGAAGGCATAAACATCCTATTGACTATCCTCCCCTTCGTCTCTATCCCAGGATTCAATTAGCTCTTCGGCCACTAGTTGCATGATCAAGTAACCACAAAGATGCTCCAAAGTGATCTCAATGACTCCATCTGTCCCACAACTGAACAACAGGTGGTTGGCACTTTCACTGGCCTCAATAGTGATAAAGCACCAGTTGATTTTTGAGAATTATTCTCATCTCAAGTTCCCCATCAATTTTGCCTCCTAAGCTATTGTCTGCACAGAAGAAGCAACTTCCTTGGGAGCTCTAGCCTGCACATGATCTTCTGAGTAAAAGTTGTCCCATTCTCAACAGAAGCTCAGATATGGGGGCTTAACAAAAATGCTCCCAATTTTGAACGGATTTACCTAATCATATCCAGAGTAGAGGTTTTAAGATTTTGCTAGTATAGAATACCCAAGTACTCCACAAATAGCATTTTTTGATTGTGCAGGGTTTATCCTAGGGATCAAAAAAATGTCTCCTCAACACAACGGTCTCATATATGCGCCCAAAATCTTGCCAGGATCAGATGCAGGACAACTCACCAACATCATAACTTCTACTGGAAATTACTGGCATGGTGCATCTGAGTGCCCCAGATCTACCTGCTTGAGTAGAAGGATCGGATGAATAAAGTAATAGAGCATGGCTAGATTCAACTCTCTGCAAGAGTTGACATCAGTTTGTTCAGGTGTACTTGAGCAAGGTATCGGTGAATGGCCCTAGATGCATCAATAAAGGCAATGACATCAGTCAAAATGTATTTGCCACCCAAATCAGAAGGAAGAACCTTTATGTGGGTGGAAAATTGGTGTGAAAAATGGAACTCAGATCGCAATCAATGTAGAAGAAACAGATTGCATGACAAAAGGTATGCTCAGAAGTAATCATGAAAGATGGAAAAGTACATGGCAACTGCGAGCAAGGAAGATGGTCCTCACACATTAATAGGAAAAGTGAGAAAGGAGGAGAAGAAGAAACTTGTGGCTGGGTTTAAATGCAGTCTGGAAGGAGCTGATGCCTTGTTAGTTGGGTGACTACATTACAGTTGAGGGAACAGGGATTAGGATTCTAATACCATAAAACAATTTCAACTGAAAGGAGGATTCTGGTACCATGAAAATATTGTAAAAAGAAGTTGAAATCTTCTTCCATTATTTTTATAAAGACTGCACAGCATTGAAATATGAGACAAACTAAGACTACTCAAAAGGATAAAAATACCAGTAGGAATAAACAATATTTCAAGAAGCATAACTGTGTGCTCTGTATTGTCACACCTTGGTCCCATGGCTTCCGGCATTTCTTAGTATACTGTGGTGAATGTTCATTGGAACTAATTGCACTATGCATCTGAGCTACGGACCTACCCAGGCCATTTTGGCATGGTATGTAAAAATCATTTTAGCTAGGCCAGTATGTTATGACATTGAGATTGCACTAATATCTTTGTATTAATGGCGTATAGATAGAAGATTACTGGGTTAGCCAAATTCCATGGCCCTTTGCTTTGGTTTGCCCATATATCACAATGGAAGCACCCTTGTGAGGTAACATGACTCCGCCTAACCCTTGTCCTAACATAGACATCCAATGAATGGGAATACTTGTGGATCCATTCAGTGGCCCAAGCTTAATTGACAAGGCAATTCTTGCCTCTGGTAGATTGGTCCTAAGAAAACATATCCCGAACAATAGACAGGTTGCGTGTGCTTCTCATAAGCAAGGTCTTAAATTTTGATTTCAATCAAAATTTTGAAGCTCCAAAAGTATGGAAATTTCAATTTCAATTTGGAAAAACAATGGACATCAATGGTAAAGCATGGAATTCTTTTATGGGACTTTAGAAATAGTTAGCGAACATGATAATGTAAGTTTTATGACTAATATATTATATATTAAATTCATCTATGTTGTGTATGAGTTGTAATATTTGCAATATAGTGTATATTAAACATATTCATAATATATTATAGTAAACATATTCAATTAATATAAATGAAATTCATAAACTAATTAAATATTATTTATTATAAAATAAGGATAATTTAGATATGAATGGTTAAATAAAATGTTTTTGCTAATATCTAACTTTAAATGTTAATATAATTTTGTTGTAGTAATCGTTTATTGCATTAAAAAAAAAAAGATAATTAAGAGAGAAATTTCATTTTGTATCTAAATCTCATATTTGAATTCCAAAGAAATTTTATTCTATAGTTAAAATTTCAACAAGTTTTGCTAAAATTTGAGATTTCAATACATTTTGGACGATTCATTGAAATTCCGATAGGAATTTTGTAAGATGGAAATTGATTGCCATTTCGATTTTGAGGGTGATTTGAAGCAGAAGTTTTGGCAATTTCATGAAAATTTAAGACCATGCTCATAAGCACCAAGGGCTGCTTTCGCCTCCACAACACAATCCTTAAGGAAGCGTACGTGCCTCTAAACCACAATAGGTTGAAGCCCTATATAGAATGGCAGTCTGCACTACATGAGAAAGGCATATGAGGATCTATTGGTTCCTCAATAGCCCCTTGATATGCAGGACGACACCACACAATTGAGATTCGAGGGATCTCAACCTTTTACTTGAGAGTGACAGTACACAATATTCAATAGTCTTCCATTGAACTCCCAGTTTCTCGTGGAAGCTCCAAGCACCCCTTATGAATGCCAAGAGCCTGCCGCCAAGGAGGGTGCCCACTTTGCTAACCATGGCACTAGGTGTGGTAGGAAACCAAGTGTTTTCCCTATGGGGAGCTCAACATCAAAATATCGAAGGAGTCATAATCTACTTGTTTACAATAGCACCATTTGGATATATATGTATGGAGCTGCCACTAGGCCACACTAGCATTGAAAGTTCCTCTATGAGACCTCCATGACCAATCCATAGTCCATATGTGGCTTATCCATGAAACATATGAGTTTGTATTGATGCTCCTCTAAGCTTGGATCATGTGCCTCCTATGCAATCATTGAAGAAAGGAATGTGAGACTTTGGAGCTTAGGCTTGCTTTAAGCAGCTTAATTCCTTTATAGTAACAACACCAATGGCGTGACTGAACCAAATAAGGCCAGAATCACATCACTGGTAGGAGGGATAGGATGGCCAATGCAAACCTAAAGACAGACCATTAACCTATGGTCCAAATATAATCCTTATAATTTTATAAACTATTAAAGCTGGAATTCCAACAATTCTTAGCGCTAGACTTGCTCTCCAATGGATTCTCATTTAAGGGATTTAGATTGTACTTGCTAAGGCTTGATGTACATTTTTGGGCCACAACATAACAACTTCAGCTTATAAGTGGTAATCTAACATAGTATCAAAGCATGGTTGCCAAGAGGTCCAAGGTTCTAGTCTTGTTGTCCACATTTATTGTAAGTTAAAAAATTATTGTGTTCTTGATATGTGTGTTATTCATGTTTATCTTTGCACACACAATCCATCTACATGTGTGAGTGAGTGTTAAGGCTTGGCCCAAAACCTAACCACTTAAGCTTTTAAGTAAAGTGGTAACTTGAATATGGTATAAGACACTCGTCCTGGGTTCAAGTCTTGCCTGTGTATTTTTTGTTTATTAACAATCATCATATTTGCTATAATGGGTGTTATTTACGATTGTTTATCTCTTCATGTGCAATCGGGCTGCACGTGCAGGGGAGTGTTAAGGCTTGATATACATTGTTGATTCCCAATCTAACAGCTTAAGCTTTTAGGTAAAGTGGTAATTTAATAGCACATATTCCAATTTCAAGACTTATGGAACCCATTATTGTCATTTATTGTGGTTTGTGGCTGCCTCTTTGTGTTAGGATTGAGTAATTTGTATGCTTGCTCCCTTGGATATGGTTGTGTTTCTCAGGCTTCCTCTTCAGAGTCAAATCCTAATTCTTTGTCAGCCTTGATTACCATAGTAGGTGTTAGTCTTCCACATCGGATGTGTACTAGGGAAATCTTGACTTAGAAGGATGGTTTGGGCTTGAATTATGTGAGGCGCCTTTTATAGGACAACTGTGAGGCTAGTGAGCCAAAGCAAATAATAGCTCACAGTAGTTGGGCTCAAGACCATGACAGTAGGTCACTATCCTACTATTTAGAGTTGATAGGGCTTAAATCGAATAGCGCGTTGGTAGAAAATGGGCCATGTGATCGGTTGAGTTATGATCACTCATCAAGAGCAATGAGCAAATTCTGCATTGACCTTTTATCTAATAAGTGTGCCCTGTCTAGAAGTTGGGCTTGTAGCATTTATTAGCTCTAGAATTGCTATTCTTATTCAAGTAGAAAATATCTTTGTTAATGTAGATTGGGATGGATAAGTTTCTTTAGGAATCTTCAGCGATGATCATAGGTAGGCAGTAGGCTTGCTTTGAGCACCCTAATTTCTTTGAAGTAATAAAGGCATGACCTGGAGCATGTAAGTGGTATAAGGGATAAGATGACTGGTGCATACTTAATGTCAGGCAGGTTGAACCAACAGAGGGTCCAAATACACGAGCTTTTTAACTGCACCTTAAATATATACCATGAGCTAGAATTACCATGGCTGTTGCGTCTAGAATTTCCCTTCAATGGACTCTTTTTGAGGGATTTAGCTTGTAGTCATTCTAATCACCAAAAATCATAGAGCCTAGTATTGTTGTTTATTGTCACAACATCCTCATACCAGAATCGGGTAATTTGCACGCCTGCTGCCTTCCTTGGATTTGGTAGCTTTTTTTTCCTCTTTGGATTCTCCATCGCCCATCACCACCATCATAGACCATTAATTTACTGTCAAAAAATTGATAAGAGTGAATTTGAATAATGCATGGTCAGCATGAGGGCATTGTGATCTGTTGGCTTATCATGGATTGTAAGCAACAAGCAAGGCCTGCATCAACCTTTTGTCTGATAAATGCATCCCTTATAGAAGCTGAGGTTTGTTGCACATACTAACCTTAGAATTAGTAGTACATTTATGTGAGTAGAAATTTATTTAATGTAAAGCAGGATGGGTAAAATTCCTCTGGAAGCTTCCACAATGTATTGTCATTGGAAAACTGATTTTTTCTTAAAAAATTGTAAAGAGATTTATCTAGTGGATGTGTCTGTATGAATACTGAATGTGTACCATATGATGTAAATGGATCCTCAAGGGAGGAAAATATTTCCATGAATGAGTAGCTGTTTCTAATTGCATTTTCTTTAGCAATTATCATCAATATGTTTGTTTCTGCAATGGCATAATGCAATGTCTCAGATTGGTTGTTGCAAAGAGGTTTTTGGGGTCCTTTATACATTCCTGCATGTGCACTGCTAACTCTTATCATTTGATGCCATGGCAGCTATGGTTTGCACTTTGTATTGCCACTAATAGCAGCGCCTGGTTTGGTACTGCTGTGCTTGTAACCAACATGAGGAACTTCCCTCTCAGCAGGGGCACTGTTGCTGGCATTCTCAAAGGTTATGTTGGGCTTAGTGCTGCAGTGTATACAGAGATATTCAGTATGGTGCTTGACGGGTCTGCTTCAAAACTTTTGCTCCTTCTTACTCTTGGACTTCCTGTTTTAGCTTTCATCACAATGTATTTTGTTCGGCCTTGTACTCCAGCTTCTGGGGAAGACTCTTCAGAGCATGTCCATTTTCTTTTTACACAGGCTGCAAGTATTACTCTTGCCACGTATCTTCTCACGACCACAATCTTGAAGGACACATTATCTTTTAGCACTACACTGTCCTACACATTTGTGGCCATAATGGCTGTTCTTCTCTTGTCTCCTCTCGCTATACCCATCAAAATGACACTTTTCCGTGCAAATCCTAAGAAGCGTGGCCCATCAGTTGGCTCATCAAGTCATTTGGTTCCAGAGGAGGGTAATTTAGATCAAAAAGAGCCATTATTAACACCATCTTCATCAGCAACATATCTTGGAAGCTTTCATGAGAATGAAGATGCTTCAGATTTGGAAACGCTTCTGGCTGAGGGGGAGGGAGCAGTAAGGAAGAAAAGGCGACCTAAAAGGGGGGAGGATTTCAAGTTTCGTGAAGCTTTGATTAAGGCTGATTTCTGGCTTCTGTGGTTGGTGTACTTCCTAGGTGTTGGTTCTGGAGTAACAGTTCTCAATAATTTGGCACAGATTGGAGCTGCATTTGGTGTCAATGATACAACAATGTTGTTGAGTATCTTTAGCTTTTGCAATTTTCTTGGTCGTCTTGGTTCTGGTGCCATCTCTGAATATTATGTTAGGTCAGTACCTTTTTTTTTTTTCCAGTTTAATATATCATTTTCTATCTGAATGTGAAATGTTCTTTGATTTTGATTTTGATTTTTATATTTCCATAAATTTTAGCCTACATTGAATTTTTTGTAATGCTTTTGTATGATTATGCTGTATTCTTCTGTTTCCTATATTAAATTCTCAAATGATTTTTGTGATAATAACATTCACTCTTCCTGTGTTTCTCTTTCTGCTTTGTGGTTGGAGTGTGCATTCATTGGGAAATGGTCTTTCGAGACCTTCCGAAACCAAATTTATATTTTTGCTGAATTTTTCTTTCTACAACAGGATTCTTAAGTTTCTTATGTTATCCTTTGGATTATTTCTTGAACGCTCAGTATTACTTGGCTTTAGATAATCTCAGAATCTTGAATTTTTCCAAGCTAGATATGGTTTTCTGTCTCCTGTGAGGGCATCATACTGACAGGATTTGCATTTATGTGCTAATTTCAGGAGGAATGCAACTCCTCGGACAAGTTGTATGGCTGGTGCACAAATAATCATGATCATAGTATTCCTTCTTTATGCTTCAGCTCTCAATGGCACCCTTTATGCTGCAACTGCATTGCTTGGGATCTGCTTTGGGGTTCAGTTTGCTATTATGATTCCAACTGCATCTGAGCTTTTTGGCCTGAAACATTTTGGTATAATTTACAACTTTATGTCGCTAGGAAATCCTATTGGTGCGCTTCTTTTCTCAGCTTTGCTTGCTGGTTACGTATACGATGCAGAAGCCGATAAACAGCATTCTTCTTCCTGTTTGGGTCCCAGTTGCTTTAGGCTCACATTCTTTGTCCTTGCTGGCGTCTGTGGATTGGGGACCATCTTGAGTATAATTTTGACAATTCGGATAAAACCTGTTTACCAAATGCTTTATGCAAGTGGTTCATTCCGTCTTTCACAAAGCTCAAATAATTTGAGGACTTAAAGAGTTTATGATATTTTCGACAATTCCAATGTTGAGATTGTCCATATTATGGAGGCATGGTTCAATAAAGTTATTTTAGCTGTTGGCAAGATTCGGGGGCTTCGTAATCAGCCGTGTATCATCTCATCTGCTGCAAATCTTCTGAGAGCCACTGGCAGTTTATGAGCTACACTGTTCGGACAAGCTTCCATGTTTGTCTATGGTGCTCTTTGAAAGCATCAAAATTTTGGGAGTATGCACGATTCAACTCTTTGAATTTGTTGTATCAGGCTCTGAGGGATTTTGTCCTCGTATGTGTTAGTCTATGACCAGCAGAATCACATCTGATAATACTTCATACATCAAGAGCTGACATACTCTTTTCAAGACTGTTTCTTTATAATGAAGCGTATGGGTTATTAGCAGTTGTAGTTTTTCTGCACTGTTTTGAGGCACTACTGCAATTTAAATTTGTCTCCTTTTGATTTCTTTATGCCCAATTATCAAAAAACACTAATCCTATATTTGAAGAGGTTTTGGATTTAGATTTGTATTGAATTTGGATAAAAAATAATATAAATTTATATTAAAGTTTGTTTAAGTTCACTTAGATTTGAATTTAAGGTTTGAAATTCATGTTCTGGCATTAAAATTCATGTTCCAAGCAACTAAAAATCCAGTGCTCTAGATTTTAAATCACTGCTTTCCATGACTTCTTTGTTGGTAAAAATTAAAAATAGAAGACAAATTTTATTTGGATAATTTTTAATCAAAGTCGCCAAGGAAATTGTCTTTGGTTTAGAAACACTTAAACATCCCGCCTTGAGTACACAACTATCATGACCCATAAGACATTTTTCCCAGTTATATTGCAGTCCTATTATAATGTCATTTTCTCGTGCCCAATACGAAAGTCTTGTTACTGTTACACATTCCCGTTTTACATAACATTGATTTTGAGTCATTTCTTTTCACCAAAGAACCAAAATAAAGAAATGGTTTTCAATCTGAATTGGAGAGCCATGACTAAACATCATATGAAGAATTTGTCGCTGCTGTGGTTCCTGATATAGCCTAATATGAAATTGCCAACAGTTTGCAAAAAATTGAATTGCCAAACAGCTCCCAAGATGCTTTTCAATATATATATATATATATTACTATATATTCACGCTTATAACACATTCTGTTCATCTAGACACTAATTACTTGGTGCGCTTTCTTTCCCACCAAATGTAAACGCATGAAAAGAAAAAAGAAAAGCATGGGGAGACAATCTCATTACTGAAAGAGACCACTAGTGCTAAAGTGTCTCTTTGCATGATCCACCACCTAAACAAAGAAGACAGACCCAAGCCTTCTCACACACAACCAAAACTCTCTGGTGGAAGAACCCAAAAAATCCTTCTCCTCTCACCATTAATGCAAATATTAAACAGAAAAACCCAAAAGAAATTAAAGAAGAAGAATTAAGACGAATAAGAATTGAAGAGAAGCTAAAGAATTTTCATGTGGGTTTCAAATCTTGAAACATGGTATCCCACCTGATCTCCTCGACTCCAGTTAACCAGTTCCCATTATCTTCCTCTGCCTCCATTTTTTCCGGCTTCTGGAGATCATGAACCTTCGGGCTCCAGAAGCTGTCGACACGAGGCCCTGAGGCATCCAGAGCAGTAGAACTCCCATCTGTGAGCATCAGCCTTCCTTGCTGGACACCCACCAACTTCTTGTTCCTCTTCACCATGGCTCCCCTCCATCTTGTCCCATTGCCGGGCCTCGGCACAACCACAAGAGCCGACGACGACTCCTCGCGACGAACCAACGTTCGAATGTACCTCGCGAGAGACTTTTTCGTTCTCTTGATCGCCACGAGAAGTCTCGACACGGGATGAGGCTTCCCTCTCTTCTCCTTCCTGGCAAGCTTGAGAATCTCCAGCCTGTGCTTTGCTATTGAGATTCCCATGCTTTGGAGAAACTCATGGTTGAAGTATATGATGTCTTCTTCCTCGAGCTCGTTGTGAGCGAATGCAAGGCCGTATTCGTACACCAGCGACGGCTCTAGGCCGGTTTTCGAGAGCCAGGAGAACCAGTCCATGGCTGCAGAGTGATGGCAATATGTGTTTGATGGTGTTGGAGGGAGTGTTACATATATAAGAGGGTAGAAGATGAAGAAAGAGGGAATGAAGAAGTGGGTGGTGAAGTTGCTAGGTTACTTCCTAGCTTTTTCTTGCTTTGTTTGTTTTTGAGATGAACCGGTGGTTGTGGTTGGAACTTGAGAGTGACAAAAGGAGAAAAGAGGTAATGAGGGTGCGGGGGTGGAGGGTGGGGACTGCATAGGCATGGGCATGGGCATGGGCATGTTCTCTCCAAAACTAGGGTTAGTGACACCAAAGCTTGACCTTAGGTGTGTGACTCGATGATTTCCCATTTGAAATGTATTGCCATCAATCACGGTTTGGAGAGAAAAAAAAAAAAAAAAAAAGGAGGATGGGTGAGTGGGTCACCCACCACTTGTGTTGTCCATGTGGTTGGGGATGGAATGCATCAATATATTATAATTTCAAACTTGTTAATGAGTGTTCTCATTATTATGATTAATGCTTGTTTAGTTCAAAAGCAAAACTGCCCCTTTTCCGATATTAACGAAAAGGATTAAAAAAAAAAAGTCTTGCATATATAGAATAAGCACCACGGAAGATTTATAATGGACTAATCTCCTTGTGCATGCTATGTTATATTTTAAGAGACATCCTTACTTTTTTTTTTTTTTTATTACGACGGGTTCCTCTCATCCCTATCACCACCGGCGGACACTCTAGCGGACACTCCCCTTCGGGGCACACAATCTGGCACACAACTTGGCGGGATCGGCGAGAGAGACTAATCCCACGCCTGCATACATGACGTCCTCCACACGTGTCGGAATAAATCACGGATGTGCACTCGGAATGACAGGGTTTGAACCCTCAACCTCTTCGTCAAGCGGCCTGTGAGAATCCGTGCTTACCACCCGAGCTTATGCTCGGGGGCAAGAGACATCCTTATTGTTAGAACTTGAGGCATACATATATGCGAAAGGCAGCAATCTAAGGTTTTAACATTAAAACTTGATTTGGAACTCGAAAAATATTAGAAAAAGGAAAGAAAGAGGAAAATATCAAGAAATCTACATTTTCATATTTGATTATGGTGAAAAGTGGGAAAAACAATAAAAAATATAACAAACCTATAAACAATATTTCGATTTTACACATCGTTAATGTTTAGTTTGTCTTAATTTTTAATCATTTTAAAGCAAACTTTCATTTTTAATAATATTTAATAAAGAAGTGATATATAAGGAAAAATAAGTTTCCTTTTTATTTTCTTTTCTTTTCCTTTTCCCATGCTAATGGAAAAAGGAAAGGAAAGAAAAATAAGAAGAAAATTCATTTTTCACTATATTTTTCCTTAATACCAAATAATACTAAAAATGAAAATTTATTTTAATATGATTGAAAGTTAAGAAAAATTAAATGTAAATGGTATGTAAAATAATATTTTTATTGATTAATTTGGTATATTTATATTTTTTCTTTATTACCTTCATTTATTTTTTCTTTATTACCTTCATTGATAACCAAACATGAAAAAATGGATTCTTTCATATTTTCCTTTTCTTTTCCAAAGATTTTTCAAGTTCCAAACAGACACTAAGTGAGGAAGAAATATGGAACTAAGATGAGTTATATCCAATAACGGGAAAAGAAAAGAAAAAATACTTTTCATATAAGTAGAACATACCCACATTTAAAAAATGTTAATTAATATAGCACATAGGCGTTGGTGGTTGTAAATCCTAAAGACCCGTATTTGGAGAGATCTTGAATTTGGAGTTGTACTAGATTTATATGCGATATATACTTAAGCTAAATCTAAATTTAATTCCGAAATATATGCTCCCAAACACAGCATTGTTCTATTTTATTTTTCTTCCTAACCTGTCAAATATGTATGGACATTTTTTTCAAAAACTTTGGCCTAATTTTAGCCAAACTTGAATTGTTCCTCCTCTAGCATTCATAATTATCCTCAAGAAGTCAAGTCCTGGGCACCGTCTGATCGGTGCCAGTTTGATTGACTATGACATTAGGTTAATTAAGTCGGTGAGATTGACTGTATCAAAGCTTTTGTCTAAAATATTCTTGAATATTAATTTAAATAAAAATTCCAATAATATTGCAGAAAAGGTCCTACAGATCTTAGACAGAATCTAGCTACTTTCTCTGGGCAATATACATAAAATAACAAAAACGGGGGAGGCTTTAGAAAAATAATCCACAATATTTTGAGTAGGGTTTGTTTGGGATTTTTGGCTATAATTGCTTACTAATACAACTTAAAAATGACCTCTCGACTATTGACTTAAATTGCACGTTGTAATCGAGGGTTTTCTATCCAATTAATTAAGATTATGACACATAATAAAAAAAAACAATTCTCTCTCAATAAACCAACTGTCAAATGATTTAATCTAGATTAGATTTTCAATCAAATTTGGGTAAACAAATTAATGTCCAAGTCGCACACTTGCTCGATGGAAAATACTCTTCAATAAAAAACAGTAAGATCATTTAAAAAAAGGTTTTTTAGTACGAAATATTATTTAATTTTTTAGTTTTCTAATATTTATGCATAATTTTTTAAGAAATATTTATAAATATTTCTTAACTTTCTTACACAATTTTTTTTTTTTTTGTAAATCTAAAAAACAAGAGAAAGAAATTCTTATTTTTTCTTTTTAACTTTTGAAAAAGAAAAGAATGTGAACTTGTTTCTAATTTCCGAACATCTGTAGAGAATTTTTTTTTTTTTTAATAAACCCAATTTTCTAGTTTAGTTTCTTTTGAGAAAAAATGATATTTAATTTTCTAGTTTTTTTTTTTTTTTTTTAAATCTTTCTTATTCAAATGCTACAAAACTAGAAAAATAATGTGACATTTTATGTAATTTTTTGAAAATTTAAAAAATGAAAATAGATTTTTTAATAAATAATAAAACATGCTCACGATGGCATTTTCGTAATTCTTTAAAAAATCTAAAAATAAAGAAAATTACTTTCCCCACCTAAATAAGCTCTGATCTTTTGAGTGAGTGATTCATGATTAGCCCGTGACTATCACGACCAACTTGATCTAGTGAAAGAAGAAAGCAAGGCGCAGACAGGGCCTACGTTGTCTCCTCTTGCCCATCAGTCAGTCATATCACAGGTTCATATCCATTTTCTAATATTTTTAAAGAAAAAAAGTTGGGTTAAAACTTTACCCTAGTAAATTTCTCTGTGTCCTGTCTTCAATGGAACATAGTCTCTTCGAAATTTCCTTTAGTTCTTCAAATTTAGGATTGACAAATGCATGCCCATCGGTTGCCACTCCACTTTTCTTTCTAGGGTTTTCACTTTTCACGCAGGTGTGCTACTATTCTAGCCCACTAAGATGGCAAAGTCTCTAATGGAGCTTGGCAGGTTCTGGTTGTCGTCGTTGCAGCAAAACTTGGCACGGCATCTTCACAATGGATCTCATAAATGATCTCAGCTGTTGTGTGTTTGTCTTGGTTTCTTGGACATATCCACATGCTCCTATCAACCGCTACCTACAAATTGTACAAAAGGGTTTCAACTTTCACGGGCCCTAACTATAACCACATGCAAGTAGAAAGATGCATGGAATTATATTGGAGTTCTGTTTCCATGTGAATAAACTATATTAATTTGGCAGTGGAGGCCAAACCACTTTATGACCGACTAAGTCTTGGAGTCATTGATACCTTACAAGCAAGGTGTAAGAAAGGTGGCTCAAGATCCGAAACAAGTGCATGCATGTTCCTGAAGATTTAAGTTTTTTTTTTTTTTGGGGGGATTTCTAGGCTTTATGATTTGTTATGAGTGATTTAGGTCATGCTTGAAACTTAGAAAACATTAACGATCGATTTGGAACTCGAAAAATATTAGACAAAGAAAAGAAAAAAATTTTAAAAAATTCATATTTTCATGTTTAGTTGTCAAGAAAATTGAAAAAAAAAATCAAATCTATGAATTTTTGTTTTTTAAAATTTTTACACATCATTATCATTTAATTTCTTTTAATTTTTAATCATATTAAAACTGTGGTGCGTGTGGCTCTACTTGAAGATAGCTATCGTGCTAGTCAGATGGCAGTTGCTGTTAGCTATTTTTCTGTTATGACAAATGGAAAATCCTAACCAAATGGACTGTACCCATTGATTCTAAAGAAGGGCCATTTTGTCAGTTACTTGGGCTTCTTGTTTTATATAAGAGGAAATAAAATGTGTTGTATAATATATATTGTTTCTCTTTCTATGTGAGATCGAAAGAAAATAGAGAGAGCTAGGAAACACTTGAGAGAATTCATTAGAAACTTGTATGGTGTTTTGAGATTGGGATGAGTGTTGCAAAGGTTAGTTCTTCTATAGATGTATGTAGTAAACTTGTACTTTGTAACCTTTTGATTACGATAGTGGATTAAGCTACAGTAGCAACTGGATGTAAAGAAACACATTGTGTCTTAAACCAATAAAAATCTTTGTGTCCATATTTTAGAGGTTTACAGTTCTTTTTACCATAGTTTTCTACTTGTTCCAGTTTAAAAGTTTGTCAAGTTAAGTCTTGGTTGTGGTCTACTGGGCAACAAAAACAAACTTTCATTTTTAGTAATATTTAATATAAAAGGAAAACACAATGGGAAATGAGTATCCTTCTTATTTTTCTTTCCTTTTCTTTCCCAAATAAAATTCTTGATCTAAGAGAAATATAAAGAAAAAAAAAAGAAAATACTAAAGAATTTACTTTTTCATTTTTTTTATGAAGGAAAATGAGAAAGGAAATTAGAAATATATCAAATCAATTAACGAAAAATCAATTTTACGCATCACTAGAACTTTTTTGTATTTTTTTTATCATATTTAAATAAATTTAATTTTAAATAAGTATTTGTGAAAGAGAAAAAAAAATAGAAATGAAAATGAATTTTCTTCAAACAAAATATTTGATTCAAATGGACTCCTATTTTTTTTATCATATGAATGGAAAGGGATTTTTAAAAGTTCAAAACTAAATTTACTTGTGTATTATTGGTTCGTAAATACTATAATTAAAGATAACTTGTAAAATTGAGGGTATTTTCTCAATAATGAAGGCAACAAATGTTGATTGAAAATTACATACCTCATTATTTTTTCATCCATTAGAGGTCTACCAATCATCCCCCATTCCATGTCTCATCTCATATTGTGACGCCCTGATTTTTTATACAAACTTTTATTTTTCCATAAATAATAAATATTCAATCAGCTGCCATGTCACAACTCTAATACCATATCAACACAACCTGACCCGAAGTGGGTACCGGGTAAACAGTCAATTTCATACAAACAAACCTAATAGCAGCGGAAGTCAATATTTACAAACCATCCAGAATACAAATAACCAGAGTTGTATACATCCATACATATCCCAAAAATCTATAACGTACCCTAGGGAATCATACATCCCTAGTACAAGACACTTACCCTGACTATTAAGGTACCAGCTCCCCTCTATCTCGGAGTTTTATTTCCTGGTCTGTCACGGTTCCTTGAAAATATTTAAATATTTGGGGTGAGACACCTCTCAGTAAGACGAAATAAATTATTCACAGTGTGTGACAGTATGAGTTTAGTTATATCATAATATACTCATTTAAGTGATTACATCATCTGAGAAATTATATAGATTTGAACTCATAATCATATAGATATATAGCATAATCTTTTATAAGCTTTAATTCCATTTCTCAAACTCATACACAAGCAACCCATATTTATCAGCGAAAGTTCTCGAGGATAGGGGAGATTACACGCCCATACATGTAGCGCCCCTCTGCTATGATATTGTTTGTAACCTTGTCCAATTAACTCGAGTGCGACTACAACTAATACTTATCAGGGCACTCACCTTACTCAGTAAGCTCTCAGGCGGAGAGTTTTACTTCGCCCAAATTTTTTATTTTATTAAATTCACACTCTTTTATTCCTCATATTCATTTTCGTACTGAGCATACCACCTCCACTGGCATCAGTAGGAACTTCATCACATAATTTTTGTACTGAGCATATCACCCCACCGACATCAGTAGGAACTTCATAACATAAATTTCTGTACTGAGCATACCACCCCCACCGACTTCAGTAGGAACTTCATACATAAATTTCTATACTGAGCATACCACCCCCACTGGCATCAGTAGGAACTTCATAACATAAATTTTCGTATTGAGCATACCACCCCCACTGGCATTAGTAGGAACTTATAACATAAAATTTCCGTACTGAGCATACCACCCCCACCGACATCAGTAGAAACTCATTTTCACAATTTGACATAACCACATTCTTTGTATATAAACATAACTCAGTATATATTCATAATTCAGTATTCACAATTCAGTATTCAAATTACAGTATATTTGTTCATCTCATCACATCAGTAATATTCTCATCATTTTTAGTTTCATTCTCATCATTTCAGTACACATTCCATTCTCATAATAGTATATATTTCATTTCACGTATTTTAACATTTCTCAATAAAACATATCTATGACGACCTACTTAATTTTCACTTTTTTTTTTCATAATATAATAAAATCAATATCACAACGCTCAGCAGGTCATAATCCACCTAGATTCGTGGGTACTAGGGATGCATCAAAAACACATCACGGAAGCCTATGCAGCAGGAAACATAAATCATGAACACCTCATTATACCATACATTACAATACCAGAGTTACTACAATCATTGTATATATATATACACACACAATACTCAATCCAAAAGATGTCTTAGGGCCATTTCCAAAAAAATACATCGGACCTTATCAAAACACTTACCCTTCTGGAAGGGCAAATCAACTGCACTGGATCAGTGGGGCTTTACCTACTCTCCTATCAGGGGCTCCTGAAATGTTTATGAAATTCAGGGTGAGACACCTCTCAGTAAGGGAAATAAACTAATACTAGTGTGTGACAATATGAGTATTCTGTGTTATACATATACCATATAGAACATATTTAGTAAATTGTTATGTTAAATTTGAGAAAACATATATATATAATCCAAACATGGCAGAACATACTGCATTTTCACAAACATATATCATCTCATATAATAATAATACAAAAAACATTCTTAGTAGGTTAGCTGGTTGTTGTCATGTATTACCCCCACATGACTAGGTTATGTGGACCAAAGGCGGGACTTGACAATGGTTGGCCGATCACTGCCAAGTCAAAAGTACAGTCTATAAGTCTGATGGGTCTGTCAAACCTGGTCCATACACCAGGGGCACTCACACACTTCTTAAAAACCACATCGACCATCCAATCTCACACCACTCCGTACAGCGGCGTTAACACAAATATCATAATCATGATGACCATAGACACATAGCAACGGTATCGTGCAAGTACTAGTATAGACCAAGCCAACCAGGTTCTGATATCATATAACATATACTGAAACTGTGATACATGAATATCTCATATCATTAATTATCAAATCAATCATATCATTTTGCATATATATGTATATCATGAAAATCATCGGCCCATACGTCGGTATTTCACATTTTTACCATAGCTCGGCCTATACGCCTACAAATCATATCCATAGCACAACTCGTACGCTGGAAAATCATTTCCATAGCTCGGCCCATACGCCGGAAATCATACATATAGCATAGCTCGTATGCTAGCAAATCATATCCATAACTCGGCCCGTACGTAGGAAAATCATACACATAGCACAACTCGTACGTTGGCAAATCATATATAAAAATCTCAGCCCGTACGCCGGTTTTCATTATAAAAATCTATATCATTAACACATTTCCAGAAAATAGTATTTCATAATAATTTCTACTCATGCCACACTAAACAGGTTTTTCGAATATTTAACATATTATCATTTTCAACAGTATTTTCCCAAATATAAATCATATATAAATATATTTATTTCCTTGAAATCAAATGCTATAATATTATACATACTTTTCATAAAATACTAGCTTAGTTTATCCTCTTACATGAGTCCTGAAAAGCCCCTAAGAGAAACACTCTTGCACCCGCAGGGTTCTCTACTCAACACCCTAAAAACAACATTCCCCAGAACTAAAATTTAGTATTTCTACGCGTACTACGCTTTCTACAACTGTCTAATAGGCAAATACTGAGTAGAAAGCCTTATCCTGGATTTGGGATGGTTTCCAACTCAGTCCCACCGACGATCCGCTCTGGCAGATTTGCAGAGAACTTTTCCAGGAGCGTCATGATGGCTTCAGATCCTCGAACCGGCGAAAATCTGGCTTGAAATAGAAAAGAGAAGGAGGAGGAACCGAAGGATGAGAAAGAGAGAGATTTTGCGTAGGAAATGAGCTAAAAAATCACGTTTAACCCTATTTATACTGTGGGATTCGTCAACGAGTCACGTCACCTCATTGACGAGTCCTGTATAAAGTTCGTCGACGAACTTTAACCCTCGTCGATGAATTTTAGGTTTCTACAAATCCTCTCTCGGTATCTTCTCATCGACGAATCTTGTCTTCGTCGTCGAGCTCCTCTTATACCCTCGTCGACGAGGAGCTGAAAATTTCCTTGGGATTATCCCATCTAAAATGCAACATCGTTCGTGTTCGTCAACGAAGTCGATTGCCTCCTTCTGTTCCTGTTTCCATTTCCTTTTCTTTTTATTATTTAATTATCATTATTCTTTGGGTCGTTACAATATTGATATTTCTTATTTCCTCGTTTATCATTGAAAACATTTCTATATATATATCATATTCCATCACTTTCCAGTAAAATACACATTGATATTGTTGACACCCCAATTTTAACTAGGCTACCCCAAGGAAACCTAGCGAAACATGAGTTGACTTTGAGCCACGACTAACCCTAAGTTTTGAAATTAGGACCCTAATCCCTTAATCAAGTCATTCTAATGTCAATCGAGTCTTCAAAAATAAAAAATATGGTTTAAAATCGAGTCCTGTAAATATTCAGTCCAAGTCTTAGGTTTTAAGCCAATTGTTAGGGAATGTTTATGGTAATTTTAATTAACTCTTTTAGTGGCAAAATTAATCTTGTTTTTTGTATAGGCCCCCATAGTTCCAAAATTAACCCGCCTTTAGGTATTAGGGTTTGAGTTTTAGGAGTCCGAAGGTCGAGTCCTTCAAAGTCGAGTACCTCTAATGTAGCTGATTTCAAAACCATTTTTCCTTAGTTGAGTCCAGTAGTTTCCAAATTCATTGTAGGCTAGGCTTTAAGGTCCTTTGATGTTAGAAGTATTGTTCTTCATGACAAGTCAATGTCCTAGTCCTTAAGCCTAATTTTAATTTCAAAACCCAAGGATTAGTTTTAGTTAATCAAGTCTTTTAAGTTTCCATGAGGCCGGGAATTTTCAAACTTTGAATCGAGCTTTCAAAATCTTAGAACCGTTCGAAATTGGGTCTTAATTTCAAAATCAGTTTGTGTTTAGGTATTAAAGTTATATCCTGATGACTACGTTTGTTAGGTTGAAACTGGTCAAAGTTGGTCAACTGGTTTGGTCAATTTATTTGGTCAAGATTGGTAAATGTTGGGATTTGTGACTTAGGAAGGGGTACGTCATTTGTTCAGCATAGAGAGCACGTGTGTGCACATACACACGTAGGCATTTAAACATATAAGTGGGAAAGCTACAGAAATATACAAGATAAAGGAAGTAAAAATAAAAATACACATAAAATACTGTACAAATAATGGTTGCACATCCAACAACCCGGGGCTACATGCAGAAATTATAGTAAAAATGACAAATACAAAAAATGAAGTGCCTTTAATCCAGGCTTGCCAGGCTGGAGCAGCTTAAAAAGTCTGCCACTCCCCCATTGCCACCTTGCATCACTCCAATTACTTTCGCACAGAAGAGAGAAAGAAATGAGTTAGTTAGCAAAAAAAAAAAATTACAAAAATAAAAATGCATAGCAACAATAATAGCAGATGCTTTGCTTGCCATTCCTGTGCTGCCATCTGGCTCAACAAATTCCATGTGCACCAGAAAGAATCAGGTGGTTAGAAGGGAAAATTCAGAAAAAAGAGGAATGGAAATTCACACACACAAGGAGGGAATGACACTTGTAAAGGTAAATATTCCCTTTGACATTCTATTATGGGAAATTGGCGCCAAATGGGCTGCCTAGCCTCCCTATAAATAGAGAGGTTCCCACACTATAGCAAGAACCAGGGGGAAGGATATAGAGACACTCTACAAAATAGAGAAAAGTTGGAGAGAAGCAAAGGCACCCTGCCCAAATTGAGAAAGAATTAAAGAGTGAGTTCTGTCAAGATAGAGAGCAGAGAGAGACTCAATTGAAGTAGAGGGCAGAAGGGAAGGGTGAGAATAGGTGCAAAATCTGCAGCACACGGTGTAGGGAGCATAAGAGAAGAACCTGCCTAATTCAGAGTGTTAGCTTTGGTGTGTTCCCAAGAGAGGGGGGAGGGGGTGAATTGGAATTTAAAAATTTTTCCTAGGTTTGAACTAAATAGCATCAGTACATTCACAACCTAGGATGTGTCTATGCAATTCCAAATGTGCAGATAAGTATAAGGTGCAGAAATTAAAATCATGCACGGTATTCACCAACTATAACATACATGTGCTGGAATATAAATTGCAGAAAGATAAATAGTGCCCACACGATATATTATCGGGGTTTGGCCAACTGTGCCTATGTCCCCGCCTCTATCTTGCAAGCCCGAGGATTCCATTAATGCTCACTTAATGGTTGAAGCGGCACCTAATACAATCAGGTTAATTAGCACAGGGCTGACCTCAATTTTTACAAACTTTCCTTGCGGGGCGAAGAAGGCCCTAGGTCAAATTCATAGGGCTGACCTCGACCTTTACACAATCCTTATGGGGTTGGATTACCACCCCCTCAGGTCACGCTTGAAAATACAACAATATGTTTCACAATATGACTGGTACAGTGATTATGCTTCTCAACTAAAGCAGATATGTACCCCAATACACATAGTATACTCAATCAATCACATACATATCAACAATGTAGGTAAATGTAAGCTTAGTGATGTGTATTTTTGTGCAAGCCACACTCAACAAGATATAATCGCTAATATGCTCAAGAGTATTTTAATCAAGCTATTTCTTTGAAACAGTATATATCAAATCTCAATAATAATTAGGGTTTCAAAGATGCTCGAAATATTCAGAATAACTCAAAGTATTTTCTTCAATGTAATATGCTCAAGAGTTGCTTGAAGGAATAATATAACTTGTAGAAAAATGTTTTTGCACAACAAAATCAAGCTATAGGAATCTTTGCAATGACAACGCAAAGATCCTCAAGCTACTAGGTTTTTCCCAACACAAGATTTATTAAATAAAATATGTGGGAAAACCTTGCTTAACTCCCCAAAATCAATACCAATCAACCAAGCAAAGTAATGGAGTATAAGCAATAATACTAAGCAATAACCCAAGCAAGAACTCTCACAATATCAAGATGTATCATGGGAATGAATATTTGAGAGTATTTTGGGCAAAATGAGATTTTGAGATAGAGATGATTTTTGCTAATTATTTGGCCAATCTCACACCAATCTTCACAAATGAACCCATATTTATAAATAAGGTAAAAAATATAACCGTTTGGGACTTATTGGGTATTGTCGCGACGTCCCGGGAGCGTGTGTGCCCTGGGCGGCGAAATTAAAATCAATTTTAAATTTTCAGGGAAAAATCATGGATGTCGAAGTCGCCACTAACCTTTAGTGTGGTTAGAACACATGATTACTACCCCGTTAGGGGTAGAATGAGTCTATGTTACCAGAGTTAGGTTCGGGAGCTCAGTTACGCGAGGGGAAGGTACGAGCACCCCCTACGCGCTCGTTCTTACGAACGGTACCTAATTAATTTGAAATTATCCCTAAGTTAATCTAATAAGTCTTTAAATTACTCCTTTTTATGAATTTATAAATACACATAAATAAATAAATAAATAAATACAATATATATATATATATATATATATATATATATATATATATTCCCTCAGAGTTTAGGGTACGTGATGCCCAAAGGCTCATACCCCTGCAATAAAATCATAGGGATAGAAAATCATGAAAATAATATAATATTATAAAATAATAAATACAATAATACATAATACAAAAATATAAATATACCATAGAAACAAAAATACTAAGATATCTACTATGGATATTAATAGGAAATGATAACAATGGTAACAATAATAGAGACATACTGCTATAATAACAACCCTATATTAATAATATTACATTAATAATACAACCGGATACTATAATAGCATGTACATAATAATATCACAACACTACTACATAAATAATAATATTATAATAATTATATAACACGCACTAACAACACATAATTACAATAACACTGCCCTGATGGTAATCTCATATTAACAATAATAACACATCAATAATAGTAATGATACCATAATGATTCAGCACATAATAATAATAATAATAATAATAATAATAATAATAATAATAATAGCAATAAGATATGCACAAGACACACATATGTAAACACTTAATTAAGGAAACCAACCGAACTTAGGATTAAAATATGTAAACTAATGAAAAGGGCAAGAAAATGATTGAATTTATGGAAACGAGTTATTTCTAAAATTAATGCGTACCTATTCAATATGACTACCAAAATTAACACACAACCTTAACTATACAAATATTAAATATAAAGTGAGTACAATAATGACCAAAAACCCTAAGTACATAATTTATATGGAAGCAATTTCAACCCTAAAAGTACACAAAGATACTATGAAGTGATCAAAACCCTAATAAATATGAACATGACATAATCCAAACTCTAAAAAAAAAAAACCTAAACCGTGATAATGTGAAATACTTAAAATCCTATTAAATATAAACATTAAATAATCAAGACCCTAACGATACTACTACATGATAATGAACCATAGTATATACAACACAAAATAATAAATCATAATATTATATAGATATGTACAATGACAAACCATAATAGATATGAATATGCATATATGATAACAAAACAATATGAAACAATGAGCCTTAATATAGAAACTAATAAAAATTTTAAAATATGCTTAAATAATAACATAACATAATTACAACCCTAAATATTAATATGCCAAATATGAAATAAATATTAAATATGAACAATACTAATGACACTACATATGAACATTAATTATGGCAAAAACCCTAAATACTAATATTGAATATGATCCTAATGTGAACATTGTGTATGACATACAATAACAAAAGCCCTAACTAGGTAAAATATCAAACCATAACGCCCTTTAGTAAATAAGTACAATAATAACAACTATTCTAAATACATCAATATTAAACATGTAATAATAACAAAAGCGATCCTAAATATGACAATTGAACATTAAAATAACTATAATAATAAAAACCTAAAACATGAATAATAGACATATGACCACGTATTATAACATTAAGGATCCTACAATAATAATAATTCAATAAATACAAAAGGTTAAACTTTAAATATTAAGACAAAATCCAACTATAAAAATTTCACAACAATAATAATAAAACAATCAACCTATAGAACAAATACAACAAAAAAATTTACCATGAATATTAAATATTAAAATAAATATAAAAACCTTATAAAACGAATGGTACTCATTTAATATATATAATAAATACAACCTAAGCATGCCACCTACATTTACAATGAAACCCAAACATTAGAATAAATCAAAACAAAGAAATAAACCAAACAGGAAAGAAAAAGAAAAAGAAAGAAAGAAAATAAAAAATAAAAAATATAGGTGCACGTGTGTGTACTGATGGTCATGCATGGAGAATTACCGTGGGGGTTGCCGGGACCTGAGGGGCTGCAAAGTCTGCCGGAGTTGAAGGCTGTTTTGGTGTTGGAGCTAGCAAGAACTGAGACAGGGTGACTGGCCAGGTGATGGAGTGGGTCTTCGAGGCTGGATTGCTGGAGCGGGAGGGAGCAGAGCTTCAATCTGTGCTGTGAATGGCCGGAGAGAACGTTGGAGATGATGGCAGCGTTCTGACGGAAGCTGGAACAGAGGACTCCTGGTGGTGTAGCTTGCTGAGGGAATGACGCACGGGGCAGAGGAGTTGCAGAGGGGTCTGGTGTAGCTGTCCGGAGGTTGCTGCTGGTGGCTGGACGGCTGCGGTGGCTATGGAGGTTCGGGCGTGGAGCAGAGGAGAAGAAGATGGCTACTGTAGGGTGGTGATGGAACAGAGGAATCAGATGAAAGAGACCGAGAGGATGGAAGAAGGAGAAGAAGAAGAAAAGAAACAACTTTTTTTTTTTTGGGGCTTTGGTTTCTTTGTTCGCCATTATATAAAAAAAATTTCAAAATCCTAAAACAAACTTCCTTTTTTGATTTTATTTTTATTTTTCTTTTTTTTTTTACTTTTATTCTTATGGTAATAATGAAAATGGAAATAGTAATAATAATAATTATTATAGTAATAATATAAGGATAATAAGGTAATAATAATAATAATAATAATAATAATAATAATAATAATAATAATAATAATAAATAATTATAGTAAAAATAAAAAATGAAGATACTATCGATAAAATAATAATAATAATAATATTAATAAAAATAAAGTAATAATACTAATATTAAAATTAATAAATAATAATAATAATAATTATAAAATTACCAAAAATAATAAAAATAATAATATAAAAAATAATATAATAATTCTATTAATAATAATAATAATAAAATAATAATAATAATAATAATAATAATAATAATATATCAAAAATAATAAAATAAATGAAAAATAATTATAGTAAAGCTAATAAATACAATAAAGCATAATAAAAGTACTAGTAATAATCACAAAATGAAAAATAATAATATATAATGATAATAATAAACTACTAGCAAACTAATAGTAATAGTACTAATAATATAGGAAAATAATAAATTAATAATAATAATACTAATAATAATCATAATACTAATCATAATAATAATAATAATAATAATAATAATAATAATAATGAAAATAATAAGAGGGGACCCCATGTTCTATTTGGTTAGGGCAAAAATAGGGTGTCTACAGGTATTATTAGAAAAGTTCAAAAATGCTTAAGCACATTTAACCCTCATTAACTCAATTTTACCTCAGTTGAATGATTTTTAACCTGGCGAGGTTCGGGTGGCTAAACCGTGGTTCGATCGCCCGAATAGATACAATCATAAAAGGTTTTTAAATAGGTTCGGTCGCCCGAGTCATGCCTTGGCAACCCGAATCAAAGTTAGTAGGGTCGGTTGCTCGAACTCGTGTGTTCGGTCGCCCGGGGCTCTTTTTGAACTATATCTCTCGATAGCCCGAGATGGTGGAATGTCTGTTTTGAAGGGTTTGGGCGCCCGTGAACAGTACGCACGAAATGGTTCGGTCGCCTAAGGAGTTTTAGACTGCAAGGGTTCGGTCACCCGAGCTCTCTTAAATTCCTTAGAAATATTTAATTTCAGCACATTTTTAACACTCTTGTATTTTGTATGATATTTGTGAGAGTGTTGGGACCTAGAGTCATACTAGGGTCTTATTAAGGCCATTTTGAGATAGTCGCAAAAATCCGGTGTCGGTCGACCGAAGAGTGCCCTGATGACATTCGGTACCCTAAGGTCAGTCTATGGTCATGTTGAGTTTACAAATCTTACATGCATGACATGAAAAGATTATTACAGACTGATATAAATTATTACAAACCAATATAAAAATGAATGCAAATACAAATGAAAATAGGTCTTCATTCCTTTTGCTTCTCCAAACGCCATCATACGACGTGAGCATTAAGTTCCTTATGGCATCAATTGTATCTTTAGCATCCATGCGTGCAAAGAATTAATCTTGTTCATAAGCTCAATGCACAGGCAAGATACATATGCTTTGTTAGCATCAAAAACAGAGATCAGACTCAAAAAGTCAACACAAAGCACAGAAGGTAGAAGGAGCTGATTCAGAACTAGGCTCTAGAACAAATAATTAGAGGAGGGAGTAGTGAAGAAGAAGGAGAAGAGAGGCTAAGATAAAATCCCAGTACCCGTCATTTATTTAATTCAAGTCATTTTTGCAAATTGTGTGTGCAATGTGAACATAGGTACCCCCCTGCTCTCAGGCCTCGGACCTAAGCTCAGACCCAAAACTAGTCTCTGACCTAGGTCTGGATTCGTCTGCCCCTTCTAACACCTTGGCTCTGGGCCTCGTTTTAGAATCCTTTTGGGCTTCCCTGATTTTAGGGACCTTTGGGCTCTATTTTGTTTTTTAAATCCAAAAAAACAATATTTGATGGTCAACTCTACTAACACATATGCTAGCAACGGTATCGTGCTCTCTGTATAACTATGTATGATGGTCAACCTTTGGGCTCTATACAGACATGAAATGAGATATATACAAATATAATGAGATATATAAACATGATGAAGTGTGAATACATAAATATGGAAATAAAAACCCTGATGGACCATAGTTATACAGAGAGCACGGTACCGTTGCTAGCATATGTGTTAGTGCAACCACATGACTTGTATAGAGTGTGGCGAGATAGTTGATTGGGCCTGAGAAGAGTAGAGCTACCCCTTGGGGTCCGGACCAGGATTAGGTAGGCCATTCGTATTACAAACGCGTTTAGTTTTGATCTAACCTGGTAGGCCAGCCACGGTTAGGTCCCACCTACGTGTTGCATAGCCCGGTTATGTGGGATAAATATATGATGATGTGACATGAATATCTTCAGGTGGTTCCTTATTACAAACGCGATAATTGTATGTTATAGATATGATAAATAGCCATGAGTTACAGACGCGTTGTGCTATATGCTGGTGGATACTCATGGGCTAGAATATGAATATGAGAAATGAAATGAAAAATGAATAGCCATGAGTTCTAGACGCGTTGTGCTATATGCTGGTGGATACTCATGAGCTAAAAATATGATTCTGAGAAATGAAAGCTTATAAAAACATGTTGAAAAATGATGATGAGAAATGGAAGCTTATAAAAACATGTTGATATATGATGATGAGAAATGAAAGCTTATGAAACTATGTTATATATATATATATATATATATATATATATATATATATATATATATATATGTAAGTATGTATGATTATGGGTACATCTGTATGTTTTTCATAGTTGATATAATTATTTAAATGAATGTGTTATGATATAACGAAACTTATGTTGCCACACACAGTCAATAATTTATTCCATCTTTATGAGAGGTGTCTCACTTATAATTTAAACATTTCAAGAAATTAGAACAGACCAGCCGAGCAAGCTCCAAGATAGAGGAGATCTAATACCCTAGTAATCTAGGTGAGTGTTTTAGAGTTGGGGATATATTTTGTATAACCCCTAGAGTATTTGGTGAATTATTGGGGGATGTATATGTATATGTGTAGAGGTTATAACACTTTAATATTGTATTTGGGACCCTGACACTTTATGTATTCCGCTACATGGATTGTATGTACTGATGGACAGATTACCCGGTACCCCACTTCAGGTGGGGTCATGTTGATATTTGTTATCAGAGATATTTGATAGATGATTTATTATTGCTTATTATAAAAAAAATGGTAGAAAAATTGGGTTGTCACGATTTAACAAATCTTGGACAAAAGTATATGAAAGATATTAAAGCCAACTGTTGAGTTCGATCCAGTTTCGATTATGACAAACCACTTGTATCTCATGTGTGCATTTAGTGTTTGAATAGGTTTATGATTCAACACACACATGAGGTAAAGGAGCAATGGAAGCCCAAAGGACTTAAAGAACATACTATCCGGTGTATTCCATGAAGTTTCTGAAGAGCAAAGAAGAAGAAGATATTTATTATTTGATTTGTAATTGCATTTAGTTTACATTTGGTTTGTAATAATGTATGCTCCACATGATATGATGCTAAGCTCAATTGACCATAGACTGACCTTAGGGAACCAAAATTTTCATAAAAAACCCTTCACTTAAAATGTCATACTTATACACATAGGGTTGAAAATTTTAAGGTCAAAATCAGGGCAAAAACATAGGTTTTCACTGACCTCGGTCGATTGACCAAAGCACGTTAAATTCAGCTTAGTCGACCGACCAATTTTTTAAACTAAGTTTCCTCAGTCGACTGAACCTCGTAAAATTTGAATTTTACTTTTTGGCAAAGTTAGTCGGTACATTCACCAGTCGATCGAACTTCATCATCTGGCCATATTGCAAGGCTCAGTCGACCGACCATAGAATAACAAAAAGTGCTCAGCCGACCGGCTTTCAAGGCTTAGCCGATCATCTTTTTTGGCCAGCCAACTGAAACCACGAAGGGTTAGAAATCGCCCGAGATCAATCGACCAACGTCGTGCTCAGTCGACTGACCCTTTCGGGTTTGACCAATTTTTCAGCACTAAATGTGTTTAATTTTCAATTCAACAATTTTAAAAATACCCTCTGTGTCCCTTAACGGTCAGATTTTTAGAAAATCTATAAATAGCACATTCATAAGCTTAATTAGCAACTTTTGATTAGTCCAAAACTCTCTCAAATTTTGTGAGTATTTTAAATCAAAATCAAAAGCTCCACTCCATTTTTATTTGCAAATTCTTTTTGGAGTGCATTAACTGTAGCATTTCTCCTACACTTTGTTTTGAAAATATTTTTTTAAAGAAAACCTTTTCTTTTGAGCTTAGATTCTTAATAGGAGCATTTTATTGCATATCTTTGTTTTTACTCATCCTTTCAAAAACAAGAGAATATTTTTCACTTTTCTATTTTTCATCTCTTGTTTTAGAAAATCTTTTTGGGCTTGATTTTAAAAGGCTTAAGCACATGTTTACACTCGTATATGTTTTGCTTGAAAAGCCTTATTGCATTTGAGCTTTCATATATACATCTTTCATTTGCAAAAATCATTTGAAAGCAAACCCTAGGTTCTCCTACACCTTTATTGAAAAATAATTTTTGCAGAAAAATTCATTAGGGTTTAATCTTTGAAGCTTTTATCATATATATCTTATTCAAAGATTACAAAAAATTGTTTTTGAGAAAATAGCCCCTTACTTACTTGAGCTTTAATTCATATCTTGTGTGAGTGTATTTTAGAGTTTTCACTGTGTACATCTCTACTTTTGTAGAAGCATTTAATTATACGAAAATTTTATTTTCGTTGTAACGGTTGGGTTCAACCTGTAAATTGAAATGGGGAGTCTCTGCCCCATTAGGGAGACTAGTTGGGCTCAGTTTGATAATTGAGCTGGGTTTTGGCATCGCCCGTAAAGTGTGGCTGGGTTTTGCCACCGCCCGTAAAGTGTTGCTGAGGTATCTCCGCTTCGCTAGGAGTGTTGGTTGTGGCTTAGCCCGTGAATTGAGCTGGGGTGTCTCCGCCCCGTATGGGAGACCAGTTGGACTTAGCCTGATAATTGAGCTGGGGTATTCCTCGCTTTGTAAGGAGAGGCTATATGGTTGTGGCTTAGCCTTGTAATTTAGCTGAGGTTTACCTTGCCTCGTAAGGAGAGGTTGTAACGGTTTTTGCTCCACCCATTAAGTGAGTAGAGTTAGTGGAATCCTTGGGAGAGCATGCTCAAGGTAGAAACGTAGGCTGGTTTTGCCAAACCTTGATAACAAATATCGTGTGTGTGTCTCTCTCTATCTCATTTATTTTCTGCACTTTAAATTTCATATGTACATGCTTGTTTATTTACTGTTAAACTTATTTGCATGCACACATTTAAATTAAATGAGATATGATGCACTCGTGTATGTTCGCATTAATAGCTTAACAATTTTACATACACACTTCAAATTTAAATGGGATATGATATGATATTTGTATGCTAATATTTAATTTGTGATGAATGCCTTATTGGTTTTAAATATTAGCATACCTGATTATTTGAGGGAATTGAGACTGATTAGAAAGACCCTAAGTTGAGAAATACTGTTTGTGATTTAAATTGACCTAGGAAGAAATTTTAAATTTTAAATTCACCCCCCTCTTGGGATTACACCAATTACATCACCAATGATAATTAATATTTTTCTTTATGAAGTTTCATTTGAATATAAGATATCTTGTTTGTGAAAACGCATTTGAAAGCTCATTTTGATATCTTATATACTAGTATGTCCTATATAAGAAAATATACTTGATTTCTTTGAGTCTTTAGGACATAAAAATAATTTTGACTTAATTGGGACCAAGTATGTAAATGTTCATAATACTAAGATGTTAAAAACTTGTCCCTTATGAAAACATATTTGATTATAGGATATTTTTGTCAACCTCTTTGATTTATCTTTGAAAGCCATGAGTGTTGAATTAATGACCTAGTTAAATCCTATATACTCTTGTGTCCTAGTATGTATATACACTTTGCTCAACTCTTGTTCAGTAATCATGCGTGAAACAAAATTGCAAGAGTAACAACAAACATTACCTCAAACACTCCCCACTAAATATAATTCTACATTAGCTTCCTTAGATGTGCTTGAGTTCTTCCAAGTGAGTATCCTTGTAATTTTTCCTACTCGAACGTCTACTAGGTCTGATCTTTGCCTTTGATCTAATACTTCATCTGTTTGTCACTTGTACCTGTACTTACTTGATCTGCAAAGATTATTTACACTTGGAATAACAAATAGGTTAATATCATCAAAACACATTAAATATGATTATGTAGCCACCAAGGCTAACGGAAAATGTAATAAATTAGTTGATTTCATTAAAAAATATTTGGAGTGTCACAACATCCCAAAAAGGGGTCTGGAATGGTGATGAGTGATATTAATATTGCGGTTAGATGGAGCTGCCACTAACTTGTTATTTTCTTAGGCGTGGTTAGTTCACCTAATTATTACTTGTTAATTGGTCTCTAAATTAATTCTAAAGTTAAAGAACCAGTAGTCTCGGTCTGCTTTTATTAAAACTAGGATCAGGAGTACAATTATGCGAGGGGAAGGTATTAGGATTCCCTACACACCCCGTTCTACGAATGGTACCTAATTAACTATGAATTATCCAAAATTGAATCATATGGTCCTCAATTGACTCCTAAAAAAACCGGTAAACATGAAAATTTTAAAAGAAAATATAAAATCAAGTGTGATTTATGAATGTATAATAAGACCTCTAAAGGAAGGGATCTCATTAGATAAATTTCCTTTAGAACTGATATAAGTGAGGTCTAAAACACTTTTTTATCCTTTATTTTATCATTAAGTCGCACATATGCACATACACACAAAATATGATAAATACAAGTATTAAATTGGTAAAATAATCATGCAAATTCATCAAATTCAAGTAAAAAGGATCTTTAAAACATTCCTAAATTTTATTTTATTTTTTTGCAATTTTCTAGGATTTTTAAAGAATTTTCTCCATTTTATTTATTTTTTGGTATTTTATTATTATTTATTTATTATATTTTTTGGTTTTTCTTATTTATTTGTTCTGATTTTTTAAAACTTTTTTTCTTAGTTTACTCTATTTTTTTTTTTACCATTTTCCCCAATTTTCTTAAATTAAAAATGAATTAAATATTAATTAATAAATTAAAAATAAAATAGACAATCCAAGGAAAGTCAGACCAATTCAACCGGTCTGATAAGTTGACCCGAGTCAAATTGGGTTGACTTGGTTTAGAGACGGAGAAGGCGGGAAAAGCTATAGGGCTGCCACGTGTCAACCATGTGAGGCGACACCGTGGCAACAAGGTAGTTCAAAATTTCTTTTTAAAATCAAGATATAACACATGGTAGGGTGATGTTAGCGTGCCATCATTTGCCAAGTGGAAGAAATTGATAAGTGCAGGAGATTTAACATGAATTGCTGACACGTGTGGTAGCGATCCGACTATTTAGAGAAAACACAATTTGGACAATTAGGATCACGCCATACCGCTATCCAAATATATGGTCCTAGTTGCGCCACATGTCATCGTCCTTCTGGTGACACATGTCCCACTAACATTTTTTTTGAAGAATTAATATATATACATTTTTTTTTGTTTTTCTATTTTTTTTCTTTTTTATCCCCGAACTCTCTCTCTCTCTCAAACTCCCTCTCTTATCTCTCTCAATGATTGTCTCTGTCTCACCACCTCCGGCTAGGTGTGAGCATAATTTGGTTAAAACCAAATTAACTGAGTAAATTCGGTCGATTTGGTTTGGTAAAAAAAGTATTCAGCTCGATTGCGTTTTCTTTTCGTTGGAATTTCATTTTTTGATTTTCGGTTCGGTTTTTAGGTTCAGTTAATTCAGTTAATCGAATTAGCCGCATAGTATAAAGTAAAAATAAACAATTATATTTATTATATATTAAGATATTTTATATATTATATATATACTAAAATTTTATTTATTTTTTATATTATATATATTACATATATTAAAATATTAAATCATTTAAAATAAGTTAATCGATTTAACAGAAATTTGGTTCAGTCGGTTTTGAGTTCGATTAAATATAGAATTTCAGTTAGTTTGGTTAATGAGATTTTTTAACCAAAATTTTGTTAGTTAATTCGGTAAATTAACCAAACTGATAAAATGCGCACCCTTACCTTTGGCCAGCATCTCTAGTGACTCCATGTTGTCCGGTAAGTCCCTCTTTTAAACTCTCACATCTTACTCGTTTTGTCTCACTTCTCTCTCTCTCTCTCTCTCTCTCTCTCTCTCTCTCTCTCTCTCTCTCTCTCTCTCTCTCTCTCTCTCTCTTCAAATATTTAACCTTCCCCCTTCTTTTCCTTCTTTAGTAGGCCTCCAATAGAACACACGGCGACAGAGAGCTTAAAGTTCTCTGTCTATCCCTTTGATCATCTGATCTAAAGGACTTCCCAAGGTAAAACCTCTATGCCCCCAATCCTTTTCATTTATGTTTTCTCTTTTCTACATTTTTGTGATTTTATGAAATAAATCATGTTTTCCTACGTTTTCTTTCAAACCAAACAAGTTTGGGAATGGGGTTAATCTAAGTTAGGTGATCAAGTTAAATTAGGGTTTAATTTAGGTTAAATTAAGTTGGAGTTAGATTGGGTTGAGGGTGTATTATGTCGAATTGGGTCAATTCGACTGGGCCAAATCCAATTGGGCCCTGCATAGTTTGAACTTAGGTGGGTTAGGACCAATTAGGTCTTATAGGGCTACATGTTTAAATATATAGGTTGGGATTTGGTTGGGCCAATTAGGTTTTAGGATTTAATTTGGACCTAAATGAGTTTTGGACTTGAGTTTTGATTGGGCTTGAGTCAAAGGCCTTAGGTGGGTCATCTGACTTGGGCTTGGGTTTAGGGTGGATTAGGATTTGGGTTTGGGTTAAATGGTCAATTGACCTAGGTCAAGGTTTGACTTAAGTCTTGGGTAAATGGATCAACCCCGGGTCCTTGGACTTGGGGTCAAGTTCTTCAGGCAATTGACTTGGACTTAGGTCTTTGGGTCGGGTCTGGGGTATTTGGGTATAGGTATTTGGATATGGGTTTCAGATCTAGCTTTCCAAATATGGGTCAAACACCCGAGTCTATTTAGGGTATTTTTGAGGAATTTTTTAGTTTTAATTGGTTATTTAAAAACACTATTTGGGGAGTGTGAGAGAATTCTATTTGAATACTTTAATTTTTTCAAAACAAGTCTTGCATCAAAATGAGATAGAATATAGGACACCTACCTCTTCAGTTCCTTCTTCCTTATCGTATATGGTGTTGCCTTCTCTTGTTTTATGCTTCCTTTGCTTTTCAACAATTTTGAGTAGATCCTCTTTCCTTTCTGCTTCTCGGCCACTCTCAATTGTTGAACTTTGGCTTCCTTTACTCTCAAAATTTCAACTCTTTCTCTATTCTTCAAATTTAAATACCTCTCTCTATTCTTCAAAATTAAATCCCTCTCTCTCAACCTTTTCTATCTCACTCTTTTTCTTTTCCAAAATTTTCCTCGCAATTTTTTAAAATGATCTATTTATAAGCTAGAATGAGAACCTCAAATTAACTCTGATTGATTAATAAGATTTAAAAGATATTAGTTTTTTTTTTATTATTTTGATTTGCAATTACTAATTTATTAATGACTAAAATTTCTCTTGTGATGTGTGTGTTGGTGTAAAGATGGAGGAGCTAGCCCTCCAGATTTTTTTTATCTCTTTTTTAAAAAAAAAATAAATTTTTTTTTCAATTTTCCATGTATTTTTATTCATTTTTTATTGTATTAATGAATATTTACAAAACAGCATACAAATTGGAATTGAATGAGAGATCATGCCTAGGAAAAGACCTATGAGGGCATTGAAATTAAAACAAGAAAAATATAAATTTTGCTATACAGTGCCTCAAACAAAATGGAATGTCTACATGGAGAAATCACATGCTCATGTATACCTTGGTATCTATACATGTAGAAAGAGAAGTTATTTTTATGTCCATTTTTTTATTTTTTAAAATACACCTATCACTTGAATAATAGATCTAATAGAACATAGAAAAATATTATTATTAGGTAACCCATAACTAACTTATAGTTATATATGACAAATATAACTGTTTTATAACTCATAATAAGCTCATAGTACCAAATTAACTCACGCTTCAGTGCCTGATTCTTAGTAACCTAAATTATCTCAATATAAATTCTAAATTTAAATAAAAGTTATACTATTATATTACTAGACTAAATTTTATCTAGCAACTTATTACATTTATTTATAGAATGATAAAAGTATAAAGCTATAACGTACGAAATAATTAGTTACCCATATAAAAAATGTAGACATATTAGACATATATCTAATCTGTCCAATGATTTGTGTGTAAAAAGGAAAGTTTTCACTTGATTATCCACTTTTCAAATTCCAAAGTACCCCTATATAAATATTAAAATAGCAAAGCTAATGATAATATAAGAAAATATTGGGTATCTTATAGACGTAATTGCAACTAATTGATGCATAAATGTCGCTAACTAATTATAACTTTTTCTTTGATTTCTACTTAAATTTAACAACATTAAAAGTATAAATTTTAAATTTAAAAGAAATAATTAATCTTATAATAAGTAAATGAAAAATAGATAAATCACATTTAGCAAGCTATAAATGGAAAAAGGCTACAACAAAAGAAGGAAACAACAAAATGAAGAAAGACTAATGTGCAAGGGAACACAAACTGAAGAAAGAGCAGCAACATATTCGCCTATGGAACGAGGCTCTTGATATCGCAGGCGACTAAAAGAGCAGTAGTATTCACATTGGTCTCCTTCTGTTCTCCATGTATGATAGGTAACTGTAGCCAAATCATTTCTTAAATAAAATCATTCCTAGTGTTTCTCTTGTAGTGAGTTGATGTGGGTTGGCTTCCTAATTAAGAAGGGGATTCTAAAGACCAAGATAATCGTGGGCTTTTTGGTAGATTAAATACGTCACAGCACAGTCAAAAAATAGATGATCTCTAGATTTATGATGGGCTTTGCAAAGCTTTGTTTGTGGAGTTGAGTGTTAACATCATATTTAACCACTATGTCCGTTTTATTGAGTCTATTTTGAATTGCAAGCCAGACAATGAACGAGTGTCTTGGAATGTGATGTTTGGTCCAAATGGTTTTGGTTTAAGAAATGTTAAGAATGGTGTATTCCCAAGAAAGAGGGGAGGGGGTGAATTAAAAATTTAAAACTTCGTAGGTCAAATCCACAACCAGTATAGCACAACCTAGGATTTTTCTAAATGGATTCTAATTCTCACAAATAAACGAGTATGCAAATATTTAAAACAAATAAAGCAATCACAACAGTTCAAGTATTAACATACATGTGCGGAAAATAAAGTACAAATTTAAATAAGGGCCGATACACAATTTGTTATCGGGGTTCGGCTAATATTGCCTATGTCCCCGCCTCAAGCTAACAACCAAGAGGATTCCACTATCCTTTACCCACTTACAGGTGGAGTGGCACCGATTACAAACCTCATCCTCCTTACTAGGTTAGGAATACCCCGGGTCACATTCACAGGACTGACCCCAACCTTTACAACCACACCGTAGAAAGGTGCTCCTAGTTTTCTTAGCCGGGTCTAAACCATCCGATACTTTCTTAACCGGGTCTAAGCAATCTGGTGCTTTCTTAATCGGGTCTAAACAATTCGGTGCATGTTACAGGCCAGTGCCATCCTCTTCCGACCACACGTCTTAAATACAATAATAATTAAATTTTTTGTACACATAACGTGCTTCTACACTAAGCAGATGTGTACAATTTAAAGCATTATAATGCTTTCAATCATGAAATGAAATAAAAGCTCAAAGTGGGTATTTGTGACAACTCTCAAAGATGTATATGTGTGTGTGTGTGTGAGTATTATGAGAATGATCTTTGAACCAAAATGTATAATAATCACTAAGTGTATTTTCAAAGATCTTGATAACCCAAATAATATCTCAACAAAAATTATTTTTTAAATATGATGTATATGAGATATTTGGGATAATGCTTGCCAAAAATATTTTTCAAATACCACAATGCAAGCCTTTGAATCTTGCAATGATTGTGCAAGATTCACAATCTAAGAAGAGTTTTCCCAACAAACATTTATCAAGGAAAATAATATGGGAATAACTCAAAGATTACTCTCAAAACGATTTTCAAAAATGAAAGTTTAAGTGAGAGTAAAATGCATTTTAAAGGGAAGAATGATTGTCCAAACGAAATGCTCTCTTAAAAGTGATTTTGAAATGAAAAGGAGTAAGAGAGAATAAATTTATAGCTTTGAATATAAAAAATAGCAAAAATACTTTCAGAGAATTTTTGGGCTAATCATCTTGCTAATTGCACTAATGAAGGGGTTATTTATAGATTTTGGGAAAAATATGATCGTTGGGGATACATTCGTCATTTTTAGAAAAGATAAGTGAAAAATTGATTACAATGAGCGCTTAAAAAATAAGCCAACCCGAGAGGTTCGATCAGCTGACCCTTAGTGTCGATCGATCGAACACACACAACAAATTTGAATTTTGAACAAGTTCGGTCAACTGTGAGCGGTGGCCAGTCGGCTAAGCCAAATGAGACTTCGAACCTTCATAGGTTTAGTTGACCGTGGCCTAAGGCCGGTTTCCTGGTTCTTGAGGGTCGGTTGGCTGAGGGCAATTTGAACTTAGGTGGGCGGTTAGCTGAGGAAGGTGGAAAAGTCAAATTCATGATTTGGTCGACCGTGGAAGCCGAGTTCAAAATTAGTTAGTCGACTGAGGCAAGTCAAATATTTGACTTCTTGCTTATAGTGAGTTCGGTCTACTGAGGTATTTACTACTAGAATAGGTTGGTCGACCGAAGCTTTATAATTAAGTCAAAAAATCCAACGTCGGTCGACTGAAGTCTCTGTCAAATTCATTTTATTCCTAATTTTTTGACCCTAACCGATTAGTTATTAAGAAAAGGTTTTTCTGTGAAAAGTGTTAGTCCCTAGGGTCTCTCTACGGTCATTTGAGCTTTCATTTATACCATGCATGCCATGCATTATTATAGACCAAAATATAAAAACAAAATGAAATTTACAAAGTAAATTTGTCTTTATTTCTTTGCTCTTTAAGCTTCATGGAAAACGCCAGGATGTATGTACTTTAGGTCCTTCATGACTTCCATTTCCCTTTTGCCTTATGTGTGCTGAAGTGTAAATCTGTTCACATGCTAAATGCATACATAAGTAACTTGTACTTTGTCAGCATCAAAATAAAGATCAAATTTAGAAAATCAACAAGAAACTAGGGGGTGTTTCTCATTAATATCATTCCAAGCTGAGTGGAAGGTTTCTACTGTAGTGATATTCCATTTGATACATCTTGAGCTTCACTTAATAAACAAGAGCTTATGGTTTTAACAAAGGAGGAAACATTTGATGTGGTTCTCTTGGGGATGAACCGTGAGTTCCCTCTAATTATTTAGGAGTGTTTTCCGTTTGTTGGAACACCTAGCTCAATAGGGAATTGGGTTCCATAGTGTTGCAAAAGGGGACTAAAGTGGAGCCAATTGTCGTGAAACAAATGGATACTTTTTCCATTACCAACATAAAATTTAATTTTATCATAAGTTGCCTCTCCATCTTTTAGGATCATTTTCCATGTCCAGGAGCAGGTAGGGGAGGGCTTGGTAGCTCAGATACTTATGCCTTTCAATATATAAGTGTGAATCCAAACCACCCAAAGAAAGATCTTGGAGGAGCAAATGTGCCACAAGAGCTAATAGCAAAGACAAGATTCCATTTGTTGTTGAGATTTAAACCTATTCCAATAATTTCCTCTCTATGAGAAAGCCTTGAATTTTCTTTCAATAACATTGATGATAATTGGTGGAAGGAGAAGAACTGAAAACCAATATAGATACTTTGAAGAATAAAGTTGATGAGTTGAAGTCTCGTTGATTATGACAAATAATTATGGATCCAAGTTTAGATTCTAGGGAAATTTTCTCCACAATTTGCTCACAATCAACTTTTCTAATTCCTTTGAAAGAAAGAGGCAAGCCTAAGTATCTCATGGGGAGAGTTCCTTTCATAATTTGAAGGATGAATGTAATGTCTTGAAACATATTACCAAAGATACCAAAGTAAAAGATCTCAAAGTTAGTAGGGTTGCTTTTAAGACCTGAAACCTGGTTGAAAATCCTAAGGGCAAGCTTGATGCTTGTGCCCAAGTTAAGGAGATAATCTACAAAGTATAAATTAATGCAATGTGTAGTAGTTAGTTTCCAACAAACCTTAATTCTAATCATTTCATAATCAAAATATATTTGTTAAATATTTTTTTAATTTGATCTCGCATGGAATTTATGTATGAATGATTTTTGAGCTAATGGAGGCCCATCGGTTTGGGTTGTAGAACGAGGAATATCCCATCTCCTACTCCATAACCCTTTCCACTCTCCATCATGGATAGTTGTATCCAAAGACCTCTAACAATAAATTTCAAGCTTTAATCATTTTCATATTCTAGAGAGGAATATGGAATGTTTTATTACACTAGTGTAGGCACACATGTTGCATATGGTGGCAACACTACATGTTTTGCGGCAATTTGGATTCTTTCTTTACAACTTAATAAATCACGTCATATGTGATTTAACATTATTGTACACTTTGATGCCAACAAACCTATTTATATTTCTAAGTATTGAATTAATTCTTGAAGAGGATATACTCCCATTAAACATGAGGTTTCAAATATTTCAATTGTGTTATCATAATTTTCATATTAATATAAAAATAGAATTTAGTAGTTCAAATTTTTTATTTTTTAAGATGTATTGGTCGTGATTCTATTTTGAAGAGTCTTCTATTTATGAATGTTAGATTATGGTTGAAGTTTGATTAATCCATCAATACAACAACAACAACAAACCTTAAGTTCCACTAGGTGAGGCTGATTACATGATATATATTTTTTTGCCAATTCACCCGATCCAGATGTTTTCCTCTTCTAGATTAAGAGTTATTAAGTCTTTTATTTACCTCATTCTAGCCCTACCCTTTTTAATATTAGAAATAATAACTAGCTTGATCCTCCTAACAAGTATTTCTTGGCATGTGTCTCAAATGCCCAAACCATCTAAGTCACCCCTCCCTTTTCTTATCTTCAACTACTGCTATGCCTAGTTTATTACATATATGTTTGATCTTTAGTTTATCTTTTAGTGCTATTCTATTCATCCACCTTAATATTTTCATTTTTGCAGCTTTAACTTTTTGTACATGTTTCTTAGTTGTACTATATTCTAATTCATACAATATGACTGATTTTATGGCGATCTAATTTTTTCCTTCATCCTCTTCCCTCTATTAAATTGCATTTTTATTTTTCTAATACCCCTGTATATTTAAATATATAAGAAAAAGGGACAATACATTTATCCTAACATTGTAAAAATGTAAAAAAAAAATAAAAATAAAAATGAATCAAATCATAAAAAAATTTAAGTCAAAAACTAAAAAAGTTAAAGAGGACAACACCAAAAAAAAAGGTTTTAGACAAGACTTACATCAATAGGAATCTGAGGGTGTATGCATTGTTCAGTAATGTTGCCAAGTACTTTATTTTATTTGCAGGCATATTTAGGTAGTTAAAGTTCATCATTGCAACTATAGTAGTAGTTGTGGTTGTTGAGAAACTAACTACATTATTGGCATGGGTTACTTCACTACAAATCTAGATCTTACATATGTCGCAGCAGTAGTTGTAATGCCTTGAACCCGGTAGGTTCAGTATACTCTTCAAAGCTATCTGTGATGTAAGATAATATTTGGGTGAGACGATACTCAATAAGTAAGAGAAATTATATCAGTGTGTGGCTATGATGAACTTTACTATATCACAATTTCGTACCAGTAAACTTTTAATACTATAACTTCGCAATATGTTTGAAAAACTGTAAAATATATATATAAATTTCCATAAACTGTACTTGTAATTGTAAATTGTAACTGTAACTATAAACTGTAAACTGAAATTGTAATACTTGTATACATATGTATATACATACTTTTCTTTATCTTTTTCCTTCAAATCATAATTTAGGCCTCCCACGAGAGCACTCACTAGGAGATCGGGTGTCTCAGCAAGCCCCCGAAGAGTCGGAAATTGGGAGATCGATTGTCCCTTTGCTCTATAAAATCATTCTATAAACTGCAAGTTACGATACCGAACATCTGTTATCTTTGAGTCATAAGGGGTTTTAAAAACATACTAATATATACTTTATGCAATTAAAAACATCATAAAATTTTACCATATCTAATTGTTTCATAAAACATGTAACATAATTTAATAAAAATAAGCTCATGCCACACAATTTTCGTACTAAAAATAATTATTTTTAACAGAATATCATAATGTTGTAAATTACCTGAGAGATTTATAATATTTTCTTAAAAAAATAAAATAAAATCAAGTATATTTTTTAAAAAACTAATATAATCAAACTTATTTACCTTGATCTCCTTAGAAAGTAAAAACTTTCTAGTATTTCCTTAACCTAGCACAAACCACAAATCCATGACAAAGAAAATGAATTATAATTTTGCTTTGAATCCCCTCAAAGGTCTAATTTTATATTTTATTTTATTAATTAAACCGCTATTTAGAAAAATATTAGGCTTATCTCTAAATGATATTCCTTTTATGCTTAGGATTTAGAGACAAACTTTGTACCCATACCACATTGTTTGGTTACTAAACTTGATTTTTGAAATTGACTTTTACTTTTGCTAATTGAACTAGACTTCTCAGAATTTAAAACTTCGAAAAATCAAAAGGTCATCTTATTAATCTTCAAAAATCACCAAATTAAATTAATATGTTACTATATATGTTATATATGATCCTACCAAATTTCATGGTCAGATATGAAGTATAAATTAAAAAATAAATTCGGAACCTAAGTCTAATTGTAGCTCCAATAGTTTACGGACAGCATACTGATTATAGTTATGAAAAAACAAAAACCTTATCAAATGACTTTGGAAAATTCTGAAATTTAATTCTCAAGACTATTGATATATTAACTATAAAACTACTAAATTTCAAAATTTTTGGGTATAACCTAGGCTCTAGAGAAATTCGCATCTATTAGACATTCAATATTCCAGTAAGGTTCAAAATATAAATCTTGAAAATTATAAAGATCATAGAATACCTCCAAAATTCAGAAATAAAGATCAAAGTATACCACCAAAAATTTATTTAAAAACATGCCTTGAAAATTATAAAGATCATACTAGAATACCTCCAAAATTCAAAAATAAAAATCAAAGTATACCACCAAAAATTTATTTAAAAGCATGTCTTGATTTAACCTTGTGAAGTGATCACAATGATTTTTGAAAACTTTATCTCTTAAAATGTAAAAATGAGGTTGGAAAGAGTGGGTGAGTGAAAATTTTAAGTATGAAAAAATTTTCAATCCACCACTTAATTCTTTCTCTCACTTGTTCCTTCTTTCCTTATAAATTTTTGTGAAAAATTGAAGTTTGGAGTTTCTTATTTATAGGTAAGAGTGTGGGGAGGAAAATTGAATTTGTATGAGTGTGGGGAGGAGGGTGAAATTAGATTTTTTTTTTTTTAATGCATGTGGAATGTGAGGGATGCATGTGGGGGATGTGACCTGGATGTTGCTTGCATGTGAAGGGGTGTATATGCCTGTGAGGGAAAAAGATGGGAGTGCTTGCCGAGACTCCCATTTTTTTATTTCATTTTATTTTATTTATTTTTAATAAAATAAATAAATAATATATATTTTTTTTACTTTGAACAACGAGTGGGATTACCCAATTTGGGGGGGTGATTGGCAACTTCTGCCGACACCCCTTTTATTTTATTTAATTTTATTATTATTATTATTATTATTTTAAATTTTTTGGCTCATCACATCCTGCACTCCTTATAAAAATTTCGTCTTCAAAATTTAGTATATAAAATTCTCAATTAAAATGAATACTTTATAATATGTTGCGCTCTTAGTCTATCCTCCTATGATTGAAAAGGTGTGGGTATTTCTGACATATCTCTGCTTCCAATTCCCATGATGCTTCCTCAATAGCATGATTGCGCCAAAGCCTTTTTACCAATGAAATTTTCTTTGTACGTAATTCTTGATCCTTCTTGTCTAGAATCTGGATTGGTACTTCTTCATATGATATAGTATCATTGATTTCCAATGATTCATAGCTTATCACATGAGAAGGGTTTACAACGTACTTTTTTAGCATTGAAACGTGGAATACAATATGAATTTTGGATAATGCTAGCAGTAGTGCTATTTTGTTGGCGACTGGACCAATTCTCTCTAATATCTTAAAGGGCTTGATATATCTGGGGCTTAACTTACCTTTCTTCCTAAACCTCACAATTCCTTTCATGGGAGCCACTCTTAAAAATACATTGTCCCCTACCTCAAATTCCAACTCTGGTTGACGGGTATTGGAATAACTCTTTTGTCGACTTTGACCTATTTTTATCCTATCCAGGATGAGTTTAATCTTCTTAGAGGTTTGTTGTATGATCTCTGAACCTAAAAGTCGTCGTTCACCTACCTCAACCCAATATAATGGGGATTGACACTTTCAACCATATAATGCTTTATACTGTGCCATTTTTATGCTTGATTGATAGCTATTGTTGTAGGAAAACTCAACCAAAGGTTGGCATTGAATCCAACTCCCTTTGAAATCCAACACACACACTCGCAGCATATCTTCTAATATTTGAATTGTCCTATTTGATTATCCATCAGTTTGAGGATGAAATGCTGTGCTAAAGGTAAGTTAAGATCCTAAGGCTTTTTGCAAACTTTTTTAGAACTAAGGCGTGAACTATGGGTCTCGATATGATACGATAGACATTGGTACACCATGTAATCTAACTATCTCTTGAACATATAGTTCTGCAAGTTTATTCATAGAGTAGTTAACTATGATTGGGACAAAGTGGACATTTTTCGTTAGACGATCAACCACTACCCAGATGGCGTTTTGCTTATGGAGTGCTTGTGGTAACCCAGTTACAAAATCCATAAAGATGTGCTCCCATTTCCACTCAAGAATGTGGAGTGGTTGTAGTGGTCCTGCTGGTCTCTGATATTTAGCTTTCACTTGCTGACAAGTAAGACACCGTTATACGAATTGTGCAATTTCTCTTTTCATGTTATTCCACCAAAAATATTCTCGCAAGTCCCAGTACATTTTTGTGCTTCTTGGATGCACCGTATAAAGAGATCGGTGAGCTTTTTCTAGAATTGTTCTTTTTATATCTCCATTATTGGGTACATATAATCTAGTCTAGAATCTCAAAACCCCTTCATCTGAGAGGTTTAAATCCACTTTCAGTCTACTCTGTACCTTACCCATAATCTTTACGAACTCCGCATCTTTTATCTGTGTAGCTTTAATCCTTTCCAACAAGATTGGTTGGAATACCAGATTAGTAATGACTGGTGATTTCCTTCCACTATTTCAACATCGAATCTTTCCAGATTGATTATGATTTAATGTGGAGTTAAAATTGCAGAAATTGAGGTGTTTGATGACTTTCGACTTAATACGTCAGCTACCACATTGGCTTTTCGAGGGCGGTTGTTGATGGTGCAATCATAATATTTAATCAGCTCTAACCATCTCCTTTATCTCATGTTCATTTCTTTTTGTGTGAAGAAATACTTGAGACTTTTATAGTCTGTGAATCTCGTACCTTTCACCATATAAATAGTGTCTCTAGAACTTTAGTGCGAACACAACAGTTGCAAGTTCTAGATTGTGCATAGGATAATTCTTCTTGTACTCCTTGAGTTGTCGAGAAGCATGCCCAATGACCTTTCCATGTTGCATCAACACGTGCCCGAGCCCTTTTCGTGATGCATCATTATAGATTACAAAACTACATTCTCTAGAAAGAATTGTCAGAACCGGCATGGTGATGAGCCGTTGCTTTAATTTTTGAAAGCTTTTCTCATATTCATCGATCCATTCAAACTTAATGTTTTTCCTCATCAAAGTCGTCAGTTAGACTAATATTCTGGAGAATCCTCCTATAAATTGGCGATAATATTTAGAAAATACCTAAGAAACTCGAGATCTTGTGATGATTTTTTGGTCTCACCCAGTCAACTATTGCCTATACTTTTCTTGGATCTACAAAAATGCCATCTTTGGATACCACGTGTTGTAAGAATGCAACTCTTTCCAGTCAGAACTCACATTTCTTAAGTTTGGCTGTTGACTCTATGAGTCCAATCTTGTTTTGATAATGACAAATCACATTGTATTTGACTTGTGCAATTTAGTTTGTGAATAGGATTATGATTTAGAATGGACGAACAATAATTTTGATGTGGAAGCCATGAGGAATCTAAAGCTCATATTACTTGGCTCACTCCATGGAACTTGAAGAATAGAAGGATGAAGAAGCAAGCTTAAAGTTCATGATCTTCAATGGATAATTGGTATTTAGAATTGAATGTATTTACATATGTCATATGATATAATTCAAAGCTCAAATACATTTTAGACAGACCTTAGAACTTACGCATTCATGAAAAATTCATTTACATTAGTCTAGGTTGAATAAATTTTTTAAGGAAAATTTTAGTGGCCTCTTCGACGAGCCCTATGGCCTCATCGATGAACTCATGAAGGTCATTCAGCGATGAATAGTATTGTCTCGTTGATGAAAAAATACTGAGAGCCCTAAAAGTTTAGACAATGCTCTCGTCGACAAACTCATGACTTCGTCGTTGAACGAGTGTTGTACACTCGTCGACGAATGTATCCACTCGTTGACGAATGTACGCACTCGTCGACGAATGTACCCACTTGTCGACGAAGGTACCCACTCGTTGACAAAGATCGGGATGCTGAAACACGATCCAGCGTGGACATGAAAGAAAACCATTATTTTTATTTGATCCAACGGCTAGAATTAAATCTAGGGCCGAGAACACTTCTAAAAGTAACCTAAAAACCCTAGTGCCTCACTTTTTGCACATCTATTGAGAGCCTTGAACGTTTTACACATCTCTAGAGAGTATTGAATACAACTGCTAAGCTCTTGCCTGTGATTTCAAAGCATTCACATCAAATCTAAGCTTGAGTTACGTTGATTTTCAAAAGGCATTCGAGAAAATATTGTTCAAACAACTTGAGTATTAAGGTTTAGTGATCAAACTAATTGTTTGCTTATTCTCAAAGATTTTTGTTTTCACAAATTTATTCTTGAATATTTTTTTCGGAGATTGATCTTGAGTTATTAAGTATATATACATTTTGTGAAAGATCATTACTTGAGAAAAGTTTTTGTTTAAAACTAAAATCTTGGAGATAGTTTTTAAATATATTTTCATTCAAATATTTGCTATTTGACTAGTGCATAAATTATTTGATAGCAAATGCTAAGAGCTTCTAAATACATATTCTCGTGGAATATATTTTTAATATTGATTAAATCTTTATAATATTCAAAGTCTTATTTTTATTCAAAGATTTAACTTTTTAGATTAGTTGGTAGCAAGAACTTAGATCTATGCATTATTCAAGATTATTTTTGAAAGGATCCTATTTTCTATTATTGCATAAAGTATTTTGAAATCGAATCGTAAGATCTCCAAAGCTTTTATTTATAAAATCATTTTTGGGAGATATTGATTAAATGGGTAGATTTGTGAAGTATCTCATTATTCATATAAACATCATATTAATGCATACATTTTGAGCTTCAACTTTTATCATATGAGTATGTATTAGGTTTGTATTGTACTAACTAACTTTGTGTAGAAGTTTTTGAGTTATTGCAAAAATTGTAATCTCCATTTTGTATACGCGGTTCCGATTGTGAACCGGGGTTGAGGAGGAAGCTATGCCTCTTGTAAGCTGTAGATTGTAAGGGAAGCTCCGTCCCAGTTAAATGAGGGAATTTTAGTAGAATCCTTGAATAGGTTGCTCAAAGCAAGGACGTAGGCTACGGTAGGCTAAACCTCGTAAAAATCGTGTTTGTCTTCTGTCTTTCCTTAACTCCTTTTTATTTTCGCCTGTATTTAAATTATCTATTTATTGTGTATGAGTTGAGCATTTGATAGGTTTGTGTGTAATTTGGTAAAATTGTATGGTTGACAAAGACACACATTAAATTGATTAATTGTAAAACATTAAGCTTGTTATTAAGTAGATTGCAAGTTTGTAATTAATAGTTTGCAAAATTAGAACTTAAATGACTTAATTTTTGAAAATACCCAATTCACCCCCCTCTTGGGATAACACCGTAATTCACATTTGGTATCAGAGCGAGGCTACTTAGACTTAACTGTTATTTTTGTAAAAAGATTACTTGACACACATCGGTGTAACCCCATTCGGTGAGGGACATTCATCCATTAGACCACCTATTTTTTGCAGTATAGATTACACCTATTGGAAAAGAAGAATGAGTATATATCTTTTAAATGTTGATTGGAAAGTGTGGAAAATTGTATCTAAAGGAAATCATGTTCCTATGAAATTAGTTGACAGGGTAAATATTCCTGAGACTGAAGATGAGTATACACAGGAAGACTGGAAATCTATGCAAGTAAATGCTACTGCTATGAACTTGCTATTCTGTGCACTAGATGTAAATGAGTTTAATAGGATAGCATGTAGCACTGCTAAAGATTTTTGGGAAAAATTTGAAGTCACATATGAAGGTACTAAGGAAGTAAAAGATTGTAGGATAGACAAGCTTACTAGTGAATATAAGGCATTTAAAATGACTGTTGATGAATCTATTCAATCCATGTACACTAAATTCACACACATCACAGATTATTTAAATGCTCTTGGTAAATCTTACCCCACTTATGAGTTGATCAGGAAAATACTTAGGGGACTACCACCAGTTTGGGAAGCTAAGGCTACTACAATAGCAGAAGGAAGGAATCAGAAGGAGATGTCGGTTGATAAACTGATCGGATCACTCATTACTTACGAACTAGCAATAAATGAAGGGAAGAATGAGCAAAATAAAGCAAAGAAAGTTACAGCACTTAAGGCATCATCTAACAGCTCCAGTGAAGGAGGTGATTCAGAATTAGATGATAACATGACTCTTCTAACTAAGAAATTTGGAAAGTTCATGAAAAAGAACAAGAAATACACCAAAAAATTTAAGGTCTCAAAAACAAAAAAGGGAGAGTCAAGCAAAAGGAAGCAAAATGATGATCTTTCTATGTGCTATAATGGTAGAGAAGTTGGGCATATCCAGCTAGATTGTCCCCAGCTGAAAAGAGTGTTCATGAAGAAGAAGAAGGCACTAAAGGTTGGTTGGGATACTCATAGTACTAGTAGTTCAGAATCTGAATCTAGTGATGACAAGTTGCAAATTTGTGTTTGATGGCTCATGAAGACCACAAGGTACAATATTTTTATTTTGCTTCATCTTATTATTCCAGTGATTCAGAAAATGAAAATAGCATGCTCTTTTATGATGAACTGCATCAAGAATATATGTATACACTTAAAATGCTTCAGAAAATGAATAAGAAAAGTTCTGATTTGAAGTTAAAATTGAAGGAACTCTCAAAGTTAGTAGAAAGTAAAAATGAATCTCATGCATCCTTAATGAGAAACAAGGATTTGAAAATTGAGGAGTTAGAAAAGAATTTTAAAGATAAATATAAGATTATTTGTAAATTTATTGAAGGTCAAACTAATTTTTAAAAGCTACTCGGAGTTTAAAGAAAATCCCTAGAAAAGGAAGGTCTTGGTTTTAATGGAAAGGATAACCAAAAACAGAGACATCTTTACATGGGATATTTTGTAAGAGAGTCAAAATCTTATGTTCCAACAAAATATTCTTATAGATATATTACATGTTTTAAATGTAAGAGGTCAGATCACATAAAATTTGACTGTCCTTTTAAAAAAAAAGATGTTAAAATTAAAAAGATCTGGAAAGTCAAAAGAGAGTCTGGCACTAACCCCCATGGACCCAAGAAAATTTGGGTACCTAAAGTAGTTATCTGATTATGCTTTGCAGATGTGTTTGAGATTGTCCACTTCAAAGGACAAGTGGTATATGGATAGCGGATGCTCGTGACATATGACAGGAGATAAAGCTAAATTCACATCTATCATATCCAAAGATGGAGGATTCGTTACATTTGGGGATAATTCAAAAGGTAAAATCATTGGAGTTGGTAAGGTCGGTAAGGAGCCCTCCCTTGTCATTGATAACATGTTATTAGCTGATGGATTAAAGCATAATCTATTGAGTATAAGTCAACTGTGTGATAAAGGTTATAAAGTCTCATTTAAACATGACAAATGCACTGTAGATAACAAATTTGAAAGCAAAATATTGTTTACTGCTGATTGTCATGAAAATGTCTACACCACTATCTTTAAGAATCTTACTTCTCAATACGTAACTTGTTTTTGTGCTATGAATGAGATTAGTTGGATTTAGCATAAGAGACTAGGACATGCAAACATAGACTTAATATCTAAACTAGTTAAGGGACTGTCTAAGGCAAAATTCATGAAAGATAAAATATGTGATGCATGTCAACTAGGAAAACAAGCAAGATCTAGTTTTAAAAAGAAGAAAGTAATCTCTTCTACTAGGCCACTTCAAATGCTATGCTTAGATTTATTTGGTCTAAACCCAATTCAGAGTTTAGGAGGAAAATCATACGCATTCGTTATAGTTAATGATTATTCTAGATATACATGGGTGCTATTTTTAGGTCACAAAGATGAAGTGTGTGAACAATTCATAAATTTGTGCAAGAAAACTCAAAATGTAAAGGGATATAAAATTACAAAAATCAGAAGTGATAGGAGTAAAGAGTTTAAAAATCAAGGCATGGAAGACTACTATAATTTATTAGCAATAGCTCATAAGTTTTCTGCTCCTAGAACACCACAACAGAATGGTATAGTTGAAAAAAAGAATAGGTGTATACAGGAAATGACGAGAACAATGCTCAACAAACATAAACCACCTAAGTACTTCTGGGCTGAGGCAGTGAATACCGCCTACTATGTTCTAAATAGAGTTTTGATTAGACCATCTTTAAATAAAACTCCTTACGAATTATGGAATGACCGTAGATTAAACATCTCGTATTTTCATGTCTTTGGTTGTAAATGCTTTGTGCTTAGAGACAATGAACACTTAGGAAAGTTTGATGTGAAATCAGATGAAGGTATTTTTCTAAGATATGCCTTAGATAGTAAAACCTATAGGGTATAAAATAAACAATCATTAACTGTTGTAGAATCTATCCATGTAGTATTTGATAAGTCAAATCTTTTCTCTAAAAAGACCGATGAGGATGAAATTGAGATAAATAAGGAGTTTGAAAAACTGTCTATTGAAAATGATTCAGATAAAAGAAATGAAATTGAGGAACCATTTACTGAAAATAATCAAATTGAAAATGTAGTTAATGAACTACCTAGAGAAGGGAAGTACATAAACAATCACCCCATTGATCAAATAATAGGTGGACCATCACGTGGTGTAGCCACACGATCCTCACTTAGAAATATGGTTAGTCATTGTGCATTCCTATCTCAAGAAGAACCTAAGAATGTGAGTGAAGCAATTGAGGATGAATCTTGGGTGATGTCTGTCGCGACGTCCTAGGAGCGCGTGTGCCTCGGGCGGCGAAATAAAAATCTTTTTTAATTTTCAAGTAAAAAAAGGGAATGTCGGAGTCGCCACTAACCTTTAGTGTGGTTAGAACACGTGATTACTATCCCGTTAGGAGTAGAATGGGTCTACGTTATCAGAACTAGGATCAGGAGTTCGATTACGCGAGGGGAAGGTACGAGCACCCCCTACGCGTCCTTTCTTACGAACGGTACCTAATTAATTTAGAATTATCCCTAAGTTAATTTAAAAAGTCTTTAAATTACTCCTTTTATGAATTTATAAATACACTTGGAAAATAAATAAATAAATAAATGTAATATATACATATATATATTCCTTCAGAGCTTAAGGTACGTGAAGCCCGAAGGCTCATACCCCCGCAGTAAAATCATAGGGATATACATATAAAAATACTTAATAAAATAATACAAAAATACTAGAAAGAGTAAATATTGTAATACAATAGAAACATAGAAAATAGTAAAAAATAAAAAAAATATATGTGATAATAATAAGGCTAATACATCATAATGATAATACACTACATGTAATAACTATTCTACTATATATATCTCATAATATTAATAACATATAAATGTTAAGACAATATTTTAATATTATATATTATAAAACGTAAGTACTAATATTGTACAATAATAGTATTATTAGAATGATAATATACCTATATCACACTATTAGCAATAGTAATACACATATATTATAACAATACTACTAGAATACTAATACACATATACCACAATAATATACATATATATCATAATAACCCAAAGCCACAATAACCCAAATATTAATAATAGAGGAGATTTTTAATAACAAGGTAGTGAATCACGTCCTAAAAGCTAAGTTAATATAATATGAACCAACATGGAAATAAATAAGACAAGATAATGGAATCGAAACGGGATAAGTATACAATGTCAATCCAACCCTAAAAAAATGTACATCAATATGGAAAATAATGTGAAGCCTAAAATAAGTCAATTAGTATGGAAACATGTGATAGTAATATGGAAACGTATTTATCCTAAAACTAATACACAAGTTATATGGAAACAATTAATCCCTAAAATTAATATACAATCATAACATAGAGACAGATAAAACACCACTCAAAACCCTAATAACGTAAAATAGTCAAAACCCTAAAATAAAATAATAACCAAAACCTTAAATGATAATATCATGAAAATAATGTAAATAATCAAGAATCATGAACATGCGTAAGTATTACAATCCTAAATAATAAACAATAATACACAAAATCCTTAAATATCATATAAACAGTAATCATGATAAATATCCTAAATACATCAAAAAGCCTAAATAATGTCTACACAATAAAACAAACACCCTAAATAATATGTAACAATAAAAATAAGTATAGTACAATGATTACAAAAAAATACAACAATAATATAAGTACTTTAAACAAATATACAACAATAAATAAGGATATATAATGAAGATAAAATATTAAATAATAATCCAAACCCTACAACAATATTAGATATCAACATTTAAGTTTTAAACATTAAAACGAATTCCTACAATAAAAATTCTACAATAAAAAAAAGTATGTGTATGAATATTTATGGTACAGTCATCACAACCCTAAAAAAGAACCTTATTTTGATAATACATCATCTAACCTCTATAAGTAGATATAATCAAGAATTTAAACTTAAAATTTAAATAATAAAGAAATACTATGACGATAGGAATCCTACAATAACAAGGGTAAACCAGTTAATATTCATAATAATATGTGAAAAAGAAAAAGAGAGAAAAAATAAATAAAGAAATAAAAATAAAATAAAATAAAAAATATATATAAATAATATATATATATATATATATATATATATATAAATCTAGACATCAAGCACGCAGTAAAAATCTAAACTTTCAATACTGAAACCCAAATAAGAGATTAACCTATGCCTGTGTGTGTTTACAAAGCTACAGGTGACGAGTGTGTGTGTGGTTTGCTGTGTGTGTGAGTGTGTGCATGTGGGAATTCCGGAGACTCACCATCGGGGATGAGTATGGATCACCGGAGTTTTCTATGATGCGTGGTTACCGGATGGCCGCTGGGTGACTCCCAGCGGTGAATTCCTGGAGGGCGGCGATGGTTGCTGCGAGGCTGGGTGTCGGTGGCTACTGCGGGTAGCCTGGTGAGGAGGCTTGCCAGGTGTTTCTGTTGTGGTGGCCGAGAGTTGGGCTGGAGAGCTGGGCTAGTTTGCTGCTGCAGGAGGGGCCTTGGGATGTTGTAGAGGAGGCTCGCGGTTCTGAAGGCTGGGAGCAGTGGCTGCTCTATGTGGAATCGCAGAGGAATGACAGCGAGGCTGGTATGGCAGTAGAGGCGTCGATGGTGGAGCTGTGGTCGGGTCTGCGCTGGTGCTGGCAGTAGGAGGCTGCCACAGCTGGAGCTGTGTGGGTTTCTGCAGAGGATCTGCTGTGGACTTCGGCTGAACAGAGAGCTGGAGAAGAGGAGCCGATAGGGGGAGGGAGGCTGAGAGGGTTAGGGTGCCGCAGGTAAGAAGAAGAAGAAGAAAAGAAATAAAAAAAAAAAATTTTTTGTTTTTTTTTTTGGCCTCCGCCCTCTGTTGTGCGCTGCCCCCTCTTTGCTGTGGGAAGGAGCCTTTAAATAGGCTCCAACCCCAAAACCCTAGGCTCAAAAAAGTAAAATAAAATAAAATAAAATAATAATAATAATAAAGTGGAAATAATAATAATAGTAAAAATATTGAAAAATAATAACAATAATAAATAATAATAAAAATAAAATCTGGTAATAATAAAAATACCAATAAAAATAATAATAATAATGATATTTAAAAAATAACAAAAATAATGAAAATAATAATAATAATAGTAATATAATAATAATAACAATAGTAAGATAATAAAGTGATAATAACAATATTTAAAAAGAATAATAAAAATAATAATAATAAAAATAATAATAATAGCAAAATAATAATAATAATAATAATATTAATAATATTAATAATAATGGTAATAATAGTAAATATAATAATAACATTGGGCCTGGGTAAAAATGGGGTGTCTACAATGTCCATGCAAGAAGAGTTAAACTAGTTTGAGAGAAATAAAGTATGGACATTAGTTCCTAAACTTGAGGATAAGAAAGTTATTGGAACAAAATGGATATATAAGAACAAGAAAGATGAACATGGGATAGTTGTTAGAAATAAGGGAAGACTAGTAGCTCAACGACATAACCAAGAAGAAGGAATAGACTTTGAGGAAACCTTTGCACCTATAGCTAGAATGGAAGTCATTCATATGTTGTTAGCTTATGCTGCTTTCAAGGATTTCAAACTATATCAAATGGATGTCAAAAGAGCATTTTTAAATGGCTATATAAGTAAAGAGGTATATGTAGAACAACCCTTAGGTTTTGAAAATCATAAGTATCTAAAACATGTTTATAGATTAACTAAAGCCTTGTATGGTTTAAAGCAAGCTCCTAGAGCTTCGTATGAAAGGGTAAGCGGTTTTCTACTGGATAATGGATTTATCAGAGGAAAGATAGACACAACATTATTCATAAAATCTAAGAATGATAACATGCTCCTAGTTCAAGTATATGTAGATGATATCATATTTGGAGCAACAAATGAAGAGTTGTGCAATGAGTTTGCAAGTACTATGCAAAATGAATTTGAGATTTTGGATTAAGCTATGACACAGTTCCTATAAGATGCAACAATACGAGTGCAATAAACATCTCAAAAAATCCTATATCACATTCACGAACTAAACACATAAAAATTAGACATCATTTTCTTTGTGATCATGTGCAAAAAGGAGATGTGACACTTGATTTTGTATGCATAGATGAACAATGGGCAGAAATATTCACAAAACCACTTCCGGATGATAGGTTTATCCAAATTAGACGTGAATTAGGTTTGATGCATAGTTGGGAAGTTGTTTAGAATTACATTAGACTACATAATTAAGGGGGAGCAACTTACATTAACATTAACATGTGGTTAAATGTTTCATATTACATCCGGTATCACATTTTCCAAAATTTTCCCACATTTGGTATTAAACTCAAAGCATGGTGATTACATGTTAAATTGTTTATGGATACATGACACATGTTGATGCTCATATAAACCTTAAACATAAATGGCTAATTTGATCATCCATGCATATGAAAATTGACACATTATGTATGTTCACATTGAAATTTAATTCAACAACACAGCTATACCTTAGCACGGGGGAGAAGTAAATTGAATAGCACAGGGAGATATATTTCGTCGTACAATTTTGAAATATAAAGGTTGAATTTTTTGTTGAGATATATTTCTACTAGAACATTTTTATATACCTTTTTGTTGATGTCAAAAAGAGGGAGAAATTAAAGAAAAAATGATAAAATGACTTTTGGGAGAAGTTTGTAAAATAAATTATAACTTATCTTTTGTAAAAAGGGGGAGAATCCAGTACGCAAAAAATTTGTTCCTTTTCTTTTGAAATAAAGGGGGAGAGATTTTTCAAAAAGTCAAAGGGGAGAAGTTTTACTAGTAAAAATATTGCATATTCTATAATGTGTATGAACTTCATTGTGTGTAAACTATATACTGCTGAATTCTAAATTATGCATTATCTTAGGAGAAGCCTTGTTAGGCGTAACCCATTTTTGCTTGTGTGTTTGTCATCATAAAAAAGGGGGAGATTGTTAACTCTATAAGTCCAATCTTGTTTTGATAATGACAAATTACTTGGTATTTAACCTGTGCAATTGAGTTTGTTAACATGATTATGATTTAGAATGCACAAACGGTAATTTTGATGTGGAAGCCATGATGAACATAAAGCTCATATTACTTGGCTTACTCCATGGAACTTGAAGAATAGAAGAATGAAGAAGCGAGCTTAAAGTTCATGATCTTCAATGGATAATTGGTATTTAGAATTGAATGTATTTACATATGTCATATGATATAATTCGAAACTTAAATACATTTTAGATAGACCTTACAACTCATGCATTCATGAAAAATTCATTTACATTAGTCTAGGTTGAATAAATTTTTTGAGGCAAATTTTAGTGCCCTCGTTGACAAACCCTATGGCCTCATCAACAAACTCATGAAGGCCATTCAGTGATAAATAGTGTTGTCTCATTGACGAAAAAATAACAAGAGCCCTAAAAGTTCAGACAGTACTCTCGTTGACGAATTCATGTCTTCGTTAACAAACGAGTTATGTACACTCGTTGACGAACATACCCACTTGTGGATGAAGATCGGGTCACTGAAATGCGATTCAGCGCGGACACGGATGAAAACCATTATTTTTATTTGATCCAATGACCAGGATTAAATCTAGGGCTGAGAGCACTTATAAAAATATTCTAAAAATCCTAGTGCCTCACTTTTTGCACATCTATTGGGAGCCTTGAACGTTTTACACATCTCTAGAGAGTATTGAACACAACTGCTAAGCTCTTGCCTGTAGTTTCAAAGCATTCACATCAAATTTGAGCTTGAGTTACATTGAACACAACTACTAAGCTCTTTTTCCAGAAGGTATAGCTCAAACCAAGAAAGATGGGTGGTCGGGTTGAAGATTGTCCCTCTCCAAAGGGATCTACGCCTAATTGAGCCATTTAGATCTTTTTATAGCTACTAATTAAGATTTTCTATAATCCCGCTCTAATACCAATTGAAATTAGGATAGCTTTCCAAGAGGGGGGTGAATTGGGTTTTTAAAATTATTTCCTTTTTAATACTTAGTTTTATATCAACTATCACAACAATCAATCACAAAATCAAGTCAACCACAACCAATCAACAAAGTAATCAATATCTTGATCTTTATATCAATAGCCTTGTATCAAAGTGTAAAGCACGCTGAATTTATATAGGCCCTATGATATTTCACAACCACACTTCTTCCTAGTGTTTAGTTATTAAACAAACTTTCAGTTTAATAAGTTTAGGATGATCAACCAATGTAGTCCCTTTCGGTTTCCGCAATCAATGTTGATCAAGCCAAAATGAATCATCTTTCGATCTATTTAACAACTATACACTCAGAATTTATCAATTTAAAAAATACACGCAGGTTGTAAATTTTGCTGAAAAATAAATAGTAAGGAAGAAGAGAGAGACACAAGGTTTTACGAGGTTCGACTTATACCCAGCCTACGTCCTCGCCTTTGGCAAACCACCAAAGGATTCACTAGTTCAGTTTCGTTAATGGGTATACCGATTACAACCACTCCTTCCTTTAGGCTAGAGCACGCCTCTCCAAATGATATTCCCTTATTCGGTCCAACAATTCTACAACCTTGAATCGTCTATAAACAAGAAACAAGATAGAGAAAAGTTTGTGTACAAAAGACACTCTCACAGCAAAGTAGATTAGTACAAGATTCAGCACAAGTATACTTCAAAGTAAATCAAATATAAAAGGATTGAACCTCAAACTGAAATTAGATCACCAAATATATCTTCCAAGATTTAAAAGATTCAGACTTTGAAGGCTCTACTTCGGAATTTGTATCAGCAGTAACTCAGTAGTTGAAGTAGGATGAACACAAGAGAGTTTGAGAGCTTTTAGAGAATTTTGATTGCTAGAAAATTTCTTGGTGTAGAAATCTTTAAAGTTTGGGGCTATTTATAGATGTTTAAAAGTAATTCCTTGCCTCCCAAGTTTACTTGGAGTAATTCCCAAGTTATTCAAAAGAGTAGTGCCCAAGAAATCCATTTAAAAAATCTTCCCGTGAGATATTTTAAAAAAACTGCTCGAGTGGCAGTCGCCTGCCATAGAAGAAGCTCAAAACTCAGAATATTGGCAGTTGCTTGCTAGAACTCAGGCATTCGCTTGGTTTGACCACCCAGGCACCTGGCTGTGCTTAGGCGGTCACCTGGCACCTTACTGCCTCTTTTAAAAAAACTTTTCTCATTTAGGCAGTCGCCTGCCACAAGGAGGCAGTCGCCTGACCCATCAGTTTTCATAAAAAATTATCTTCTTGAACCCTTATTCACTTTGATTTTAAAACATTCTTTAGGGTTATTCTAACATCACATTTCTAAGTTTCTTTTGTTTTATAACAGTTTCAATTCAGTTTATACTTGAAGTTTGCTTGAAGTACTTACATTCAACCATTCTTAAAACTATATTCTTTTTATCTTCAATTGACTCTTTGTTCTTCTATCATGTTTGAGCTTCTGATCATCTTTCTTTCTTGATCTTTTTAAATAGTACTTTCACCATAAGCTTTATCATTCTTTTGAGCTTTGAACTATCTCTAAGCTTTGCCTTCTTCTTGAAAGACTTTTACTTGAAACAAACCATATTAAACATATTATGATTTATTATCATCAAAATAAGAATTGTAAGCCTTGTTAGGCCAACAGTTCTTAACCTAGCCCTAGTGTTTTTAAGTTGAGTCTTGGTGTTTTAAATCAAGTCTCGATGTTCTTAACCGAGCCCTGGTGATTTTAAATTGAGTCCCAGTGTTTTTAGTCGAGTCCTGATGTTTTAAATTGAGTCTCTGTGTTTTAATTAAGTCCCGATATTTTAATTGAGTCCTGTATTTTTTTTAAAAGTAGTCAAGTTTGGGTCCTTCCAATTTTCGAGAATCAAGTGATATTAAATTGGGTTTCTCGTTTTTGGAAAATAAAATGGGGCAACAAAAAAATATAATGAAAATAAATGAAAAAAAAGGTAGGTTTAGGGTTTTAAATTTTTTTGGGTAGGCAGCCTATAAAGGCTCGCTACAGAAGGTCTTCGCATTTTCTACGATTCACGCATAGGGCCTTTATTTATTTTCTTATTCATTCACCACCCTCTCCATCCTCGCCTCCCCCTCTTTGCTCTCTCTCACAGAGCCTCCATCCCAGCGGCCTCCAAGCACCACCATCACCGCAACACCTCCACGCAGACTAGTCGTGAACTCGCCACCCTCGTCCACTACCCTCATGGCCAAGCCCGCAAACCAGTGAACTAGAACCCCCTACTCATCAACCTCCATAACCCCCTTGCTCATCAACCTCCATAGCCCTCTACGCACCACTATCCTACACTCTTTCTCCCTTTCGGCCTCCACCTCACTGTCACCTCTAGCAAACACCTCCCCATCTCTCACCAACCAGTCACCCTCCTGCAGATCTAGTCACACGACCATCATCCTCTCTCGCGGCCGAGACCATCACCCCGGCCACCATCATCTCAACCTCCATACTCGAAGCCCCTTCGCAGTTCTTCTCCAGTGACCCCATGACTCTCGGCACTCTTATCCCTCTCGGCGACTCCACCTCCTTTTGCGCTTCCAATTTTCTCATCTAGTTTAGCTCCCAAATTTGATTTTCGGGTGAGTTTGAGGATCGTTTAAGGTCACAGGATCCTTGGTAGAATGCTACGTTCATGGTGGTTTGCTGATGTGATTTTCTATTGGTGTGCTTTCCTTTTCCCTTTCTCACATTCCATGAGGTGGGTTCATTTTCTAGCAAAATGTTGGGTTGTGTGAGCATGGCTGTGAGGTGTTTGTGAAAATGCCTGAATGAAGACCCACAACAACTCCTATACACACCTTCACACACACATTAGCACCCACTATTACACACAACACACACATTTGCACGCGTACACACACTATTGGCACATAAGTCTACACACTCCACACTCACGGTTTGCACACACATGCACACACACCCCACGCATTGTTTGAACACAACACTACACACACTAGTAACACATGCACACCAGGTGTTTGATATGAGCTCCCTGTGAATATTGCATCTCACTAACACACACTGTTCACACATCATTACACACGCCGTTCACATGCTAACTTAATTACTTACTTATATATTAACTTACACCAACTCTTACTAACATTTATTTATTTGCATATTAATTTATACTAACTCTTGCTAACATTTATTTATTTGTACTCTAACTCATGCTAACTTGCATACTAACAATTACTTTCCTACACTCTAACTTTTATTTACTTGCATACTAACCTTTTTAATTACTTGTATCCTAATATTTATTTATTTGTACTCTAACTTATACTAACCCATTTTATTTATTTTGTTTGCATACTAACCCCCTCTAACTCCTACTAACCCATTTACTTTACTTGCTTACTAACTCATTTACTAACTTGTGTACTAACTTGTTTACTTGCTTATGCACACATATATGCACACACTCACACATGCTCATGCACGCATTAGTCTTTACACACATTCATGCACACATTTACACTCACTCATGCACCTTTTCACATACCCTTATGCATATATACATATACCCATGCATGCGCATATGCATCGCCACTCGTGACATCATCCATTGATGCATGTGCCTACCCATCACACATCATAGATGCGTGCATGCTCATTCTTGTCCATGCACACGTACACTCATGCATTACATCTGTAGACACCCCAATTTTGACCAGGCCTTTCCAAGGAGACCTCATGTAAAAACCTTTCCACATGGTTGTGGACCCCACACATTCTTGTAGGTCCCATGGTGTTCATGGACCCCGCACATCCTGGTAGGTCCCACACTGCTTGTGGACCTCGCACATCCTTGTAGGTCCCACACTGCTTGTGGACCCCACACATCCTTGTAGGTCCCACATTGCTTGTGGGCCCTACATATCTCCATTGGGCCCCACATGTGTTGTGGGTCCCACATCTCCTAGTACGCTAGCTCGGATTCCTACATCCGATGCACGTTACCCCATCTGGTACGCTAGCACGGATTCCTACATCCGATGCATGTTACTCCTTGGTACGCTTGCTCGGATTCCTACATCCGATGCACGTTACCCCCTTTGGTACGCTAGCTCGGGTTCTTACATCTGGTGCACGTTACCCGCTCTGGTACGCTAGTTCAGATTCCTACATCGGATGCACGTTACCTCCTTTGGCATGCTTGTGCCTGCTGGATCGGGTTCCTATAACCCTTAAATGGCTCGTGGACCCCACATTGCTTGTGGGCCCCACATATCTCAATTGGGCCCCATATGGTTTGTGGGCCCCACTTCTTCGGGTACGCTAGCTCGGATTACTACATTCGGTGCACGTTATCCTGTTTTCGTACGTTAGCTCGAGTTCCTACATCCGGTGCACGTTACCCACTCTAGTACGCTAGCTCGGATTCCTACATCTGATGCACGTTACCTCCTTTGGCATGCTTGTGCCTGCTGGCTTGGGTTCCTATAACCTTTAAATGGCTCGTGGACCCCACATATCTCCATTGGGCCCCACACGATTTGTGGGCCCCACTTCTCCTGGTATGCTAACTCGGATTCCTACATCCGGTGCACGTTACCCCCTCTGGTACGCTTGCTCGGATACCTACATTCGATGCATGTTACCCTCTTTGGTACGCTAGTTCGGATTCCTACATCCGATGCACGTTACCCCCTTTGGTACGCTAGCTCGGATTCCTACATCCAATGCACGTTACCCCCTCTGGTACACTAACTCGGATCCCTACGTTCGATGCACGTTTCCTCTTTTGGCATGCTTGCACCTACTAGCTCGGGTTCCTACAACCCTCAAATGGCTCGTGGACCCCACATGGCTTGTGGGCCCCCTACATATCTTCATTGGGCCCCACATGTTTTGTGGGCCCCACCTCTTTTGGTACGTTAGCTCGGATTCCTACATCCGATGCACGTTACCCCCTATGGTACGCTAGCTCGGATCCCTACGTCAGATGCACGTTACCTCTTTTGGCATGCTTGCACCTGCTAGCTCGGGTTCCTATAATCCTCAAATGGCTCGTGGACCCCACATGGCTTGTGGGCCCCCCACATATCTTCATTAGGCCCCACATGTTTTGTGGGCCCCACCTCTCTTGGTACGCTAGCTCGGATTCCTACATCGATGCACGTTACCCCCTTTGGTACGCTAGCTCGGATCCACATATATGGTGCCTTGCTAGCTCGAGTTCTTGTAATCCTCAAACGGCTTGTGGACCCCACATGGTGTGTGGGCCCTACACATCTCCGATGGGCTCCGCACAGCTTCTAGAACCCTCATATTATTATTATTGTTATTATTATTATTATTATTATTTATTTTAATTTGTCAAATACAAGCATACTTTGTCCCCCCATCATCATTCACCACATGTCATGTTTTCTCCCTTTATCATTCTTCCCATGCTATATTCCCTTCATCATTCTTCATTCCATACTTTGTCCCCCCATCATCACTCACCATATGTCATGTTTCCTCCCTTTATCATTTTTCCCATACTATATTCCTTTCATCATTCTTCATCCCATACTTTGTCCCCCCATCATCACTCACCACATGTCATGTTTCCTCCCTTTATCATTCTTCCCATACTATATTCTCCTTATCACTTTTCATCCCATACTTTGTTCCCCCCATCATCACTCACCACATGTCATGTTATCTCCTTTTACCATTCTTCCCATGCTAATTTCCCTTCATCCTTTCTTCCCCATACTTGTTCCCTTCCATATCACTCCCTGAATTTCTTTCCTATGCTTGCCCCAGCTTAGCTTAAAATACGCCCTCTTATCCAAGCACAAGGGGAGGAGCGCTCTTAGAGGTGGTACAGGAGCACGATTTAAACTATGACGTTTTCTATTTCTCCGTTTGTTGAAGCTCTTTTTTTGAGGCAGAGTCAATAGGTCGACTAATCTGTTTTCCTATCGGTGCTGAGTCACCCCATTTAAAGCAGGCCAATCGGTTTAAGTGCCTCCGACTCAGAGCTCAAGACATCATCTCCGAAAGACGTTGTCGCGCGGGGCCCCAGTCGACTCCCACCATATGGAAAAGAAGACTGGCGCCAAGGGAAAACGAAAGACGACTCACGCGCTCGCTTGATCCCTTTCCTATCGGTGTCGCGCCCCCCCCACGGAAGAAAGTTACTCCGTAGTGCTCGAGTACGTAAGAGCTCAAGAACAAACCTCGGGAAGACGTTGTAGACCAAACCCTGCATATTCACAGTAGGGAAGGAAGACGGGGAGAAAAAGGAGATAGTAAAAACCAAATGTGAACTTTCTCTTCCTGGTTACATCTCCGTGCCCCCCTTTCCCGAAACCGGCCTCGATTAGTTTATTTGATCTATTTCCATTTCTTATTTATTTTTAAAATAGCTCTTTCAACCCATAAAAAAAACAAAAAAAGAAAATTTCATAAAAAGACCAAAAAATTCCAGAAAAAATGTCAAAGAAATTTCAAAATTTGTTACGCTTTGAAATTATTCACCTTTGAAAAATTTTTGAAAGAAAATCCCAGAAAGTTCTAAACATGTTTGACAAAGGTTTTAAATCTGTTTCCTTACATTCAAAATTTTCAAAATACATTCTAAGTCATATCTTTAAAGTATGACTTCATGGGTTGTCTAAAAATGCTGTTGTATCGGAAGAACATTGGAAAACTCGAAAATCCTGGTCTCGACCCAAGACCTTAAAATAGTTTTTCCCCAAACCAATCAACGTTTTGACCGGCTCACCTCCCGAACTGGTGTCACCCGGTTTCTCCATTCGCTTGTATATATGTTGTATCCATAAAATTCAAAAAAATTATAAAAATTTTCAAAAATTCTGATGAAAATATTTTAACATTTTGATTTCAACCGCATTTCATTGTGGTTATTTGAAAGTTTGGGAACAATCACAAAATCATTTGCACCACTTAGGAAAAAATCACAAAAATATCTTTTTAGGCACAAGAAAAAATATTCCCCCCAATACCGAACAAATTCAGAAAACCTCCCGAAATTAGTATTTTTGTACTTCTAAAAAAAAATCTATAGATTTCAAATCCCCGGGAGCGTATTTGTATCTATTTTCAATTTTCCTTCTCGATGATTGCGACCCAAGAGCATTGGCTCTTTAGGGGTATGGATTGCCCCGTTATGAGGGAAAACCTATATAGTATTTTCATTTTTGTGACTTTGAAAGGGAGTAGTAATCTTAGAGACTTATACATTTATTCGGGAAAAACACTTATTAATCTTGGGTACGGTTTCGTAAGAACGGGCATGTAGGGGGTGCTAATACCTTTCCCTTGCGTAACCATACTATCGAAACGAATTTGGTGACACAGGACGATTTCTACCCTAACGGTGGGGGGGGTAGCAATGGGGGTGGTGGTAGCAATCAAGGTTATGAACCAACTTTAACAGGTTAGTGGCCCCTCATACACATCATTTTTCACAAAAATTCATATTTTCAAAATACATATTCATTTTTCTCAATTCGCAAGCCGAACCCATTTTTAACTAGAGATTGGTTCTCCAGGCCGAGTCTGGGACGTCGCGACAGCTTGGCAACTCCGCTGGGGACATTGAGAGTTGAGTGAGTGATTAATTAAGAATTATCTCGATCTTAAATCTAAATAAGCCTTTTTGATTACTCCCTTTCATTTTTGTACAAATTGAGCAATACCTGCATAATTGTGAAGGATTGCTTGCATTGATTCGTGAATAAGCATGTGTTTGGTTTGTTTGTTTTGCTAAGCATGTGATTAGCAGTATCTGGATAAGCATGATGTTTGTTTCCCTGCTATTTTATTAGCATGTGTTTGAATAATTGATGGATGTGGGTGGGGGTGTAGGTTGAATGGTTAAAACTCACACACTTCAATAGCTCTTACACCCAGGCTTTCCTAGCTGGATTAGAAAGGAGTGTAATAGTGCCAGTCTTCCCAGTGGCACAGCCTATGGGACCCGCGAACCCACTCCACTCCGTGCGAGCTCTATCGGACCTCGGTGCGGGAGGATGGAAATTTCAATCTGGGAAACCTTTGGTATATAAGATAGAGCCTTACCACAAGTGGTCATCCATAATTCCCTAGCCTAGGGTAGGCCTTAGAGAGACCATTGTACATACCTTCTCGGGGTTGGGAAAGAAAAGACCACATCCTGCTCCACATGTGTAATCTATGTTTGTTTGTAGATATGAAATGAAATGCATTGTGTTTGTACATCTGGCCTCCCATGTCAGAACATTCATATCACTTGGCCATGTTTCGAAAAAAAGCCGGATTCACTTTTAACAAGTCAACTTAATCTCTTAACGTACACCTACTAGGGGAACATGGATCATCCTTGAGATCATTGAGGTTTTTCCCGGAAGCCTTGGCCAAATGATTAATAGTTGCATTCCATTGCATTACATGCATTAAGTTCTTCTCCAAGGGCCAGTAATTCACCTCTGAATTCCTGTCAGGCAAGTTAAATTCAAATCCCAAATTGAGGCCATACTACACACCCTGACAACCCCGGAAGAAAAGCAAAAGCTATTGGGCAGGAACAGTTGGAAAAGCGTGTTCTGGGGATCGGAGCGTAGGTTAGAAGAGCTGAGCAATCAATGAAGAAGATAGTGGACTACTTCGGAAAACAAAGGGAAGACAGTCCAATATCAGGATCATGAAGAAGAGAAAATGACCCCTATCCACTCGCACGGGTTTACACCGATTCATGGGCAAGCTTTAGTCCGCCCCATTCACCTCGGGAAAAAACCGTCGCATGGCACGCCCCTTTTATCTCGGCTAGTGACGGGAATGGATGCCCTTATCAAACAATTGTGGGTGTAGGACAAGCAAGACTGCGACGGAAATACTGTTTGTGACTAGCTGAAGAGAGGCTAAAGGCTGAGGGGACGGGACCGCCAGTACCGCCAGACCCTCAGATTACTGCCTCTGCCTAATATAGTCCTTCTCCAAAGTTTAAGGATTCCAGACTTCGAGAAGTTTGAGGGGACCATTATGCCCTCCGACCCACCTCTGGATGTATTGTCAGCGATGGCCGCCTATACGATAATGAGAAGTTTGATGATGCATGCTTCCGAAGCAGTATTTAAGGTGACAGCGGCTAGATGTAGTCTAGCAGACTAAGGCCTAGATCCGTATGTGGGGTGATTGGCCGATTGACTTGAGACAATATCGTCATATATTGGAAATGGGTCCGGACAGGTGTCTCTTCTGAAATGGACAAAAAAATCCAATAGGAAACTTTCAGGGAAGTATACACACCGTTGGAGAGACGCGGCCACTTCAAGTGGACCTCTGGTCAGCGACCGTAAGTCCATATCGTGTTCGTAGGACGTTAAAACGATCCCTACCGTTCAAATCTAGTAGGGTCCACCCCTTATAACTTCAGGGACATTTGTGGCAGAGGGGCTAGAGTAGAAGTCGACGTCAAAGTGACGGATATAAAGACTGCCACATCGCTAACGACTCAAGTAAGACGTTGGTTCAAAGGTAAAACGGAAGAAGAGGACCCAACTGATACAGGGGTCTATAAGGAGCCTAAAGCAGAGAAGCCGAAGTCAATAACCTAGGGGAACTTTCTACATGGAACCAGTAGTAAACAAACACTTACCTATGGGTCCGAGGCCCCAGTTTGCAACCCCTCCCTTAACCGACCAGCACAACAAAAACACTCCAGGCAGCTCGAGAAAGGGATGCATGAGGACTGCTAGGAGGATTGGACCCAATTTCCCAATGCCTATTGTCGACTGTGTCATAACTATGTGAGAGAGAAATCGTGATGACAATACCAGCCATTTCCGTGATCCGATCACTACCACGATGGTTTGATCCCATGGTCCGCTGTTTATACCACGCAAAACTTCAGGGCCATCATTGACAGTGCTGGGCTTTCAAATATAACGTTCAGTAGTCGTTGAAGGATGCAGGTGGTGGCTGGCCTTTGTGATGAAAGTCGACGGGCATCAGGGAACACCCTTTACCCAACTATAAAGGGAGGACCAATTGGTATGGTCGGGGGTATGGGATTAGAAAGGGCTACTAAATCCAACCTAGATCGTTGGCTTTGGATGCTGAAATTCCTCGAAACACTTCTACAGAGTGGATCCGTATCTCAACCAGGAGTACAGCTTCAGAAATGTAGTTCTTTTGGATTTACCAAAATATCATCCTATAATGATCCTTTTTCAGATTTGTTTAGTTATGTTTTTCTTTTGTATTTCCCCGGCCATGAAAAAATCGGGGAAGCCTTAAGAAAATTGAATCATGCATTCCTTGTTCTTTATGTGCATTTTGGAAAATCAACTGTCCCAAAAATGTATTTTGTAATTTCATGCTAGGAATAAAGACACAATAACCAACACCAGAAATCCCTCGCAAAGTAATGACATTAACTTTGAAAATTCTTAATCCATGAAACCAAAGTTGAAGCTCAAGAAATAAAACTTGCCCCTGGAAATGGAAAGAATGGTCACGTCCAATGGGAAAAAACCAACCCTTGGACCAGTAGTGATCCCATGTGATTAATCTGGACCGAGGGAGAACCCAAGCAGATTGAAAATGGGGCACTACTAAAAGGAGAAGAAAAGAACCAGTTAAACTTGATCGCGGAGAAAAGGATGGCCGCCCCATGGCATGGCAATTGTACCAAAGAAGGATGATCAGAGCGTTAACCGAAAAAGGTGCTGCCCTGACAGTTTTCAGGAGGGGGACCAGTATTGAACACGATTTTACCAATTCATAAGGACCCTCGTTGGAAATGGACACCAAACAATTGAAGGGGCCTTACGTGGGTATGGTAAAGAAGGCATCATCCGGGGCGCCTTACTGTTAGTGAATATGGACGGAACCCGACCTATTTGCCCCCCCTGTTTGGTAATCTGATGATGCTGTGTTTGTAAAGAAATATTAGTCTGATGGTTGGAGACATCTCCCAAGGAAATTAGGAAGGATCACAATGTATTGAGGGTCCCCCCTTTGCCTTGTTTCGCATTAAAAGAGGGAATGACATGTTGGACCACCAGTTCCCTTAAGAACCCAATGTTTTTAATCACTTGATGAACCTTTTTGAGCTTTAAAATTGAAACAATCGTCTCGAACAAGTTATTTCCCAAAATTAAACTGGGTTTGGGATTTTCCAAGGCAGGAAAAATCATGCGAGCAAATTAATGCAGTGCCAACAAAAATGACGCGAGGCCATGTTCTGCTACCTGAAAGTTTAGAGAAGGAAACACCCTTGATACTCTATGTGTAAAAATGTTGAATTTTTGTTTAAAATCGCCAAAGGATCCACACCCCACCTAGGGCAGTTTGGCAAGATTCCATCTCAAACGAAGGCCTAAATCCATAAATGGAGCACGATTCCGTAAAAAGAAAAAATGGAAAAATGATTGCAAAAGAACAAGGGGGGGAAATCACAGCACAGGAAAGGTAGGAGATTATTGCGTCTTTGTGATCTTGGGCCAATTCACCCTTTGGTAAATTCATAAGTCTGAGCCTCATGCACCCTTCTCTTTTAACCAATTACCCACAACCTACAGTACACCGAATGAATGAAAAAAGACTTGACTAGATTGGCAATATGTTGTTGCCTCAAAATGATTGTCAGACTCAATATGAGTTTGAACTACGTATGACTGATCCTGAAAAGGTACATAGGTAAGCTGTTCAAAAAAGGCGAGTTCGGTTACAAATCTTGCAAAAATGTTCCACCCCCAAAATGAGGCAGGATTGTTGCCATGGGATGGGTTTTTGAGCCTTTTTGGTGGTTTCCTAAAGAGATTTCTTCTAAAGACCTAAATCCCCTAAGCCCTACGTTTCGTCCGAGTCTTAAGACCATCCAGAGATCGAACGTGAAGCAAAGCACCAAAATAAGCCCTTTAGCAACAATGGACCTAAAGGCACTATCAACCTTACATAGACAAAGGCTAGTTTCTCCTTCTATTGAAAATTAGGCAGTTGTTGCAAGAACAATAGGTTTTAGTTTGCACAAATTAATTGTTGAACCTTTTAATTAAGCGAGGGATGCTGTTTGTAAAACTTATCTTTCTTCTTGATAAATTTTGAATGGAACTAACAACTATGTCGAATAGATTGACGTCTTGATTCAGTCACATTAATGACATAAAATGCATGATTATGCTCATTATTAGGAATCCCTCGTTTATGAGGTCAAAAATCGGGACCCACCCACTAGTAAGGGTA